>NC_138771.1:81352593-81750093 GCF_965119305.1 Pelophylax lessonae | reverse complement strand
AATTATTGGTATTGTTTATTTTCCTGTCTTGTAGCATTCTTCATACCACCAGCACTCTCACTAGTTTATATTTTCTAGCCGGATCACACCAAGCAAATAAATCTGGCCATAGCCTGGAAGTCTCCCCACCCCGGAGAGGGTAAAATCCCCCATGAGGACATAAACAGCAATAAAGACTTGACAGAGGGTCTAACCCTTTCCCCAACTTTCCAAAACCAAAAAAAAAAAAAATGGTTTTGCCTTCACACGCACTTTAAGTATTACATAAACCCTTAACCATAATCAAAGCAAAACCGTATCCAGGATGAAAAATGTGAACTATGACTCACACTGCATAGAAAACACTTCTAGATGCCAGAAAGCTGCAATGCTTTTGTCGCAGAGGAGCACACCCCATATAATTGCCCAATAGGATATGCAGGGGCTTCCTCGCTGCCATCTCTGCCTATCCATTTCAGCACCTTACAGATGGTTGGTAAAGCTGCGTTTTACAATGACAGGTCCACAGTATGGTGCAGGAGTTGTGAGTGATTGACTATGAAAGCTGGAAGCCATTTGTATATCAGCATGCCCCAATATCTGAGGTCCCTGGATGCTCTAGGAAGAAAAGCAATTCAGCAATTATTAGTATGAATGAGAGTTTAAATTTTTTTTTTTGTTACCCTGGCCACAGGTTTGATTTAATTCAGGATATTAAGTCATATTAAGGAAAAAAAAAATAAATACTCTACACATTTTTCCGCACAAAAATCCTTAAAAGGATAAGAGCTTTAAAAAAAATAAATGAAATAAATAAATGCACATTTTTTTTTAGCATTTGCGATTTTATTTTTTGTAGGAGCCTGGAAAGCATTGCACCCCTTGATCAGCATATCGTGGGCCCAATGCAGCACTCCTGCAGACTGTCAGTGTAAGCTGTCTGCTTGTTCCTTGTACAGTGCCTTGCAAAAGTATTCACATTCATGGCATTTTTTGTGTTTTGTTGCATCACAACCTGGAATCAACATGGATTGTTTGAGGATTTGCATCATTTAATTTACAGAACATGTCCACAACTTTGAAGATTATTATTTTTTTTTTTATTGCGAAGCAAACAAATGGAACAAAATAACAGAAAAGGTTAATGTGCATAACTATTCAACCCCCTAAAGTCAATACTTTGCAGAGCCACCTTTTGTGGCAATCACAGCTCCAAGTCGCTTTGGATACGTTTTTATGAGCTTGCCACATCTTACCACTAAGATTGTTGCCCATTCCTCCTTGCAAAACTGCTCCAGCTCCATCAAGTTGGATGGTTTGCGCTTGTGAACAGCAATCTTTAAGTCTGATCACAGATTTTCTATTGGATTGAGGTCTGGGCTTTGACTAGGCCATTCCAACACATTTACATGTTTCCCCTTAAACCACTCAGTGTTGCTTAACTTTAGCAGTATGTTTGGGGTCATCGTCCTGCTGGAAGGCGAACCATCCGTCCTAGCTTCAAATCACGCACAGAGTGGTACAGGTTTTGCTCAAGAAAATCCCTGTATTTAGCACCATCCATCTTTCCCTTAACTTTGACCAGTTTCCCAGGCCCGGCTGCTGAACGACGTCCACACAGCATGATGCTGCCACCATGTTTCACCATGGGGGTGGTGTTCTTTGGGTGATGTGATGTGTTGGGTTTGCGGCAGACATAGCATTTTCCTTCATGGCCAAAAAAGTTCAATTTTATTCTCATCAGACCAAAGCACCGTCCTCCATACATTTTGCGAGTCTCCCACATGCCTTTTCACAAAGTCAAAATGTGTCATTTTGTTCTTTGCTGAAAGTAATGGCTGTCTTCTGGCACCTCTGCCATAAAGCCCAACTCTATGGAGCATACGGCTTATTGTCATCCTATGTACAGATGCTCCAGTCTCTGCTGTGGAACTCTGCAGCTCCTCCAGGGTTACCTTAGGTCTCTGTGCTGCCTCTCTGATTAATGCCCTCCTTGCCCTGCCCCTGAGTTTTGGTGGGCAGCCATCTCTTGGCAGGTTTGCTGTTGTGCCATGTTCTTTCCATTTGGTTATGATAGATTTGATGGTGCTCCTTGGGAGGATCATCAAAGATTTGGATATTTTTTTTTTTTTTTTTTTTTATAACCTAACCCTGACTTGTACTTCTCAACAGCATTGTCCCTTACTTGTTTGGAGAATTCCTTGGTCTTCATGGCAGTGTTTGGTTAGTGGTGCCTCTTGCTTAGGCGTTGCAGCCTCTGGGGTCTTTCAAAAAAGGAGTGTGTGTATATGTAATGACAGATCATGTGACACTTAGATTGCACACAGGTGGACATTTCACTAATTATATGATTTCTGAAGGTAATTGGTTGCACCAGAGCTTTTTATGGGCTTCATAAGAAAGGGGGTGAATACATACGCACATACCAATTTTCTGTTTTCTAAAAAATAGTTTTATGTATATATATTTTTCTCATTTCACTTCACCAACTAGACTATTGTGTTCTGATCCATCACATAAAATTCAGATTAACAAAACATTGAGCTTGGGGCTGTAATGTAACAAAATAGATAAAAAGTCAAGGGGGGTGAATACTTTTTCAAGGAGGCACTGTATGAGCAGGCAGTTGCACAAAGACAGGGAGAATATATGAACTACCTAGGGCCCTCAACAGTGCCCTGGTAGTTCATTGAGAAGTACAAACTGACAGCCGCAAAGGCCGTTAGTACTATTGTTCATTCATTTATAGAACTTTGAATGAAGGGCAAGGCAGTGTGAGTTTTCAAATAGTGACAGCAGGTGTGGGGAGAAGATCCCCAGCCCACTGTCACCGGGAGCAGCTGCAAATGGGTAAAACATGTAACATGTTTCCAAAGGTGAACCTATCCTTTAAAGCGTACCTGTAACAACAGAAACATGGAATCTGCCACTGCAAACCTGTTTATTTAGGGGAAAGCTCCAAGGCGATTATCCTGATCATTGCGTCTCCACCTTATAAGTCAGTGACACGGAACAAGCAAACTGTTAAAGTAAACATCTGGGAAAAACATGGGGGGCTGCCTCATAAAATATTACCTGTGTGGTTTAACACTGACTGTCTAGCTACAACTCCGGAGTCACTGACCCATAACAATTATGCTCATCTGAAAAGTCACACTGGAATGCTCGACCACTTAAAGCGGAGTTCCAGCCATTTACTCACCTGTCCAACGGTCCAGCGATGCGGCCGCCCGAAGCCTCGATCCTCTCCCTCGGAGCCGGCATCACTGCTGTGGGCACCCGGCTGTTACAGTTTGCAGCTTCACAGCTGGGTACCCACTGCGCATGCGCGAGTCGCGCTGCGCGCCGTGATTGGCCGGCAATCTTCTGGGACCTCTGACGTGTCCCAGAAGATTGCAGGGAGGGAGGGGGAGAGGAGAACTTCCGCTCAGGGCGCCGTGGCGCTCTGAGCGGAAGTGGGAGCGGGTACCTGTCAAAACTAGGTACCCGCTCCCCCCCCAAAAAATGACATGCCAAATGTGGCATGTCGGGGGGTCAGGACTCCCTAAAGCGGAAGTTCCACTTTTGGGTGGAACTCCGCTTTAAGCAGTTGTTTGTTCCCGGCTGCGGTAGACGGGAGTGGCGTGGTGTGCAAATCAAAAGCATTACAAGGCACCCCCTTTTTTTTTTTGTAAAAACTATTTGGGGCGCATACTTAAATCATGGTGCTGTACAGCCCTGCAATGCACTGTGTTGCTGTACAGTGCACTACGATAAAGTGCAGCATGTCTGCATTTTAGCGCAGCCTTAGGCTGCATTGCAGAGTGAATGGGGCACATAGGAAACAACCGTTTCCTGTTTGTCCTTGCAGTGACAGACATTTTACAATGAAACGTCGGTCACCATAAACTGTGTGAATTAACCCTGAAGTCAGAATTTCTTATTTGCATACATAAAAGTTAGTGACTCAAAGAGGTGTTAAAGAAAAAAAAAAAAAGTGCACAGCAATTCCCCCAGTAAAAGTGCATGTACATTCTCTAAGTATCAATGGGGCAAAAAAACGAACGTTAAAAAAGTGTACCTGAACCATTACCTTGTAAAACAACCCATTCAGTTTAAAAAGAGTCTCTAAGGTCCGGGTCACACTATTGCGATGCGGGAAGGCTGCGAATCCGCAGCCTGTTCCCGCATCGCACATGCACCCCCGGCAGTTCTGTCTGCCATATGCGATACGCTGGGGGTGTCAATATAATCTTAACGACACCCCCAGTTTGATTGCATATCGCAGTGCGATCGTGCAGTTCGCACAGGATCGGATCGCACAAGTGTGAACCGCTGTGCGATCCGATCCTGATGCGGCTTCCAAAAAGGGTCCTGTGCGAGTTTGCTGCGGGTGCGGGTAAGAATTTAGCCATACAAAGTGTATGGCTAAACTCGCACCGCACAGCCGATCGCATGTAATGAAGGAGCAGTGCGCTCCGACATTACATGCGAACCCCGCACTCGCAGAAGTGTGAACCGGGGCTAAAGGCTAAAGGTTTTTAACCACAATGCATTCCCTGCATTAAGGTAAAACAAACGTTCCGAGTGAAGCTCTCTCCCCTCTATACTTCTTATCTGAGCCTGATCTCGATCCAGCAATGTGCATGAGAGCAGTGGCTCTTCTCATACACTGAGTATTGGCTCCTATTGATGCCAATCACAGCCAGTGAGGAGGGAGCAGGGGGTGTGGTTATGGACACACACAGCCGGCTTGGAAGTGAGACCACACAATTGCCCACATAGCAAGCAGCGTGCTATGGTAGGCACTCCGCGGGGGAGTAGTGCGGAGTAGAACGAAGTAGCGCCTATAAAAGGAGTATAGGGGTTGCTTTGTGCAAAACCATTGCAGAGAACAGGTAGTATAACAGGTTTGTTATTAAAAAAAATAAATAAATATTATATTATATATATATATATATATATATATATATATATATATATATATATATATATATATATATATATATATATATTACACATACACACATACATATACACACACATATATACACACACATATATACACACACATATATACACACACATATATACACACACACACTTTTTTTTTTTTACAGCCGGACTGATGGATACAGTCACTTTAACTTACAGTAACTGCTAAATACACAGTTAAAACATAAAATATGGTAAAGTGTTTTACCTGCCCACAGATTTGTGATTTTAATCTGCAGCTCTCTTCTGTTCAAAATTGCAGAGCTAGAAGATCCCCCTACTCCTTCCAGGATCATATTGCCTCTGCATTGCCACCATAGGCAGGCAAGCAGGGGAAGTGACACAGGAAGCTGCATTGCTGAATCAGGAAAGGACTGTATGATCAGCCCGGCTGTGCAGCGTTACACGTGTATAAATCACAGGACTGACAACACACCAATACAAATCTACGGGACAGGTAAATAGTATACATATACAGTATGTATGTAAATCTGTTTGCCTGGATTTTTACTTCAGAGTGGAAATAAAAGTTCCTTTTTTTTTTGTGTGTTTTTTTTTTTTTTAACTTGTACCTACAGGTAAGCCTATAATAAATCTAATAGACTATCTTCTGAACCACCGGCTCTCACCACTGTCAGTCTGCAATCATGACCGGGAAGAATAGCCTGCAGTAGAGTGATCTGAAAGTGAGGCTTTGAATCACTCGTGGAGTGCAGCGGGGAAGGGATGATGAAGCTGGCTGTGCAGAGGACGGTCTATGTGGACAGCTTTACCCCAGATGCCTGCATACTTAGATGTGCCTGTTTTAATCATCAACCATGTGAGTTGCTAAATATTGAACCTTCATTAAATGTAACCATATTGCTACACTTTAGAGGCTCCTCTCTCCTTTTTTATACATGACGCTACTTGTATATCAAGACAGCGCTTGTATATCAAGTCAAAATTTATTTAAAAAATTTGCTTGTCTTGCAAAGCGCTCTCAAACCAAGTTACTCTCAAACCAAGGTTTTACTGTATAGCCAACCAGGTAAACAGGAGCTCAACTAAAACAACTGGAGTTAACCTGAAAAAAACAATACACCCTCAAAGAGGACCAGGTTCTTTAAACAGCAGCCCACAAAATCCTGCGGCCAAAGGAAGCATGCGCAGATGCCAAAACCTCCACTTTATAGAACTTTGCCCGCACCACATCCAAGACATGCAAAGCAATTTCCTACAGATGTTTTCGCCTGGAAAAGAGGGAAGGCAACAAAATGTCCATTCAAACTAAAATCAGAGCAAACCTGAGGAAGGGACGACGGACAGAGGCAAAGAACCACCTTATCGCTGTGAGCCACCAAATAAGGTGAACGACAGGATAACGCCGCCAATTTCGACACCCTGCGTGCAGATGTGATAGCCACCAAAAAGGCCACCTTCTGGGACAGCGTAAGCAGTGGAATCTCCTGAAGATTCTGAAAAGGAGGCTTCTGGAAGACCGGGAGCACCAAATTGAGGCCCCAAATCGACAACATAGACCTCACTTGAGGGGTCAAGTGCCTAACTCCCTGAAGAAAAGTACATACCAGGCCAAGGGCCGTTGAAAGAAGATCGCTAAGGCAGACACCTGACCCTTGATAGTACTCAAGGCCAGTTTCTGCTTAACCCCCCCCCCCCCCCCCGTTGAAGGAAGGTCAATATTGGAGCCACCAAAAAAAGAGCGAGGTTGAACCCCAAGAAACTCACACCACCCAATGTACATCTTCCATGTACGATGGTAGATCTTCCCAACTTTCAACAGTGTTGGAATCACAGACTCAGACAAACCCTCTATCCATCAGCACCCGGTGTTCAACAGCCAAGCCGTCAAAGCCAGCGACTAAATAGGATGGAAGATTGGTCCTTGGGACAGCAGATCCTCCCTGAGAGGAAGCTTCCATGGAACGTCGGCAACCAGCCGCACCAGATCAGCGTACAAAGCACGGCGAGGCCAGTCCGGGGCCACTAAGATGACCGAAATCCCTTCTGCCTCGATCCTGCGTAGAAGTCTTGGCAGAAGCTTGAGAGGAGGGAAGGCGTACATCAGACGATACTGACCGATGGAGCCACCAGCGCGTCAGTGGCATCCACCAGAGGATCCCGTGACCGTTCCACAAACCTCTGCACCTCTCTGTTGAGCCGAGACGCCAACAGAATGTGTACGACGGAAAGGGCTGGAACAAACGTTCTGTCTACCTGAGAATGCCAGCTACCTCTAGAGCCACCAGGACACTTTTTGTGCCCCCTTGGTGATTGACCTAATCCATGGCTGTGGCATTGTCCGATTAAATGCGCACTGGACATCATTGGAGAGCATCTGTCCAATGTTCCAGGCACAGTCTGATCGCTCGGAGCTCCAGGATATTGATCGGTAGTCTAGACTCTTCCAGGGTTCAGACACCCTGAGCAGAATTTCTGTCAAGAACGCCTCTCCACCCCGACAGGCTGGCATCCGTGGTGACCACTGTCCAATACAAAGGGAAGGGAGGATTTGCCCTGCCGGAGCGCCAAGGTCTGAAGCCACCAGATCAGGGACCCTTTTGCAACCCAGCTCAGCTGGATTTGTTTGTCCAGAGACTGAGTCTTCTCCCATTTGATCATAATCTCCCTTGCAGGGACCTCGTATGGAACTGTGAAAAACGGGACCGCCTCGAAGGTAGACACTATCAGGCCGAGCATTTGCATGCAAGTCCAGAGGAATACCCATCTGATGGACAGCAGGAGGCGAATTGCAGCCTGCAGTTTCTGGAGTCTGAACCAGCCAGGGTGTACATATTGTGGCCCACAGCCTCCGCCTTCCTGTCAGCAGGGTCCTTAAAGGCCGGGGACACTTCAACCGGAATCATGATTGCCTTGTTTAATATCTGGAAACTGGAGGGTCCACCACCGGTGTAAAAGTCCCCTTCTTAAGAAAGGATTCCTCATAGGGGTATCGCCTATCAACTCGCTTAGGAACCCCAAGGGGATACTTTGGTTGTTCGCACTCTTTAGTGACAATTCTGTCAAAATAGGAGGAGAAAGGGAACACCTTTGCCGCTCTGGATGGCTTACGAGTGCCAAAAGGGAACCTGCGCCTCCGTCGCAGCCACGTCCTCCAACTTGAAGTTCCAAGCACAGTTACAATCAATGCGTCCACCAGAGCGTTTCCTGCACGGTTGCAGAAGTGGAGGAATCCTCCTCACTTTCTGAGGATTTAGGGTGTGTGGTCGCAGACTCAGCAGGGTGACCCACGTCTGCGGTGGCCGAATTTAGAATCTGATGAGACAGATGAGGCAGGGGATGCTTTATGCCAGTCCGTCGCCCAAAAACCAGCTCCACCCGGGACACAAAGGACTCCAGGACCGCTGTCAGTGCATCCATTGATGGATGGGACCCGGAGGACCCCACAGCCCCACAGAGAGGGGCTCAGGTGGGGAGATGTGCTCAAAAAACACTGCTAAGGGACAACGAGAGAGGAGAGAGGAGAGAGAGACCCATCAGTCTCCCCATCCAGCAGAAACCAGGCACTGCAGCCTCCAGGATAATCTGCACTGCACGTGCAGCGATCAGGAAATGGAGATCCAGGAGGCAGCACCAGGGGATGAGGAGGGGCACCCACCACTGAAATCACCGCCTGGAGGGTTCCACTGTCATGGCTGCTGCCATTTTCATTGGCTAACCACCGCAAAAATGGCCACCGGACTACACAAACATGGCCATGCATTGAGCACACAGGCTACAAAACAATTGAGGCACCACGAGGCTCCCAGGGACCCAGGAAGGATCCAGAGGCCACACAAAACAGGACAGGCAGGAAGGGGGGACCCAGGCAGGAGCCTCTACTAGGGATGCACTGATCCGATATTAGGATTGGATATCGGCGCCAACAATGCCACAATAGCTGGATCGGGGGATCAGTAACATTAACAGATCCACGGGCCGATCTGGTTTTGTTGCAGCAGAACCTACCGCGGTGTCTGCTGAGTCCCGGCTCAGCTGTCCCTTACTTGCACGGAGCCGCTACTTCCTGTATAGGTCCGGCTCACAGGCAGAGTGATATCAGATGCACTCCGACTGTGAATGGAGGAGCCGTACACATGAAGCAGTGGCTTTGCTCTGTACTGCAGACGCATGCTTTGTGTGTGTGTAGTTCCAGATCGGTACCGGCAGATACACAATGCCAGATATCCGTAACGAGACAAAAAAAGGCGGATCAGTGCACCCCTAGCCTCTACCAGATACAGTGCCCCCCCCACAGCCGATTGCCTGGTCGCCGGCGGTGCACCCCCCCCGCCCCCATCACGAGCACAGCTCCCTGCTCCCCGCCCCAATCAGAGGACCAGGCCACCCCACAGAACCAGTGTTAGTGAAGGGGGGGGGCGGATGGGGGGGCGATATAGCCCACAAAGACCTCCAGACCAATGAGGGGGTGCCTAATGGGAAGGAGGGGAACCCTGGGGTCTGACCACCCCATGGAGGGGCCCACGTCCACCCCAAAACCCTCCAGGAGGAGAGGGGGGACAGTCCTTACCGGAAGGGCACTGCTCCAGACAGAACTTCCTGTTCATCTAAATAGGGGGGGGGGCTATCAGCCAGGAGGAATGTTGCGACATGGGCCGAGACCCGGTTGTATGCGACCTCGCGAGGAGTTTAACTTGCAGGTCAGCACCCGTCCGGTGGGGCTATGTCGCGGCCGACCTGGCGCGGAGCTGAATTCTGCACGTGTGCTCGCTGGCCAGACTGGGATGACCACTGGATCTAAATTATCAAGCCGTCGCCCAGTCCGGCATCTATCTAAAAAGAAAAAAATTGCCAGGACCAGGAGATCCAAGCAACCTACCTATAGCAGAGAGAGGAAGTATATCCCCCTGGGACAGCCCATAGGTGTAGCCAGACTTTTTCTGCCTAGTGCCCTACTCCTGTAGGGGGCAGTATAACCCAATGATTAAGATCAGGGGCTGTGCCCGTCAATGAACGAAAGAAAAAAACATTTTTTAATTTTTTTTTTTTGGGGGGGGGGGGGGTAGTTTTCTCAAAACTTTTGGGTACAATGTTGCATGACCGCACAGTTGTTATTCAAAGTGTGACAGCACTGAAAGCTGAAAATTTGCCTGGGAAGAAGAGGGGTAAAAGAGGGCTAACTTCAAAGCAAATTTGTCAAGCCCTGACGTCACCCATAGACTTACTATGTGGCTTTTGTTGGTTGTCTCCTCTAAAGAAGCCGCCGCTGACAGCTCAGCGTGGGGCCGAACCAAAGCGGCTTCAGAAAAGGTATGTATTAGAGCTGCACGATTAATCGTAACAGAATCGAGATCGCGATTCACTCCCCCTGACGATCTTAACATGACACTTGCTCGATTCTTTACATTGCTGTGAGGGAGCAGCTGTCAAAAAAAAAAAAGCCTCCCGCAAAAGCCTATCAGCATTAGGGCTCTTTCACACGGTCCGCTCCGTAGGCGGATCCGTGTAGCTCAGCAGGGATTGATCCGCGATCCCCGCTGAGCCGGGCGGATGACAGCTCCGTCTCCGCTTGCAGAGCGGAGAGGGAGGTGTCTCAGCACCCGCTGCCCTCTATGGGGGATCAGATGAGACCGGACAAGCTCATCAGATCCGCTCCGATTACTGAACGGATGGAAAAAAACGGAATTTTTGTAAAATCTTACCGTAAAATTCCTTTCTCTGAGTCCTCCGACAGTCGCCGCCCCTTCCCAAGTCTTCACCAATGGGTATTGACCTTTGCTCCGTAGGAGTAGCTAGGCAACAAGAATTGTTAATACAAAAGCTTTTAGCATAGACACACCCCTAGGGGCTGTCCCCTCAGTCAATACCTCCCTGCACCAGCATTCCCAACTCAGTTTGGTAGCATAGCAGTAAGAGTACACAAAAACCCCAAAAGAGGGGCGGGGGCGGCGACTGTCGGAGGACTCAGAGAAAGGAATTTTAAGGTAAGATTTTACAAAAATTCAGTTTTCTCTTACGTCCTCCGACAGTCGCCGCCCCTTCCCAAGTCTTCACCAATGGGACGTCCCAAAGCAGTGTAGACATGAGGGGTGGGAGACGCAACCGTGGAAAAGGCAACGCAGTACCCACATCAGAGAAAGGAACCTTACCACAGTAAGAGAACCAACTGGGCAACAGGAACACGTGCTCAACAGGAGCAACAACCCAGGAAAGACAAGTAACCCAGGGGTAAAACACCCCAATAACCAAGGGCCCAGAAAAACAAGGGTCCCTAAGAAACTGCCGCACTGAGAACTTTACGGCCAAAGGAGGCATCGGCCGATGCCTGAACATCCACCTTATAGAATTTTGAGAAGGTGTGAACGGACGACCAAGTCGCCGCCGTACACACCTGGGCCACAGAAGCCTCATGACGGTAAGCCCAAGACGTACTCAAGGATCTGGTAGAGTGCGCTTTCACAGGGAAAGGCGGAACCTTCTCCTTCAATGCATAGGCTTGCTCAATGATCTGTCTGATCCATTTGGCGATGGTCGTAGCCGACGCCGCCATGCCCTTCCGAGGTCCCTCAGGAAGGACAAAGAGGGAATCTGACTTGCGAAAAGATTTCGTGGACGACAGGTAAACCCTGATCGCCCGAACAACATCCAAGGAATGTAAGGCAACCTCCTTCGGATGCTTAGGCTTCGCGCAGAGCGAAGGCAAGACAATGTCTTCATTAATGTGAAACTCCGAGATCCTTTTCGGAAGAAAAGATGGGTTAGGTCGCAAGACCACCTTATCCTCGTGAATCACCAGGTAGGAAGAGCTGCAGGACAAAGCCGCCAGCTCCGACACCCTGCGAGCCGAAGTGATCGCCACCAAAAAGGCAACCTTTCTGGGCAACAGAGACAACGAGATCTCCCTGATCTTTTCAAAGGGAGCCTGTTGTAACACGGACAGAACCAAGTTCAAGTCCCATGGAGGCAAAGGTTCCCTCCTAGGAGGGGCCAAATGTCGCACCCCCTGAACAAAGGTGCTAACCAATGAATTAGACGCCACAGGGCGTTGAAAGAGAACGGCCAGCGCAGAAACCTGACCCTTAATTGTGGCCAACGCCAAACGCTGGTCCACTCCAGTTTGGAGGAAAGACAACAATCTCGACACCGAGTATGAGTGAGGGGAATACCCCCTGGACTCACACCAGGCAAAGTACGCTTTCCAAGTACGGTAGTAAATTTTTCCCGAAGAGGCTTTTCTAGCCTTGATCAAAGTGGGAATGACCTCAGGGGAGAAACCCCTATCCTTCAGGACCTGGCTTTCAACAGCCAGGCCGTTAAAGCCAGCGACTGTAAAGCAGGATGGAATATCGGCCCTTGAGACAGAAGGTCTTCCCGAAGCGGCAGGCGCCACGGAGCGTCGACTGCCAGATTTACGAGGTCTGCGTACCAAGACCGGCGAGGCCAGTCCGGTGCCACCAGAATCACCGTGTGCGGTTTCCGAGGCCAATCTGCGAAGCAGCCTGGACAGTAGTTGAATCGGTGGAAAAGCATACATCAGACGATACTGATGCCATGGCGCCACTAACGCGTCTGAGGCGTCTGCCTGAGGATCGCGCGTCCTTGCCACGAACCTTTCCACCTTGTTGTTTAGACGAGACGCGAACAGGTCCACATCTGGAGAACCCCACTTCGCGCACAACATCTGGAAGAAATCTGGGTGAAGGGACCATTCCCCCTGGTCCAGGGTCTGGCGACTCAGATAGTCCGCCTGCCAGTTCTCCACCCCCGGTATGTGAACTGCCGTTATCGCCGGGACGTGCGTCTCGGCCCAAGACAGAATGTCGGCCACTTCCCGAGCCGCCTGGGCACTCCTGGTGCCCCCTTGATGGTTGACAAAGGCCACCGCGGTGGGATTGTCCGTCTGAACCCGAACCGGACGGCCCCGAAGCCGGTCCGTCCATCGTAAAAGGCAAAGCTTTATCGCCCTCAATTCCAGAATGTTGATCGGAAGGGAGGACTCCTCCTCCGACCAAGTTCCCTGGGCGGACAAAACGCCCAGAACACCACCCCAGCCCGACAGGCTGGCATTCGTGGTGATCACTGTCCACAACAATGGACGAAAAGACTTGCCCCCCGACACCGCCGGGGACTGGAGCCACCACAGAAGATCCCTTCTGGTGCCGTGGCTCAACGAGATCCGCAGATCCAGGGATTGCGGCCGCCCGTCCCACTTGGCAACAATCTCCGCTTGGAGACCCCGCGTGTGAAACTGGGCAAAAGGGATCGCCTCGAAAGCCGAGACCATTAAACCCAGACATCTCATGCATGTCCGGAGAGACGAGTGCCGGTTGTCCCTGAGGGACCTGACCTCGTCCTGAAGAGTCCGAAGCTTGTCTTCCGGCAGGAAGACCTTCGCTTGGACAGAGTCCAGAATCATTCCCAGGTAGGGAAGACGAACCGAAGGACACAGTCGACTTCGGAATGTTTATAGTCCAACCGAACTCCTGCAGTGTCCGCATCGTGGTGGACAGGTCGGTCACCAGGCTCTGACTGGCGTTTGACCGTATCAGGATATCGTCCAGATACCCCAAGACAGCAATGCCCTGTGCTCGCAACAGGGCCAGAACCGGCGCCAGCGCCTTGGTAAAAACCCGCGGAGCCTAAGCGAGACCGAAAGGTAACGCCACGAATTGGCAGTGATCCTCCGCAATGGCGAATCGAAGGTACCTCTGGTGACCCTCGAAAATAGGGATGTGCAGGTAAGCATCCTTCAGATCGATGTAGGCCATGAATTCCCCCTGACTCAGGGCAGCCACCACTGAGCGCAGGGATTCCATGCGGAACTTGCGAACCCGCACAAAGCGGTTCAGAGCTTTCAAGTCCAGAATCGGACGCACTTTGCCCTCCTTTCTGGGCACGGTGAACAGATTGGAGTAAAACCCCCGAAATCTGTCCCGATGAGGCACCGGAACAACCACCCCTTGGTCCCGCACCGCCCAGTGCAGATCCTGCAAGCGCTCCGGAGACAGCTCAAGATTTGAGGGAAAAAATCTGCCCGCCGGCCGAGAGAGAAATTCGATCTTGTAACCAGATCGAACGATTTCCTGAACCCATCTGTCCCGAATGCGGGTCAGCCAAGGTTGTGGGAAACCGTGCAGACGTCCCCCCACCCCAGAAACGGGTGAGGGCGCCCCTTCAGGCGGAAGTGGTATGGGAAGTCGGACCGGACTAGCCGGACTTCTGCTTCCCTGCCCACGGCTTCTTCTGGGAACCTTGTCCTTTGAAGGGCTTGCCCTTGGATTGTGACCTAAAGGCACGAAAGGACCCCTGAGAGGGCCTAGACAAGGAATTCCGTTTACCACGGAAGGACTTATGCCTGAGAGACTGGGGTAGGAGAGTACTCTTGCCCCCCGTATCCCCTTTTAATCAGAGTATCCAAAGCCTCGCCAAAAAGACGAGAACCCGCGTAGGGATAATCCGCCAGCGTCTTGCGAGAAGATTGGTCGACCGACCAATTTTTCAGCCAAATCAGACGACGGTTCAGTATCGCCACGCTGGACAGGCGCGCAGCCAAGGGAGCTAAATTCAAGTCCGCATCACACAAGTACATGACACCCTGATGGATCTGGTCCACCATAGCCAACGTGGTAGGCGAAGCTGAATCAGCCACCAAGGTGCGTCTAAGCATCTTTGTCCAATCTGCAACAGCCTGTGCCGCCATAATGGAAGCAAAAATAGGCTTCAGCATAGAACCAGCGACCATATAGGCATGACGGGCAAGAGACTCCATTCTCCTGTCCGTAGGGTCCCGGAAAACCGGGGTATCCTCAGAAGGCACCGCAGTAGCCTTGTTCAAAATGGCCACCGCGTGATCCACCTGAGGCGCCACACACCAACGCACGTCGGTGGAGGGCGCAAACGGATAAAGCAGTTTAAACTTATTTGGCACAGTAAAGGGCTTCTTTAAATTGCGCCACTGTTCATAAACAGAATGGTGAAATTCAGCAGGACAGGGAAAAACCTGCGCTGATTTTCGGGTCCTCTGCGTTCCAAAAGAGGACACCCTAGCAGGAGGAGTAGGCTCATCCTCTAGGTGCAAGGTATCTTTAATGGAAGCAATCAGTTCATTCATGAGTGCAAGCTCTTCAGGCGAGCCAGGGGGAGAAACATCAACCCCCTCCACCTCTGCCTTCCCCTCGGACCCCAGAAGGTCCAAAGATGAGCGGGACCCCGAGAAGGGTACGCCAGCCACATCGCCCTCTGAATCAGAGGAAATGGATACCCTGGCCCTTTTTGCGGATCGTTCAGCCATCAGCATCTGCACCTGAGACATTAAGGAAGCCACTACAGCGGTCAGATCGGCCCCCTCGGCGGGTGCAGCAGCCCCCTGGTCCCCCACCAGGGCGGGGGGAAACTTGCTATCCTGAGAATCCATGCCCCAGTAATGAAAAGTGAAAAAAGGTACTGGCCCTTTAACACCACGGCGAGCGCAGCCCACCGTACACTACTGTATGCACCGACTCCGCAGGGATCGATAACACTGAGCAAGGAATGACAGGACAAAGAAGGTAAAAACCTGGAGAGAGCACAACAGGCTGCTGCCACCGATCGCTGTTCCCAGAGAAAGAGGAAGTGATGCAATAGCTGGCTGACTGATATAGCCTATGAGGCTCCGCAAACATGGCCGCCTGGCTGAGGGATGAGGCTACAGGAACATGGCGCCGACATGTGCTTGGACGAGCACGGCCCGCCAAAATGGCGGCGAATGGCGCCAAAACACGGGCCGGTCACAGCATTCAAGCAAAGAAAATGGCGGATCGCCGCAGCGGCCGCCGCACAACACATGTCTGCACCCAGAACTGCACCCAGAGTATAACTCACAGCAGGGCAGGATGGCCCCCCCCCCTCGCAGCCCACAGGCAGTGCAGCCATACAGGGACCTGACAGGGAGCCCGCATTTACACAGACATGGGGGGTACTACACAGCCACAGACTGACACCCACACAGAAGGTCCCCACACAGAAGGTGCTTACCGTACCAGATGGCGTGGGGAGCCGTCTCCAGCGACAAACCGCTATCAAGGCAGACAGGGAGTGCCGCAGCCAGGACGCCTGTGGACTGCAGCCATAGACCGCAGCATGGCGTCCAGTGAGGTAGCCACCTCACAGGCAGCATCCCTGCAGCGAACAGGGATGGGTCGTTCAATGTGCCAGGGCAAACCTAAGCTGAACGCTCGATGGCAGGCTGGGGATCCATCTGGCTCTCAGCCCTGAGAACCAGGGTGGCCAGTCCGAGACCCAGCTCCGCATGATGATTCTTCATCCGAAGATCCCTAAACTAAAGCTGACAAAACAACAGCTAGTAAAGGAAAGAAAAAAATACTTGAAATAAAATCAAATAAAGGGTAGAAGGCTGAGACTGAGCCCCAGCACAGGAAAGCCAGCTACTCCTAAGCTAGGCAAGATCAAACTGAGTTAGGAATGCTGGTGCAGGGAGGTATTGACTGAGGGGACAGCCCCTAGGGGTGTGTCTATGCTAAAAGCTTTTGTATTAACAATTCTTGTTGCCTAGCTGCTCCTACGGAGCAAAGGTCAATACCCATTGGTGAAGACTTGGGAAGGGGCGGCGACTGTCGGAGGACGTAAAAGAAATAGGGTTTCTATCCGTCCAGATTTCAGCACAGGATCGGATGCGGATGGCAGCGGGTGTCAGCGGAGGTGTCTCCGCTGACACCCGCTGCCCCAGAGAGCTGCATGGAGGATCCCATCAGATCCGCCTAAAAAACTGACAGGCGGATCTGATCGGACCACCCGTGTGAAAGGGCCCTTAGTCTCCCACTGAACTGTAAACACAAATGATTTACATTGTATCTTTTCTTTCCCTCTGCCGGAGGAAGGAAGTTTAACCTCTTAAAGACTAAAACCTTTTTCCTACACCTGTTGCTTGCAAGTTAAATCAGTTTATTTTTCCTAGAAAAGTAGTTAGAACCCCCAAACATTTATATATATATTTTTTTTTAGCAGAGACCCTGCAGAATAAAATGGTGATTGTTGTAAATTTTTATGTCACACTGTATTTGCGCAGCAGTCTTTCAAACGCAATTAATACACTTTAATGAATAAAACAAAACCGTAAAGTTATCCCAATTTTTTTTTATAATGTAAAAGATGTTACACAGAGAATCGTGAGAGAATCGTGATCTTTATTCCAAGCAAAAAAATCGTGATTCTCATTTTGGCCAGAATCGTGCAGTTCTAGTATGTATAGTGATTTCTTCTTTACAGCGCTAGATAGGTTAGTCTTAGATGCCTGTAGATTTCAAGATTTTAGTGTTATGGTAGACTTTACTTTAAGTGCATTAGCCATTAGACTACATTATTTTAAATGGCCACACTGACGCCCTAACACTTATTTAAATCCAAACACAGAGCAGTAACTGTTTTTCTCTACTTTACCAATTAAAGGATTTGTAATTGTAGCCAGTCAGAGCTGGTAGAGGAAGGTAAAGATCACTCTTGTTTCCTGGTTGAAAATTGTTGCTTCCTTGTTAAACTAAGACAAAAAATGTATTAGTTATTTTTACATTTGCAGAGTGGCGAGGGGTTAGAACCCTTGTCAGGTTTTTATATATCTGTCTATGTCCCTGTTGCTCTCTGATTTCATTCCTGTTGACATTGGTGATCAGGGCAATAAGAGTAAAGAGTCGCCATCAAAACAGTAATTGAGGGGCAATCTTCAAATAGTAGTCACAGGAAAAAAAAAAAAGTGTCGCTATCTAAGAGGGGAAGAAGGGGAATCATCTTGAGCGTGCCAACATCCTATCCAATCCAAAAACTAGAAGAGAACAGGTGTTCACATGGAACTCCTGTTACATATGTTATATATGTGGATATGAGCACATCATGAGACCAACTATACAGTAAACCCCCCTCCATTGCGGGGGTTACGTTCCGGACCCAGCCACGAAAAGTGAAAATCCGCGAAATAGAAAAACCCTATTAAAATGCATTGTAGGCATGTTTTTTTTACTGTCACTGTACGTGTAAAAGCATTTTAAGGTCTTTAAACACACTTTTAAAACAATAGAAACTCATTTAAACACATAAAAGATACTGAGAGACATAGCAAGAGCTATGGAAAACACAAAAATATTTCATTTTTAATGATTTTTAGTAAAATAAACATTACAAAAAAAATATACCGGGACCGCAAAAACTGAACTGCGATGGAGCGGGGGTTTACTGTATATTGTTACATAAAATCAATTTATTCAATATTCCTTAAAAACATCTTGGTAAAAACGCAGAGAGACTGACCCTGATTCGAGCTCAGCTCATACATAGGAGATCAACGTCTCCAAACAATCACCGTCATTTATATCATACATATATAAAGATTAGGTTGGTACATAATCACAAAATAGTGCAGATATAAAGTTCTCATCTGTTCACTGGTCAACGCATTTTACATAACGCTTCCTCAGGATCGTTAAAGATATACAGACCATTTTCTTTTAAGAAAAAAAACAGACTTACATTATGTGAAATGAAATTCAAATATTTAATAAAATACTATAAAAAGGAAATGTACATCAAAGTAAATTAACATGGCTTACTGGCTTGCGGCGGCTTTCTCCGAATCCCCAAAATAACCTTGCAAGGTTTTTTGGGGATTCAGGCTGCGGAAATCCCTCCTGGCGAGCCAGTGTCTTCTCCCGGCTTATGCAGGGGAAGCCTGAGAACAGTCCTTATTGCTATAGCAGCCTCTAACAATAAATTGCATGTAAAACCCAGCAGGCTGGTTGTACCAAAGTTGATAGATCAATTATATTGGTACATTTAGCCTGCCCATACATGGTTCAAATCTCAGCCTGTTCCCAATTTAAACAGCCGAGATTCTAACCATCTACGTCTAGCTTAAAGTGTTACTAAAGCCACAACAGTAAAATCAGTCTGTATATGCAGTAAAGCATGCTTGTTATACTCACTGTGGAACCTAAGGGGTTAATCCTCCTCATTGTGTATAAAGGCTGTGTGATCCTGTCTTTAACTGACTCCAACCCATCTCACTATAGAACAGAGTTTTAGGAGTCAGGCTGCACATGCTCAGTTTGGTGTGTATTGCTAGAGAGTTTTTTTTTTATCTTGGAAGGGTGCATGTGATCAGCGCAGGGCCAATCAGCACTGTCCAGACAGAGGGTCAGGGGAGAACGAAAACTCCTACAAGCTGACAGTGATACAAGACTGCTATATACTGCTGATGAGAAAAGGCATTTAGCTGTTTATGTTTACTAAAACTATTGTATTTCAATGCTCTGTGTACTATGGGAGACCAGATATAGTGAATGCAGGCTCCTGGATTTAGTAACACTTTAGGGTTAGCAGATTGAATAGATGTGAATACAATGGGGTTATAAAAGTAAGCCCCGGTTCACACTTATGCGATGCGGGAAGGCTGCGAATCCGCAGCCTGTTCCCGCATCGCACACGCACCCCCGGCAGTTCACACTGCCATATGCGATACGCTGGGGGTGTCAATGTAATCTTAACGACACCCCCAGTTTGATCACATATCGCAGTGCGATCGTGCAGTTCGCACAGGATCGGATCGCACAAGTGTGAACCGCTGTGCGATCCGATCCTGATGCGGCTTCCAAAAAGGGTCCTGTGCGTGTTTGCTGCGGCTACGGTGCGAATTTAGCCATACAAAGTGTATGGCTAAACTCGCACCGCACAGCCGATCGCATGTAATGAAGGAGTAGTGCGCTCCGATATTACATGCGAACCCGGCACTCGCACAAGTGTGAACCGGGGCTAAGAGCCCATTCACACTAGCACGACTTGTGAGGCGACTTGTGTCGCCCCAGGTCGCTTGACATAACAAAAGCAATGTTAATCAATCAGTGCCGTCTTAATTGGCACTACTGAAGTCGCTCCGACTTCAGAAAAGGGTCCTGTACTACTTTGAGGCGACCTGTGATCCGACTGTCCCATATACTTCAATGGGAGTCGCCTCCTTATCTTAATTGAAGCGACTTGTTATCAGACTTTCCAGGAAGAAGAAAGAGATTAGCCAGGCATTCCCCACAGACAAAGTCACCTGTCTCTTCAAAGTAGTGCACAAGTCTCTAAACAAGTCTCTAAACAAGTCTCTAAACAAGTCTCTAAACAAGTCTCTAAACAAGTCTCTAAACAAGTCTCTAAACAAGTCTCTAAACAAGTCTCTAAACAAGTCTCTAAACAAGTCTCTAAACAAGTCTCTAAACAAGTCACGGGGCGACTTTCTGGTCGTGGTAGTGTGAACTGGCTCTTAGTGCCGGTTCACACTATAGCGAGTGCGCCGATCGCATGTAATTCGGAGCGCACTGCTCCTTCATGACATGCGATCGGAGGTGCGGATGCGAATTCAGCCATACACTTTGTATGGCTGAATTCGCACCAAACACACACATGACCCTTTTTTCCTGCCGCATCAGGATCGGATCGCACAGTGGTTCACACTTGTGCGATCCGATCCTGTGCAAACTGTCAGATCGCACTGCGATATGCGATCAAACTGGGGGTGTTTAACATTTCATTGACACCCCCTGCGTATTGCATATGGCAGTGTGAACTGCCAGATGTGCGTTTGCGATGCGGGAACAGGCTGCGAATTCGCAGCCTTACCGCATCGCATAAGTGTGAACCGGCACTTACAGTACTCACACGTCTACAAACTATTTTCAAAGTAAACAAACAAAACAAACAGATAAATATTTTGGATCTTAAGGCCCCTTTCACACAAGGGAGTCCGCCGGCGGACTCAATTTATCTCAGCAGGGGATCAATCCGCCGATCCCCCGCTGAGCTGGCGGATGGCAGCTCTGTCTCTGCGCTGTGTGTGCGGAGACAGAGCTGCCAGGTCCCCGCTGTTATCTATGTGGGAATTGGATGGGAATGGACCGCCTGTCCGTTCTCATCCAATCCCATCCGATCCGCTAGATGGATAGAAAATAGGGTTTCCATCCGTCCAGATTTGATGGATCGGATGTCAGCGGACATGTCTCCGCTGACACCCGATGCCCCATATAGATACATGGGGCATCCATTCAGATCCTCCTGAAAAACGGACAGACAGGTCTGAACGGCCCGCCTGTGTGAAAGGGGCCTAACTAATAAAATCTTTGTACCCAAAGTGTGCAAAATAAAAAAAAAAAAAAAAACGTATTGAGATACTGCTTAAAGGAACACAATGATACTCTTTCACACGGGCGGATTCTATTGCAATTAGCAGAGAATCTGTGAGCTGATCAGAGCAGAGCGGGTGTATGACATATTCGTGTCCCCTCAGTTTCTGCAGAACGGACATGGACAGAGCCTGCTCTGCTCTACGGGTGGCCGGGAGTAGATGGACTTTGCTGTCGATTTACACCCGGCTACCTTCAATCTGCTCCACCTAAATGGAAGAGGAGAGAGCCCTCTCCCTTTTTTTTTTTTCTTTTTAGGAGGGCCTGCTTGGACCCGGAGGTAGGTGGGTATAAACTGACACAAGTCCATTTACACCCACCTGTCCATGTGGATGAATGGACCATATGATCAGGTCTGCCTTAAAAACCCTCTGAAGGGGGCCTTATGGTTAAACTAAATTTCCTAATGCAGACTATTAATGTAATAACATATTGTGATATTGGGATATGGGGGTTAAACTCAATGTGGTGAATGTTTTTAAGTGAGACCACATCAATCCAAACTTGTGGTTTATAGGCACAGCAGCCCACTTTTATTAAAAAAGATGTAGGAGATTTTTTTTCACGATCATACTTCCCTAGGTGGATGCAGCATCTGTTACCCACTGTCTCTAACACTTAGAACCGATCGATCAAACACTGCTGATCGCTTGGTTCTTAGAGCTCCCTGAGCAGAAAGCTGGTGACTGTCAATCAGCAAATCTCTGCCCCCTCCTCGCTCATTGGAGCACTGGGCTGTGGAGGGGACGGGTTATTGGCTGGCTCAGCTTCTCAGCGGCTTGCTGAGAAGCTTAGCCGGGGTCCTGGCCCTGGCACATTGGCAGATCCAGACACCATGGTCATGATTTTGCCCCAGCCTGGACCGGCTCTGACGTCAGCGAACTTCAGCCCGCTGTCTGCTGAAAACAGGTCACAGGAGTGCAAAATGATCTGCACTCCTGTGATCCACAGGAGAATTACAACCAAACGAGCTTTGCCTGTACTTCTCCTTTAAAATAGAAAGAAAATTCAAACGTGCCTGTACAGGAGATTTCAGTTTCCAACAGCAGAACAAGTAACAGAAACAATACCAAGTCACCTGGCTCTCTCTTCAGCAGTACCTCTGCTCTTTACACTCGTCCCCCAAACCATGAGGAGTTCTTCTGGCTCACTTAGCATATACTCACAGCGCCTCACGGTACTGACCCACTCCTAGCCTCTGGATAGGGTCTCCAGGCACCCCAGGCTCTCCTACTCGATACTTAGGCTCTACTCACACTTGTGCGACATGTTATACAACCTTGGACATCAAAGTCACATGACAAGTCGCCCCCTACGTTTTCCAATGAGTACCGTTCAAATCTATGCAACTTAAAAAGTTGCAGTAGTTTGGTTCAACTTTCATGTGACTTGGAGGGCGAACGACTTTAATGTTAACCTTCAAAAGTTGCATGAAAGTTGCACTTGAATGTTTTACATGTGATAGTTGTGCAAGAGTTGTCCATTATCATTGGCCAAAGCCAAAGTCGCAACCAAGTCGCACCATCCAAAGTTGTGTAAAAGTTGCACATCTTTGGAGTTGTACCAGCCTGAATGGAGCCTAAAGCCCCGTACACACGATCAGATTATTGAACGATCTGTCGTCCGTTTTTTGTGGCATGCTAGTCTGATGTGGAAAGTGAAGAGGTTTTTATCATACAAATTTTCCTGTACGACAGAATTCTACTTCAGAAGTGATGTCATGTGTTGGATTGCTTTCTATGTGTTCTTTCATCTCTGAGCATGCCTAGTCTTGCTCTTAAGATTTTTTTCTGTCAAAATCTCTACTAATGAGACGAAAATCGGAACGTTGTATTACGGACAACAAAAATTATATAGCCTACACATCAGGATTTTGTCAGCCGGAAAGTCGGAGTTGGCTGTCGAAAGCACCATACTAACAATCCGAAAATCGGCAGATCGGTCGGACAAATTTTCCCTACAGATTTTCTTATCGTGTGTACGGGCCTTTACAGATCCCCTCCTGAACTCTCTAGTTGCCTCAGCTCTCTTGGTCCTTGCTTAGCTGTCCTAACTCTCCTGGTCCGACGGGTAAGGGAATCTCTCCAACATGGAGTCTGGTCTCCCCAGTAGGTCACCTCTGTCCTCACACAGTGTATCTGAATGGCAGAAACTTCAGTGGCTCTGATCAGCCTTATATCACCCTGTACACATGTGTACTCACACTGGCTGCAGGCGTCTAGCAAAGTCCAGACACCGAATTGAAAAGTTCCTTCCCACCCAAGACGCCTCAGAACCTTCAAATTCCAGGACCTGATCTGAGATTACCAAACCCAGAGAAAACATAAAAACAGTTTTCTCTGCTTACAATCCACATGCCGGAGCTTCTCAAACTGAACCTTGTTGTTGCTGCTGCCTTTATTTACTAAACTCGTATCATGGCAGGGCCTCGCACCGTCACAATATGTAAAAGTATTTGTACAACCATTTCAGTTCATTTATTTGTACAAAGATTCTGGCAGTAGTCCTAATAACACCAATATAAAACCAGAAGTGCGCAACTAGGGCAATAAAAGAGATAATAGGATTTTGTGCAACTACCAAAATAGAATCCTTCTATGGCTCTATTGCAGGGGTCTTCAAACTATGGCCCTCTAGCTGTTCAGGAACAGAGTTTTACAATGCCACATGGCATGTGTAGTTCCTTAACCACTTTACCGCTGCTCACTAGAGCTCTACTGCGGCAAAGTGGCTCGATAACGTCTGGCGACGTAGACCTACGTCGCCAGACATTCCCCTCTCTCGGCGGCGCGTTCCCGCTGTATTCAGTCACATCGGGAGTCGGGCCAGGGGAGGAGCGGCTGCGATCGCCGCTGCTCTTCCCTGATCGTCGGGGGAACGATTGTGGAGAACCACCCACTTGTGTAAACACAAGCGGGCGGATCTCTTAAGTGACAGGCAGGGTCAGATTGTAGGGTTCAGCATAGCTGAACCTGCGATCTCTCCTTGCGTCACTCAGTTCCCTCCCCCCACACAGGTCAGTAAGCACCAGGCATACATTAATCCCTTCCCTGCCAGTGTCATTTTTACAGTAACAGTGCATATATATAGCACTGATTACTGTAGTAATGTCACTGGTACCCCCAAAAGTGTCAAAAATGTCAGTCAAGGGTCTGATCTGTCCGCCGCAATGTCGCAGTCCCGCAAAAAAAAAAAAAAAAAAAAAAAAAAAAAAAAAAAAAAAAAAAAAAAAATCGCAGATTGCCGCCATTACTCGTTAAAATAAAAAAAACACCAAACATGACAGAAATCTTTCCCTTAGTAAACGCAATAACTTTTGCGCAAACCAATCAAAATACGCTTATTGCATTTTTTTTTACCAAACATAGGTAGCAGAAAACAAATTGTCCAAAAATGTAAAAAAAAAATTAGATTTTTACATTTTTTGGGGGGGAATTTCATATAAAAAAAAAAAAATGTGAAAAATAGTTATTTTTTCCAAATTTACGCTCTTTTTTTGTTTATAGCGCAAAAAGTAAAAATCGCACAGGTGATCAAATACCACCAAAAGAAAGCTCTGTTTATGGGGAAAAAAGGACGTAAATTTTGTTTGGGTATGGCGTCGCACGACCGCGCAATTGTCAGTTAAAGTTGCACAGTGCCGAATCGCAAAAAGTGGCCCAGACGTAAGACAGCAAAATCCTCCGGTGGTAAAGTGGTTAACAGCTGGAGGACCGTAGTTTGAGGATCCCTGAGCTATTGCTTTAAAATGATTTGCCTACAAATCAAAAAACAGAGAAGACTAATCTGTCCCTGATCATAGTAAATAACAGAACTAATAAATACCGGAAAGAAATGCAGACGCTAAAATATTGTTGTTTGAACATTTTTATCTGCATCTGATGGCCAATAGAAGATTTGAAGAACACAACATGCCAGTAAATAATGGTGATGGGTTCATACAAAGGAACTACCCACAGATGAACTCAAAAACATCAACTTCAGTGTCCTTTGTCTTCGGAATGCTTGCAGGAGTTCCTGGCAGCTGCACACAGAAGATGGCACTATTAGGAACTGGCTGGTAGAATGCCGCATGGACGGATTTCTCTATATATACAGAAAATGCTTTTGTTTATTGTCTCCTAAGCATGTAGGTGGGGGGGAGCATTCGCAGGCCTACTTATGGGCCCCTGAATACAAGTGTCTTCCATGAAAAGCAATACAAACTGGAGAAATCACAGGAGACATGTCCACACTTCCAGCATAGCAGTCAACAAAACCACCGAAGTAAAACTTATTGAAGAACCTACAAAACTTACAATGACACAACATTTCTTACACACTTCACATTCCTTTCAATAAGAAGCAATCATCTAACAAATTACATGACCGACTTTATAAGCGTTCAATCGGCCAATCTTTATCCTTTGACTTGCAGCAAAGGAATGCCAGGGATGTTGTCAAACAAGACGGCTCCATGAACACGGCTTTGTGTGAAAGGTTCCGTCATTCCATTCACCAGAACAGGAAGAACGCCAAGATAAAACTTTACATACACCCATCAGCCAGAACATTATGACCACTGACAGGCAACGTTCCCTCTAAGTTTTTACTGTGCTGAGCAAATAAAAACATTTCTGAGCGCAAACCTTTAGACTGAGCAATTTCATCAAAAATCTTATATTGTTACAATCAATGCAGAGTGCCCACAGCATTGCCCCCAATCAATGCAGAGTGCCCACAGCATTGCCTCAATCAATGCAGAGTGCCCACAGCATTGCCTCAATCAATGCAGAGTGCCCACAGCATTGCCCCCAATCAATGCAGGGATGCCAGCGTTCCCCCCCCGCGAGACCCCCCCCCCCCCCCCCCCCCGCGCGCGAGACCCGTGCACTTACCTCACGGCAGCTTCTCTTCACTCCCCGCGTCCCCTCAGTCCTCCCGCCTCCTCCTCGGCCAATGGCATGGGATATGCCTTTCGGCCAATCAGGAAGCGGGAGGACTTGCTCCCTGATTGGCCAGGAGGAGGATCCGTGTGACAATAGCGAATTTTAATTTGCTATTGTCACACAATGGGTGGGCTCGGGGTGCACTACTCTGCTCCCCGGCCGCCACAGTAAAATAATGTAAAGTTCCTCGGGCGGCCTGGTACTGTTTCATACACGGACCGGTACCGGTCCACGGCCCAGTTACCTTCACATCGTCTGCGGCTGCGCGGTCTGAATTTGTGCCGCGCGGGACCTTCAATTAGACTGGGCGTCCACGCATGCGCGCAGCTTAAAGGGAACATTGCCGACAGGTAAAGCCAATAACATTGATTATCTTGTTACAATAGCACCTGAAAGTGGGTAGATATATTAGGCGAGTGAACATGTTGTCCCTAAAGCGGAGGTGTTGAAAGTAGAAGAAAACAAGCAAGGCTCCTTTCACAAAGGGACACTGCCCAATGAAGTCCGTTCTGCTCAGCGGGGGATCGACTTGCTGATCCCCGCTGAGCAGGCGGATGACAGCTCCATCTCCGCTCTGTGAGCAGAGACCAAGCTGTCAGCTTCCCCGCTGTCCTCTATGGGGAGATTGGATGAGAACGGACCGCCTGTCCGTTCTCATCCAATCTGATTCTCCAGACGGATAGAAAATAGAGTTTCCATCCGTCCGGATTTCACAGACAGGATCAGAATCAGATAGCAGTGGGTGTCACTGACACCCGCTGCCCCATGGAGCATCCGATCAGGTCCGCCTGAAAAACTGACAGGCGGATCGGATCGCTCGTGTGAAAGGGGCCCAAGAGTAAGATTTTTAGTGTGTGACAAGAGCCAAATTGGTGACTGGGTTGAAGCATCTCCAAAACTGCTGCTCCTGTGGGATGCTTCCAGTGTGCAGTCGTCAGGACCTACCAAACGTGGGCCAAGGAAGGAAAACTGGTGAACCTGTGACAGGTTCATGGCTGGCCAAGGCTCACTGATCCACGTGGGAAGTGAAGGCTGGCCAGTGTAGTCCGAGCCAATAAAAAAGCTACTTTAGCTCAAAATTTCTGAAAAAAAAGTTCATGCTGTTTCCGATACATAGGTGTCAGAACACACAATGCATTGCAGTTTGTTGTGTATGGGGCTGCGTACCTGCAGACTGGTCAGGGTACCCATGCTGACCCAAGTCCACAGCCAAAGGAGCCTACAATGGGCATATGAGCAAGGGAACCTGGACCGCAGATCAATGGAAGAAGGTGGTCTGGTCTGACGAACTCAAAAATGGTTTGAGGTGACGAACTCAAAAATGGTTTGAGGTGACGAACTCAAAAATGGTTTGAGGTGACGAACTCAAAAATGGTTTGAGGTGTTGACTTTTTTTTCCAGCACACCCAAAGATACTTAAATTTGATTAAGATCTGTAGACCAAGTCTGATGCATGGAGGCCCCACCTCACAACTTACAGGACTTAAAATGGATGTAAAGGCTTAGGGCTTTTACTTTAATGCATTCAGGTTTAAAAAAAAAAAAACCCTTTCATGGCCACCTCCCCTCTAAATACTTACCTGAGCATGATCTCAAACCGGTGCTGCTCTCTGCCTTACTCTCTATGTTAATCTCTGTTAGAAAATGGTGATGCAGGAGCAGTACAGCCTTATTACCACATCTGGATGTGCAGGGACAAGTGTACACCCCTCATCGCAGACAGTGTGCAGCTGCCCCTGCATACCTGAGAGACTTGGCTGTACAATGCATCTTTGACTCACACGGGCTGGCAGCATGCAGTGCCACTCTGCTCTAGGTGCATAAATGAACGGCTCTTGCTTGCCCAGCATGTCTCTGTGCCTCTGTGAGTTAACCCCAATTGCCTCGATTCACACTAATGCGTTTTTTCATGCTTTTTGCAGAAATACATTTTTTTTTTTTTTTTTACATGGGTTCCTAAGGAACACGATCATAAAACATTTTTTTATGCAAGCGTTTACTACCACTTTAATTGAGAACAGGACATAAAAAAAAATCAAGGGAATAAGTGCAACAATGCATTTACTGTAGGTGTTTAGGATTTAGATACAATTTAAATGTCATGTACGTGCTCTCCAACTGGAAGATTAAGGCTCCATTCACACCTGGGCGTTTTCAGCTCCAAAAACGCTCAAAAGAAACGCTTCCAAAACGCCCAACAAGTAAAACCCCATTCATTTAAATGGCCCCTGTTCACATCTGAGCGTTTTGCAAAACACCTGTAACTGAAAAAAAGTACATGAGCTTCTTTTTGGGCTGATTACCAGCGTTTTTGATAGATCTCAATGAAAAACGCCTGAAAAAAAATCGCGGTAAAATACGCTACGCTCAAGTGTGAATGCAGCCTAAGGCCCCGTTCACACTGGGGCGATCCGACTTGGGGAGGCGACCTCCGAGGTCGCGGTGCGAGCAGCGCGCCGCGACCTCGGAGCGGCCGCCACGGACTTCATAACATTGAAGTCTATGGCGGTCGCCTCCGGGTCACCCCAAAGAAGCTCCGGACCCTTTTTCTAAGTCGGAGCGACTTGTGTCGCTCCTATTAGAACGGGTCCGCAGCTTCCCTATGGAAGGCGACCTGTGAGAATCACAGGTCGCCGTAGGTCACCTTCCATAGGGAAGCTGCGGACCCGTTCTAATAGGAGCGACCCAAGTCGCTCCGACTTAGAAAAAGGGACCGGAGCTTCTTTGGGGCGACCGCCATAGACTTCAATGTTATGAAGTCCGTGGTGGCCGCTCCGAAGTCGCCCCCCCAAGTCGGATCGCGGCAATGTGAACGGGGCCTTAGTGTGAACGGGGACTCATCCTATTTGTATTGGTGACCACTGCCAACAGGACAAAAAAAAAGAAGACAGGAATCCTAGATGTTACAGTTGTCCCTAGAATAGAGTGAAATTCTTCTAATGGGGACACCTGTTCCGGTGACAACTGTCTAACTGGGGGTTTCCCCTCCCTTCCCCTGGGACAGGAGGAGAAATTAAATGTTCCCAGCAAAAATACGACAACACTGATGTTAGCCATTCCCTACTCAAACCAAAGCTTTTTGATTAAGGTTTTAATTTAGGAGCATTTGTTCAATTCTCTAATCGTTAGTGCTGTCAAACTAACCTTCGTTTTCAATAGTAGGGACGAGAAAATTGGAAAGAGCATGATGTTAAGTAATGCTCAAACGAATTTCTAACAGGGAATGTAGTTTTTGTTCAGGAAAATACATATACTCCGAAATCAAATGATAAAAGGAAATTCAATTTTGAAGTACTTTTTAATGACATTCCCCGAATCATCAAATGTACTAAGAATTTTTGTATGAATTTATACGAACGCTCATTTGAAAGTCTACTCTTGCATGGCCAGCAGAACGGGAATGTTTTTAAAGCAATGAATCTGACATTGAAACATTCACTGCGAGTGTATCTCCTAGGTGCATGTTTTACCTACCTAAAGACCGGGCATTTTCTGACACTTTTTGTTTACATGTGAAAATCAGTTTTTATTTACTTTTTGCTAGAAAATTAGTTAGAGCCCCCAAAAATGATATTTTATTTAAAGCAAAGGCCCTAGAGAATAAATGGTGGGTTTTGCATTTTTTTATGTCACATGGTATTTGCACAGCAGTTTTTCAAACATGTTTTTTGAGGGGGAAAAAAAAATACACTTTAAATTTGAATGGAAAAAACAAAAAAACAAATGACAATACTTAACCCGATTTTTTTGTAAAAGATGATGTCACACCGAGTAAATAGATCCCAAACATGTCACGCTTTAAAATTGCGCACATCCGCAACAAACTACAAAAAAATGTTATCCATAGGCGATGCTTTAAAAGCCTTTATAGGTTATCACTTTAGATGTACAGAGGAGGTCTAGTGCTAGAATTACTGCCCATGATCTTACGTGATACCTCAGGTGTGGGACCATTCCCCTTTGCGTGCTAGCACGGGGGGACGGGGGCACTTCATTTTTATAGATAGATAGATGGAATTTTATTATATATTTTTTTTTTTTTTTTATACACTGTTGGTTTAATTTTTTTTTTTTACAACTTTTATTGCTGTCACAAGGAATGTAAACATCCATGTCACCGCAATAAATTGGCACATGACAGGTACTCTTTATGAAGGGATCTTTTGGACCTCAAATTTCTCCTTTGCATTTGAAAGCATTCAAAAAATAAAAAACGTCAAGATCTGCGTGTTTGAATACTTTCGATTTTCAAAAACTGGCGCCTTTAAGATTCCAGTAAACCCGGAAGTGATGTCATGATGTTGCTTCCGGGTTACCATACCGGAGAACCGTTCAAAGCAGATACAGGCTTTGTTCAGGTCTCTGGCCAGTCGGCGGACATGCTGGTTGGTTGCTCGGGTCTCCCGGTGGGATGGGAGAGCCCAGACGAGCGATAGAAGGCGGCGGGAGGGTGGGGGAATGCCTCCTCCCGCTGGGTGTAACAACAGCAGGGCTAAATTTGCATGAGTTGTTATTGCGAGAGAGCCGACCGTCGGCTCTAACAAATGATACCGGGTAGTTGCCAGCAGCTGCAGGCATCACCCCGGTACAACCACTTGAAATCAAATGAGGTACAGGTATGTGATTTGGTGGCAAGCGTTTATATTACAGAGATTGCTTCCCCATCTGTAAATGTTTAGTGACTTCACTGCTTAAGAAATATGTCCCTTAGTTCGATAAAAAAAATAAATAAAAAAATGCACATTGTTTTTACTTAGGAGCCTGCAAAGCATTGCACCCTCAATCAGCAGATCATGGGTGCAATGCCAGGCTCTGGCAGACTGTCAGTAAAGATGTCTGCCTGTACAGGCAGACAGTTACTATAGTGCAGGAAGAATAGAGTAATGAACTTCTGACCGCTCACTCATTAGCACCCTCGCAGTTCTTTGAGAACTACAAGCTGTCCACCATGGGGGGGGGGGGGGTCAGTTGGGACTTGTAGTTCTCTCATTCACAGATTCCTCTGCAGACACAGCTGCACCGTTTTCAGATTGTGACAGTGGTTGCATGAAGAGGATCCCCGCCTGCGGTCAAGGGGAAAAAAAAAAAAAAACAGTGCGGAAAGAGGTGGATAGTAATGTGTGACACCTTACACATGGTTGTAATATGGTACTAAAGGCTGTACTTATCCTGTAAATGTGCCAGCATCTACCAGGAGACGAACAGGAGCACATCTATGGCTGTCATTTCCTTAACGCAGTGTTTTCACATTCATATGTGTGCATCTGTAAACACAGATACCAGTGTGTACAGGTGTATACTGGTGTACAACCTTTTCCATCAATACAGCCTATGCGCAGACATACACACCCGATGAGGCTCCCAAGCACCAGAAATACAGGCAGATTTTAATGACAAACTGAATGATTTGGCCTCAACACTAAAACGATGTCTGGTGAAAATCCATCTAAATAACACCATTCCTACAGTAAAACATGGAGGTGGCAATATCCTGGTATGGGGGTGATTCTCTGCATCGGGGACTGGAGCACTTGTCAGGATAGAAGGAAAAAAACGGATGGGGCAAAATACCATCAAATTCTTGAGGAAAATCTGCTGCCATCAGTCATAAAGCTGTCCTTGAGAAGAAAGTTTACAGTGCCTTGAAAAAGTCTTCATACCCCTTTAAAATGTTCCACATTTAACAAGCAGAAAACGCAATTGAATTTTATCGGGATTTTATGTGATAGACCAACACATAGTGGCACACTAGAGCACATTTCAACCAACACAACAACACTGGACAAAAGTCGGCCATCGGTTGGCCAACAATCGTTGCATGTGTACGAGGCATAAGTTGCACCAGTATATACATCTGCAGAAAACAAAAACTGTGTGTCTTCATTTCAGGCTGCAAAGCAACAAAATGTGAGTGTTCTAAAGAGGGCGATTCTTTTCTATACACACTGTATATCACATGTACAAAACCTTTGTCTAAGAAATGATTTATTTCTTATAAAATCAAGGAGTGATGATCTAACCATGAAGTTCCTTGCTCAGGCACTTCCAGGCATTAGGAGGGGGGGGGGGGGGGTACGACTGTATTCCGATGGTAATCCTGAGTTGTCACCCTATCAAATGTACCCCTGGGGAAGACTACAGGCAGCCGTACCCACACTGCCCACGCTATCACCATCAGGAAGCCACTCCAAAACCACGACATGCAGCTGATGCAGAAGAAAGTTCATGTAGACAAGAAGACCAAGAGAGTCCAAAGGGGACCAGAGACACCGAGATACACAGATGATGAATAACAAACAACTGCCTATGATAGAAAGTACAAATGTCATGAGGTCAGGGGTCACATCTACTGTACACATACCGCATGGAACACAGAACAAGACTGCCGGGGAGAAGATCACCCCCATACTTTGTATTGGTGTCAGAGCTCTGCCATCACACAGGGGAGCCGGGGCTGACTGACACCAACAACCCTCTCTATATAGGAGGATTGTCCTCAAGCTGGACATACACTATATAATCTGTACACTATATAATCTGTACCAACTCCTTTAGATCTACCAACACTATGTAAATCGATGACAAACCATAACAATCCATTCAATTTTCATCCTACTGGGAAGGATCTTGCATGACATAGTTGTTGGCAGATCTAAATAAGATTGTACAATCAGACTGCGTAGCCACTTTTCAGATCACGTCACGCGTTAAAATCTGACGGCACAATTACCTTAAAACTGAACTTTAAACTCCATTTTTTTAAGTCTTAAGCCCGTACACACGTTCAGATAATCGGACGACTTATCGTTTGCATTTTGTTGCATGATACTAACATTGAATTCAACACTGCGTACAAACCGTATGATTTTTGTCGTACGGTTCGGGAAAAGCTTCCTGGTTGCTTAGCTACGTATCAGATGATGCAAAACAAAAACAATGGCAGCCAGGCTTTTTCAGTGCTATTTTAGTGTTTCTGATCATGCGCGGTCCTTGTCGATCGATTTTTAGTGGACGCATAGTGTACTGATGGAACAATTGTCCTTCGCGGGGCTATCGTACGACAGAAGTTTTCCTGTTTGTCCCTACGGATTTTGTTGGACCAACTGTCGTGATCGGCTGTCGAAAGCTGTGTACTAACGATCAGATTATCGTGCGATCGGGTCGAAAGCGAGTTTTATCGTACGATTATCGGAACGTGTGTACGAGGCATTACCTACCTGGTGGTAAATTCTGCTAACTTTTGATACTCGCCCACCCAGTGTTGTCCAGCTAAGAGCTTCTTCTCTTCTAGCAGCGCTCTTTCCAACGCCGCCATGTTTCCCAGTGATGTCATAGCTAGGCTGCCAGCCGTTCCAGGTTCAGCTGGCACACCTCCCAATGACGCGCTGACAGGCCTGCCCGCTCCTCTTTTCCTTAGAGAAAGGCTACGCCTCCTGGGATAGGTGACATACATATCCCAGGAGGCACAGTGGGCATCGTGCGCGTCATTCGCCTAAGGCAAGTGACCAGCATGGGGAGGCGGGCGGACATTCTATTTAAAAAAGAAAAAAAAAGGCATTTTCCTGCAGAGGACGGGAGGAGGGGGTGGAGAGGCAGGATCGTGCATAGAAAGGCTAAAGGTCCGCTTTAACATCTACCAACAACTACAGTGAGGGAAACAAGTATTTGACCCCCTGCTGATTTTGTACATTTGCCCTCTGACAAAAGAAATGATCCGTCTATAATATTTTAATGGTAGGTTTATTTTACCAGTGAGAGACAGAATACCAAAAATATTCAGAAAAACATTTCAAAAAAGTTATAAATTGATTTGCATTTTAATGAGTGAAATAAGTATTTGACCCCTTTGCAAAACATGACTTAGTACTTGGTGGCAAAGCCCTTGTTGGCAATCACAGAGGTCAGACGTTTCTTGTAGTTGGCCAGCAGGTTTGCACACATTTTGTCTCACTCCTCTCTGCAGATCCTCCCCCAAGTCCTTAAGGTTTTTCGAGGCTGATGTTTGGTAACCTGGCTTGGCCACTCCAGGACCTTTATGTGCTTCTTCTTGAGCCACTCCTTTGTTGCCTTGGCCGTGTGCTTTGGGTCATTGTCATGCTGGAATACCCATCCACGGCTCATTTTCAATGCTCTGGCTGAGGGAAGGAGGTTCTCACCCAAGATTTAATTGTACATGGCCCCGTACATCGATCCTTTAAAGCGGTAAAGTTGTCCTGTCCCTTAGCAGAAAAATACCCCCAAGGCATAATGTTTCCACTTCCATGTTTGATGGTGGGGATGTTGTTCTTGGGGTCATAGGCAGCATTCCTCCTCCTCCAAACACGGCGAGTTGAGTTGATGCCAAAGAGCTAAATTTTGGTCTCATATGACCACAACACTTTCACCTAGTTCTCCTCTGAATCATTTAGATGTTCATTAGCAAACTTCAGCCTGTACATGTGCTTTCTTGAGCAGGGAGACCTTGTGGGCGCTGCAGGATTTCAGTCCTTCCTTCATAGCATAGTTTGTTACCAAATGTTTTCTTGGTGACTATAGTCCCAACTGCCTTAAGATCATTGACAAGATTCTCTGGTGTAGGTCTGGGCTGATTCCTCACCGTTCTCAGGATCATTGAAACTCTACGAGGTGAGACCTTGTATGGAGCCCCAGACCAAAGGAGATTAAAGGCCCGTACACATGTTCTGATTGTCGGCCGTAAATATTCGGCCACCGACTGATCGGCCGATTGTAGGCTTGTTAGTATGATGCTGCCGACAGCGCATTTTCGGCCGAACAGAATCTGTCGTGCAGGCATTAAAATTTTTGTTGGCCAACACCAGAACGGCCAATTGTTCGCCAATCAGTACAGATTTCGGCCGACAGACAGCAGATTAGCAAGACTGGGCACGCTCAGAAAAGAAAAAAGACAAGGAAAGTTAACCATCACATGACATCACTTCTGCAGTCGGCTGTTGTTGGCCGACAAAATTCGTGTGCAGTCTTTTGCAGTTTTCAACAGACACGACAGCCCTGGACAAAAGACGGCCAATCGTTCGGCCGACGATCAGTACGTGTGTACGGGGCTTAACAGTTATTTTGTGTTTCTTCCATTTGAGAATAATCACACCAACTGTTGTCACCCACTCACAAAGCTGCTTGGCGATGGTCTTGTAGCCCATTCCAGCATTGTGTAGATCTACAATCTTGTCCCTGACATCCTTTGACAACTCTGGTCTTGGCCATGGTGGAGAAATTGGAATCTGATTGATTGATTGCTTCTGCGGACAGGTGTCTTTTACACAGGTAACAAGCTGAGATTAGGAGCACTCCCTTTAGGGCTCTTTCACACGGTCCGCTTCCGTAGGCAGATCCGTGCTGCTCGGCAGGGGAATCGTAAACGCAGATCCCCGCTGAGCAGGAAGGTGACATCTCCCTCTCCGTTCTGTGTGCAGAGAGGGAGATGTCAGAGCCCCATGCATTTCTATGGGGGAATCAGGTGAGAGCGGACCGCCTGTCCACTCTCATCCGATCAGGGGGGATCCGATCAGATCCGCCTAAAAAACTGAAAGGCGGATCTGATCGGAGCGCTCGTGTGAAAGGGGCCTTAAGAGAGTGCTTCTAATCTCAGCTAGTTACCTGTATAGAATACACCTGGGTGCCAGAAATCGTGCTGATTGATAGAGGCATCAAATATTTATTTTACTCATTAAAATGCAAATCAATTTATATCTTTTTTTTTTTTCTAAATGTGTTTTTCTGGATATTGTTATTCTGGCTCTCACTGGTAAAATAAACCTACCATTAAAATAATTTCTTTGTCAGTGGGCAAATGTAAAAAATCAGCAGGGGATCAAATAATTTTTCCCTCACTGTATGTAGTCCAAGTGCCTTGAAGACCAATAATGTGCCTAGGTACACATCTGTGCGCACGTTTTACATGCACACGTCTATACCCGCGAGAAACATGAGGAAAGAAGCCCCTGACCCTTTTTAAAAACAGGCTGAACAGAACTGCAGCATAATTCAGCTTCACGCAGCATTAAATTGCACATGGACACTGATGTGTGGGGGTGCCTTTAAGAAATAATGCCACCCCCATGTGTTTCTGTGCAGGTCAGAACGTGTGGAATCATACATGTGTTCCTGACCTGCACATATGTGATCCCAGCATTAGATTACATACTTCTGGGACATCTGAAATCAATTGTACAAGTATTGTTTATGCTGGCCTTACACTTGTAGAGCTTCATTTGGATGAGAAAGAAAAAAAATAACTTGTCTGTCCATTTGATGGTCCCGTCAGGGACTCATTTTAACCTTTTCTCTGCCAGAGCCGTTCTTGCACGCATTTAAAAAAAAAAAAAACAAAAAAAAAAAAACAACATTTTAGGCCTGAAGATTACACAAAACCACCAAACTTATATTTTCTTCAAGCAGACACCCTAATAGAATAGTGGAAGTTCCAATTTTTTTTATGCCACATAATATTACCACAAAGGTCAACAAAGTAAACAAAATACACTGATGTGAATTTTAGGGCAACCTAATGCAATAGGCTATCCACATTTCTTGGTAAAATATAAAAGACGAGGTTGCAGCAGGGGGTGGCGGCCAGTGGGACAGCTGGGGGTGGTGTGGGGGGGTCCAATGTTACAGTTTTTCTGTAAAGGTGAACTTAGCGATGCCCCAAACACAGTGCATTTTCCTGCCCCGGATCGCATTGTACAGAAGTATCATGCGATCCGGTTGCTGTGCGTTTTTCAAAGTTCAGCATGCACTACTTTCGGTGCTGTCCGGCGTGATTTCAGTCCCTTTAAGTGAATAGGCTGAAATGGCGGCGCACCCGTGCGCTTTGAGCGCAGTGTTGGGAACAGATTGCAGGTTTCCTGTACTGCGTTCTGGTATGAATGAGCCTGAACTATAAAGGGGCGCTCCACACCATGGAGATGGGAGGTTTTCTGTTCATTTTTTCGGGGAATGTTCATTACACCAATCTCACAGGAACACAAATAAAGGATGACAGGTGTCATTGTGCCGCATAAAACTGCATTTGAAGAACAATCATCAGCACACCAAGGATTCCTTGAGAAGAGTCCAAGCTTTATCACTTGTCCCATGAAGGGGCCCTGCAGGGCTCAGAAACGCTGCTTTTTGTGCACCATGTGAAGGCTTTGGACCCTTCATGAGGAATCCTTGGTGGGCTGAGGACACTTCCCAGCCTGTGGTCATTGCAGCACCCACCATTACTGAACAGCCATCTCCAGGAAGGTGTGCGGAGGGGGAGGGTATATTGTGTTTGCATCAAACTGCATGGCACTGCGATCCGGTCTGTGCTGGGGGCTGCAAATGCACCGTGTTAGTTTGTTGGATGAAGAATTTGGAAGGAATGCCGGGTGGTGCGGGGGGGGGGGGGGGGGTGTGCAGTTCCTGCTGCATGGTGAGCGACTCCAAGGTGATTACATGAATGCTTTCCTAACATTCTACAGGTGGAAGTTCAGCAATAGGCTGGCCAAACATCACACAGTCTCTGATAGGACGACGGATCCTTCTACTACACAGTGGGTGGGAGATTGTACAATCACATTGTATAGATAGAGACGTGTGTGTGGTTAGATCAATCTAATGAAAACAAACCCCACCCCGGAGAGGTGATGTGGTCAGGTAGGTAGGTTGCCATCTGTCGGAGATGTAGGTAGGTAGGTGTAGATGTGGTCAGGTAGGTTGTCTGTGTTGGAGATGTAGTCAGGTAGGTTGCCATCTGTCAGTTATGTAGGTAAGTAGGTGTAGATGTGGTCAGGTAGGTAGGTTGTCTGTGTTGGAGATGTAGATAGGTAGGTAGGTGTAGATGTGGTCAGGTAGGTTGTCATGTGTGGGAGATGTAGATAGTTAGGTGTCGGAGGAGATGTGGTCAGGTAGGTAGGTTGTCATCTGTCGGTTATGTAGGTAGGTAGGTGTAGATGTGGTCAGGTAGGTTGTCAGGTGTCGGAGGAGATGGAGATCTCAGCAGAGGGGTGATCGGTCCTCAGCAACAAGTGTGAGCTCTGCAGCCCAGGAGCGGTCCATGCAGGGTAGAGGGGGGGATGTCCCGGTACAGGGGGAGAACCCTCCACCCCTCCCCTGGAGAGATCCCCTCATGACAGTCCTGGCCTGGGACCGGTCCCTGTGGTGTCTGCGGACAGAGCGGGGTTGTCGGTGTACCTGCTCGTTCAGCTCCATGGTGTCCGGGCCTAGCTGTGCGGAGCTCCTCGCTTCTCCGTCCTCTAGTCGGTAAGGTGAGCGGCGGCCCCGTTCATCCTCCCCGGTGTCCGCTCCTCTCCCCGGCCGTGTTCTTCTTCCCACTGCTCGGCCTCTGAGCTCACCCCACCCCGAGCGGTCCTCCCACCACACGTCATAGTAGAGCGAAGGCTCTGCGGGCCTGGGCGGAGCCGCGAAAGGTGACAGCGAGTCAGCTGAGACGGAGGCCGGGCCGGGACACAGTAGTGTGTGAGGGAGGAGCGCCGCTCTGTGTACAGGAGACAGCCAGTCAGTGACAGCGCTCCTCTACAGGGGCCCCGCCCTGTGTACAAGAGACAGCCAGTCAGTGACAGCGCTCCTCTACAGATACCCCGCCCTGTGTACAGGAGACAGCCAGTCAGTGACAGCGCTCCTCTACAGGGGCCCCGCCCTGTGTTCAGTCACCAAGTATACAAAACCTCCAGGAAACGCACTCTAGAATGAAAATGTGCTCCTCCCCCTATATGATCGAGCTCACCTATTCCCCCCCCCCCCCCCATATCAGATTCCTTACTCTTCTCCCTAATGTAAGAGTCTTCACACACTGTCCTCACTTACCCTATCCCATATCAGAGCCCTCACCTACCACCACCCCCCCTATATAAGAGTCTTCACACACTGTCCTCACTTACCCCCCTCTCACGTCAGAGGCAGAGTCCTCATCCACCCCACCACCACCATATCAGATTCCTCACTCCACTCCCTCACATCAGATTCCTCACTTACACCCCTCATATTACCGCCCCCCACACGCCATGGCTGTGATACTTGGTATCACAGTGTGGTAAACATTATCCCTGCTGTCACATTCATTGGACGATACCACCCAAAGAATCACCCAAACCTGTATGGCACTGTACGGTACTGTATGGCATTGTATGGTACTGTATGGCACTGTATGGCACTGTACGGTACTGTATGGCATTGTATGGCACTGTATGGCACTGTAAGGTACTGTATGGCACTGTACGGCACTGTATGGCATTGTATGGTACTGTATGGCATTGTATGGCACTGTATGGCACTGTAAGGTACTGTATGGCACTGTACGGCACTGTATGGCATTGTATGGTACTGTATGGCACTGTATGGTACTGTATGGCAATGTATGCCACTGTACGGTACTGTATGGCATTGTATGGTACTGTATGGCACTGTATGGCACTGTACGGTACTGTATGGCACTGTACGGCACTGTAAGGTACTGTATGGCACTGTAAGGTACTGTATGGCACTGTACGGCACTGTATGGTACTGTATGGCACTGTACGGCACTGTACGGTACTGTATGGTACTGTACGGCACTGTATGGTACTGTATAGCACTGTATGGCACTGTACGGCACTGTATGGTACTGTATGGCACTCTATGGCAATGTACGGCACTGTACGGTACTGTATGGCACTGTACGGTACTGTATGGCACTGTATGGCACTGTATGGCACTGTACGGTACTGTATGGCATTGTATGGTACTGTATGGCAATGTACGGCACTGTACGGTACTGTATGGCACTGTATTGTACTGTATGGCAATGTATGGCACTTTACGGTACTGTATGGTACTGTATGGTACTGTGGCATTCACAATTCAGCGTTCACCATATAAACAGCAATCATTTTATTGGTAGAAATGGTAAAACCGCCATTACATAAACCATCTCCCGGCTTACATTGTACCATGTGACCATGGTATGTCCCACCAATTCTACCACATGATAGGCTGTCAGACTTCACATCATTTAGATGCTTGACACCCTGACACGTTTCTGGAGTTTTCTCAGAGGAAGGAGATGGTCTTCACTACCTTAGAAGAGACTTTGTAACTTGTCAGTCATAAAAAAATGGGATATTTTTGACTTATCGTAAAATCCATTTCTCTGATGTTCATTGGCGGACACAGCTCCTTATCTTCTTGACAACAAAGAAAATGGCCTCTGCCCCCACCTATTACTGGCCTTCATAGCAAAGAACACATGGAAGGCCAACGCACATGAAACAAACAAAAGTAAAATTCCCAGTTCAATTTGCTAGCCAGTTTGCTTACCAACCAGATTAACCTGTCTAACAGTTTGCGTCAAAAGCTTTCACATGCGTTTGCAAATGTGTGCTAACTAAACCCCTGTTTTGACGCAAACTGTTAGACAGGTTAATCTGGTTGGTAAGCAAACTGGCTAGCAAATTGAACTGGGAATTTTACTTTTGTTTGTTCCTTATCTTCTTGACCATTGGGTTATACTGCCCCCTACAGGAGTAGGACACTAGGAAAGAAAAAATCTTGACTGCGCCTATGGGCAGTCCCAGGGGGTATACACCCACACTCAGCTATAGGCACTCAGTTTTGTAACAGTGTCAGAAAAAAGCCAACTCCACAGAGGGGTGGATGCTGTGTCCATCAATGAACATCGGAGAAATGGATTTTACGGTAAGTCAAAAAACCCATTTTCGTTCTTTGACGGACACAGCTCCTTATCTTCTTGCCCATTGGGACGTCCCAAAGCAGTGTCAAACATGAGGGGTGAGAACAGCAAGAAAAAATTCCTAAGGCTAAACCATAGCCAACCAGGTAGCATAGAGCTCCACCATAAACAACTGGAGCTCACCTGAAAAAAAAAAAAAAAAAAAACAATACACCCTCAAAGAGGACCAGGTCCTCTAAACAGCAGCCTGTAAAGCCTTGTGGCCAGAAGAAGCAGCCGCAGATGCCAACACATCCACTTTATAAAATGTTGTGAAAATGTGCACCGACGACCAAGTGGCCGCCTTGCAAACCTGCATCACTGATGCCTGATGACAGAAGGCCCAGGAATCACTTAGCGCCCTAGTAGAGTGCGCCTTAACAGGGAAAGGAGGAACCTGACCCCTGATTGAATAGGCCTGAACCACCGTCTGTCTGATCCATCTGGAAATGGTCGCAGATGAAACAGCCAACCCTTTTCGAGGTCCGTGAGTACAAATAGTGAGTCTGACTTCCTAAATGACTGTAGCTGCCAGGTACACCCTGATTGCCTGAACCACATCCAGGAAATGCAAGGCAATTTCTTTAGGATGTTTAGGCCTGGGACATAGGGACGGAAACACGATGTCTTCATTCAAATGGAAATCAGAGACGACCTTCGGAAGGAACGGCAGGCAGGAAATAAGTTTGCAGGGGGAAGGAAAGACCAAATCATGTGTAAGTAAGTGGCTGAATCTGCTTGACAACGCCAGCAGCTCGATGGGCTATCTTGGTAAATCTTGTGTAACCTAATTGGGGTTAGGTGGAACCTATGCTATATTGTGAACTGAATTAAACGATCCCTAGTGGAAACCAGGTGAGAGAAGGGATAATCCCAGACATCTTCCCAGTTCCCACAATCCAGCTCCAGCAGCTCTGCCAGCCAAAAGGCGCAAGGACCCTCCAGGCCCTGGTGCACAGTCGGCTGTAGGGCCTTGTAAATAGTCGACAATGGCTTTTTAAGAAATTCATCACGAAGGAGTGTTTTCATGTCAGATTGGTAGATTGGTAGATGGTCAGAGGGGAATTACCAAACTGTGTATGATAGGCATAGCGGAGCTGGAGGAACTGGGAAAAGTAGGAATGTGGCAATGCAAACTGAGACTTAAAGCGGAGGTCTGCCCTAAAAATGAACTTTGCACCGTCCGTTATCTTAAAAAAACCTGAAAAAGAATTGGATAATTACAAGTTTTTTTTTCACTTACCTTGTTTTTAATGAAAATAAACTTACCTTCCTTCCTCTTCCTCCCTGTGCAGCCGCGGCCCCCGACCTCACTTCCTCCTTTGCATTGCGTCCTGGGAGATTAGCGTCATCAATCCCAGCATGCAATGGGAATGGCCGGCCGCTACTCTGATTACCGATCGCAATCTACAGCGCATGTACGAGATTGCGATCGGCATTCTGGGTAGCCAAGAACCAAGAAGAGGGACGTAGCGGGGGACACCATGGCTTCAGATGCCCACACTGGAGATGGCCACGCTCTTCAATCAATTTTAAAGGTAAGAATATATCTTTATTCTTGTAACGCTCCTGCGTTTTTATTGTAAGCTGGATTTGCAGCTGCAGAATCTCCACTCAGTAGTCATGTAGAGATGTGTTGGAATACCAGATCCAACTCTCCAGACTCATCACTGTGGGCCTGTCTGCTTCAGCATACAGATATACACACACTCAATAAGATGTTCCTGGAGTGATAGGATGTATATGATAGTATGGTAGTGATGTGCTGAAGGGACAGGTGTGAGCAGTGACAGTAATGGTAAGCACTTGATAATAATGTTCAGGAGAGTAGTAGATGGTAATAGGTAGAATGCAGATAGGTTAGTAATCATGTATGGTAACAGGTGGTAAGGACAGCAGATGACATAGACAGGATAGACTAACCCAGTGCAAGGATAGATGGTAGTAGACTCAAGAGCTAGCAATCTATGTAACAGTGCAGATGGTAGAATTAGTATGCATAGATAGTAACAGTCCTTAATGTGCAGAAGATGATAGTGTAAGTTAGTTATGGAGGATTCCCCTGTGGGGTACTTATCACTAGTAAGGTTTAGCAAGTAGAGGGGTCCAGTAGTGAGGGAGTGATCCGGTAGCGAGATACGGGATCAGTTGCGAGGTTCCGGTCTGTTCCAGGTAAAGGCAAATAGCTGGAGGTTCCGACAGCAAGACAAGGCTTGTGAGCATGTAGACACACATTGAACGAACAACGTGAGAGGGAATGCTGGCGATTGAAATAGCCGTTCAGCGGCGCTCAGCGATGACGTCATCCGTCTTAAAGGTGTATGCGTTCCACCTAACTAAAAAGGTGGGACGCAATGTTTGTAAAGGAAAATGGTAAATAAGGGTAGCAAAGGTACCAGAATCTTACGTACCCACCCCTTAAGGCCGGCTCCAGAAGGCCTATAGCACTGGTTTCTCCGGGTATTTCGAGTGAAACCTTCGTATAAGCCTAGGTGCGTGAATATCAGAGGTATCCAACCAGGTGTCGTCTTGGGGTCCATAGTTCTTCCATTTTATGAGATATTGGAGTCTTCCTCTGTGGATACGAGTATCCAAAATCTCCTTAATCTCATATTCTTCTCCGCCTTCAACTTGTACTGGAGGTGGAGGCAAGATGGTAGGCCTTATTCCTTGGTTAGGAACATGTGGCTTCAGTAGCGACACATGAAAGATGGGGTATTTTGAGATCTGCCGGTAAGGTGAGTTGCACTGCAGCTTTTCCAATGAGTTTCTTAATTGGGAAGGGTCCCAGAAATAAAGGTCCAAGCTTTTTGCTAGGGATCTTTAATCTTAAATTTTTTGTCGATAGCCAAACGAGGTCCCCAATAGCATATTGCGGAGAAGGTCTTCTACGAAGGTCGTAGTACCTTTTTTGTTGACTATGAGCGTGTGTGATGGTGGTATTAAGTAAACCCAGAGAGTCTTTTATTTGGGTAAGATAATCCGAGGCTACTGGGTTACTTGATGGTAAAATGCGCGGTGGAAGAAGTGTGGGATGAAACCCATAGTTCAAGTAGAACGGACTTTGCTTAGTAGTACTGTGGGTTGCGTTGTTATAAGCAAATTCCGCCAGAGGGAGGAGGTCCACCCAATCATCCTGTAGGTATGATGTGTAGCAACGCAGATATTGTTCTATACACTGGTTGACTCTTTCAGTCTGTCCGTTGGTTTGAGGGTGGTAGGGAGAAGTGAGCTTTCGCTCAATCCGTAGTATTTGACATAGAGCTTGCCAAAATTTGGAGATGAACTGTGAACCACGGTCGGATAAAAGAGTCTTTGGAATTCCATGTAACTTGAATACATGTTTCATTAGTAGTTCCGCTGTTTGTTTAGATGAAGGTAGTCTGCGAATAGCAATGAAGTGTGCCATCTTTGTCAGATGGTCCACTGACACTAGAATGGTATTAAATCCTTTGAAAGGTGGTAGTTCTACTATAAAGTCTAAGGACACAACTTCCCATGGGACCTGGGGTATTGGTAGACTGCAGAGTAGACCAGATGGTTTTGTAGTGTCAATTTTGGACCTTGCACAGATGTCACATGAAGAAACAAATTTTTGTACAGACGTCTTCATATCAGGCCACCAAAACTGCCTGGTAAGCAAATTAAGGGTTTTCGTCATACCCATATGTCCTGCCATGGGCACATCATGTGATAATTCCAAGATCTTGGTGCGCATAGTAGGGGGTAAGTAGAGTTTGTCGTGGTAATAGAGGAAGCCTTCTGCATCAGTACTTAGTTGTGGTGGAGGTGAATCCAATCTTATACTGTGCAAAATCTCTTCCTTCAGGGAACGAACAACACCAATAATACGTTCATAGGGTATTATAGGAATAGAAGGGATTTCGGCGCAGTTATCTTCGGTTAATCGTGATAGCGCATCCGCTTTTTTATTTTTGTCTGCCGGCGTGTAGGTCACTAGGAAGTTAAATCTTAGGAAGAATAATGACCATCGTACCTGCCGGTGGGAAAGAGTTTTGTTAGTCTGGAGGTATTGAAGGTTTTTATGATCTGTATATATGAGTATTGGTAATTGGGTACCTTCAAGTAGATGTCGCCAATTCTCCAGTGCCAGTTTTATGGCAAGTAACTCCTTTTCACCCACTGGGTAATTCACCTCTGGGCTGCTTAGTGATTTTGAAAAGAAAGCAACTGGGTGGAGTGGTGAAGTATTTGTTGGTCGTTGGGAGAGAACTGCTCCTACTGCCATATTTGACGCATCTACCTCCAGAATATATTGGAGGGATGGGTCTGGATGGCGTAGTATGGGAGCAGAAGTAAAGCTTGATTTTAATAAGCGGAAAGCTCCATTTGCTTCTTCTGACCATTTGAATTGTTTCTTTATACTTGTGAGTTGTGTGAGAGGTCTCACAATAGCAGAGAAGTTCTTGATGAACTTCCTATAGAAGTTTGAAAATCCAAGGAATCGCTGTAATGCCTTACGAGTTGTTGGTATAGGCCAATCCAGAATACAGGATATCTTGCTCATATCCATCTTGATCCCGGTTTTGGATATGATGTATCCTAAGAATAATATTTCTTCCTTATGGAATAGGCATTTTTTTAATTTCACGTATAGATTGTGTGCGAGTAATCTGGATAACACAAGTCTTACATGTTTTATATGTTCAGACAGAGATCGAGAATAGATAAGTATATCGTCCAGATATACCACAACACAGACATCAAGTAAGTCTCTAAAGATGTCGTTTATGAACCTTTGAAAAGCTGCGGGAGCATTACACAACTCGAATGGCATCACAAGATATCCGAATAATCCGTATCTGGTTCTGAATGCTGTTTTCCACTCATCTCCGTCACGGATTCGGATTAAGTTGTATGCCCCTTTTAGGTCTAATTTAGAGAAGTAAGTAGCCCCACGCACTTGTTCAATGAGTTCAGGGATGAGCGGTAAAGGATAGCGATCCTTTATTGTAATGGTATTTAATTGCCTATAATCGATAATAGGCCTAAGACTTAAATCCTTATTGCGGACAAAGAAAAGTCCTGCAGCTGTGGAAGAAGTAGAGGGTCTGATGAACCCTTTTGTCAAATTCTCATCCAAGTATTCCTTGAGATGAGAGAGTTCATCCTGTGAAAGAGGATAAACATGACCGAAAGGCAATTTGCTGTTAGGGAGTAGATCGATAGTGCAATCATAATCCCTATGGGGAGGCAACACTTGAGCATTTTTCTCAAGGAATACTTTGGACAGATCCTGATAGCATAGTGGTGCAATCTCATCTGACACCACAGACAGGATCTTTCCATAAGATGGGAGGTTACACGTAATCTCACAATAGTGAGAAGGGAAAGTTAAAGTCCGTCTTTTCCAATCTATGATTGGTTGATGTGTGTGTAACCAGGGGAGTCCCAAAATAAGGGGAAAATGGGGTGAAGATAGTATATCAAAGGAGGTGGTCTCCATATGAGACTCGTTAGCAGTAACAAGGAGTGCTTGTGTCTGATTGGTGATTGGACCAGAAGATAGCAGAATACCGTTAATGAAACTAACAGAAACAGGTTTAGGTTTTGAAATAATAGGTATTTTATTTAAAGTAACAAAATGTGTATCGATATAGTTCCCACAAGATCCTGTGTCGATCATAGCCTTGGTAGTAATCCTAGTCTGGTCCCACTGTAATGTTAAATGAACAAAGAGATAAGGTTTAGAGAAGGAAGTCGTTAATCCCCCTAGCAAGACATGTGAACACTCACCCTCTTTTTTGCGGACAAGGGGACAGACGCTTATCGAATGATCCGGGGATGCGCAGTACATGCAGAGATTACTGGATCTTCTCCTGGCTCGTTCAGTAGTTGATAAAGGTGGGCGTATGGTTCCTACCTCCATAGGAGTAGGGTCAACGGCCGAAATCCGAGAAGGACTAGACAATGGCATTCCCATTTTCTCAGCCCTTCTTTCTCGCAGTCGCCTGTCAATGTTGATACTGAGTTGTATTAAGGCATCCAAAGTGCCAGGTAAATCCGCTCGGGCGAGCTCGTCTTTAACTGCTTCTGATAACCCGAGTCTGAACTGAGTTCGCAGAGATGTATCATTCCACCCTGAATCAAGGGTCCATCTTTTGAACTGTGCTACAAAATCTTCTACAGGTCTCCTTCCTTGTTTTAAAGCCCTTAATTGGGTATCAGCAGTACTCTGCCTATTGGGGTCATCATATAAACTAGCGAGTTCCGCTAGGAATAAAGGATAGGAGTTGAGAAGCTGATCATTTTTCTCAAAGAGAGAGTCTGCCCAGGCCCGTGGATCACCCGTTAAGTATGAAATGACGGTACAGACTTTAATTTGATCAGTAGGGTAAATACGAGGTTTTAGCAAAAAAAGCAACTGACATGCGTTTTTGAATTCACTAAATTTTTTCCGATCACCTGTAAATACTAGAGGAGGGTTTATTTTGGGTTCAGGGGGCTGAGCAGCAGTAAGCTGGGAAAGACGGGTTACCTGCTGTCTCAGAGTCTGATTGTCTTCTTTTACTTCAGTAAGAGCAAGTATTAATGCATTTATTTGTTGTGTTAATTGTGTCACTTGAGTGGGTAATTCTGCTGAATCCATTTTTTTAAGGTTCGTTCAATCTGTAACGCTCCTGCGTTTTTATTGTAAGCTGGATTTGCAGCTGCAGAATCTCCACTCAGTAGTCATGTAGAGATGTGTTGGAATACCAAATCCAACTCTCCAGACTCATCACTGTGGGCCTGTCTGCTTCAGCATACAGATATACACACACTCAATAAGATGTTCCTGGAGTGATAGGATGTATATGATAGTATGGTAGTGATGTGCTGAAGGGACAGGTGTGAGCAGTGACAGTAATGGTAAGCACTTGATAATAATGTTCAGGAGAGTAGTAGATGGTAATAGGTAGAATGCAGATAGGTTAGTAATCATGTATGGTAACAGGTGGTAAGGACAGCAGATGACATAGACAGGATAGACTAACCCAGTGCAAGGATAGATGGTAGTAGACTCAAGAGCTAGCAATCTATGTAACAGTGCAGATGGTAGAATTAGTATGCATAGATAGTAACAGTCCTTAATGTGCAGAAGATGATAGTGTAAGTTAGTTATGGAGGATTCCCCTGTGGGGTACTTATCACTAGTAAGGTTTAGCAAGTAGAGGGGTCCAGTAGTGAGGGAGTGATCCGGTAGCGAGATACGGGATCAGTTGCGAGGTTCCGGTCTGTTCCAGGTAAAGGCAAATAGCTGGAGGTTCCGACAGCAAGACAAGGCTTGTGAGCATGTAGACACACATTGAACGAACAACGTGAGAGAGAATGCTGACGATTGAAATAGCCGCTCAGCGGCGCTCAGCGATGACATCATCCGTCTTAAAGGTGTATGCGTTCCACCTAACTAAAAAGGTGGGACGCAATGTTTGGAAAGGAAAATGGTAAATAAGGGTACCAAAGGTACCAGAATCTTACAATTCTATAACTGTAATGTACTGTAATGTGGCGTTAGTGTTAGGGTAATTGGAGATATGTTAGGATTAGAGGGGTATTTTTCGCTTAAAAATTTATTTTTGCCCGGAACTCCACTTTAAGCTGATCAAATCTGACTGCAATGTGCCAGCCCAGCAGATGTGGGATAGATATTGGCTACCACGAGAAGCCCACACTGAGGGATCAGGTATGGAGAAAAATTCTGGCAAAGAGGGGTTGAGCCATAAGGGAGAATTTGGAGAGTATAAACTGGAACAGTTACCCGCATAGGGAGTTAAAGCAGAATTCCGGGCACAGAAAACATTTTTCAGTGAACATACCCCCGGGACAGTCAGGGCTAGTACATTCCACAATGGCTAGCCTCTGATCTGTCCCGGTTTGCACTTACCTGCAAGAAGAAACACTCACTTATAAAATTTCTTCCACAGCGTTGCCATCTCTGTTGTGGGCAGCTGAAGCCAGGGCGATCCTCTTCTGCGTCCTCTTCCGCGTCTTCTTCTTCTCCCAGAATGCGCCTTCACCGGCCCCTCTCGTCACTTCCGGCGCAGCGCCGCATTCCTTCACAGCTTCTGGGAATGCCCAGAAGCTGTTAAGCAGGGAATGCGGCGTCGCACCGAAAGTGACGAGCGGGGTCGGTGCAGGCGCATTGATTCCTGGGAGCGATGACGTTCAGCTCCCAGGAATCATTGCAAGCCGGAAGAGACAGTGCGGGCTGAGGCCGCAGAGGGAGGAAGTGACGAAAGGTGAGTATTTCTTTCTACAATTACAAGGTAAGTAAAAAAAATAAATAATCCTAACTATCCAATTCCTTTTCAGGTGAAGCAAAGCAAGCGGATGGGCACAAAATCGATTAGGTCGATTTTGTGCCCGGAACTCCGCTTTAATAAGGCCCATTCTCTGATCACCGTTTTCATTGAAATTGTAAAAGGATGAGGAGCTTTAACAAAGGCCTTTCTTAGTACTTCATAGGACCCCACTAATGCGGCCTCCAGGATAACCTGCAGAGTTAGAGGTGTCAGATGTAAGCCAATTATGAGCATGCGATAACATAGCAGCTATACAATACAAGAAAAAAAATGGGGACAGGCAAGACTGCCTTGAGTCCAGGGTCTTTGAAGTAAAGAAAGCCGAAATCTAGGGGGGTGAGAACCCCAAAGAAAATTGGCGATGTGTGAGTTAAATTGTTAGAAAATCCACTTTGGGATCCAAACTGGGGAGTGGCGCATAACATATAGCAAAGGGGGAAGCATTTCTTTTTGAGCAGATTAATTTTCCCAATTAATGTTAGAGGAAGGTTGGCCCAGACTTTATGTCTTGTTTTGAACACTTGCAGGAGGGGAAAAAGATTAAGTTTACAGAAATTCTGTACCCTGGGTGAAATATACACCCTGCATAATGGCAGTGACGGATCCGCATTCCATGCGGGTTAAGCATCCACTTGAAGGATCAGAGACTTGTCTCAATTCACCATATTAGTAAAATGTGACAGCAAGTCCAACGCCGCACTGAAGGAGGGCTCAGGATCCCAGATGAAAAGGATGATGTTGTTGTCGTAAAGAGCCAACTTTTCCTCTATGGATCTGACCCGCACCCCCCTAACCGCACCAGAGGACCTAATAGCCGAGGTAAGGGGTTCCACCATAAGGGAAAACAGGGCTGGTGAGAGTGGTGACCCCTCTCTGGTACCCCATTCAACATTAAAAGGGAGGACAAAACCTTGCCTAGCTAAATTTGAGCCTGCGGCCTTTGCTATAAGATATTGATCCATTTGCAGAAGATAGGGCCGAAACCAAAGACTTTGAGCACTTCCTACATATAAGGCCAGGCAACAGAATCAAATGCCTTTTCTAGGTCAAGTGCCACCAGTATCCTAGTGCCCTGATCTTCTGAGGGGAGTTGCAAATGTGTATAGACTCTACACATATTGACATCTGTCGATTTGCCCAGCATAAAGCGAGTTTGATTAATGTTGATCAAGAACGAGAGGATTTTCATCAGCCTGGTGGCTAATACCTTTAAATCATAGTTCAGAAGCGAGCTTGGGGCGGTATGCGGAACATAGAGTGGCATCCTTTCCAGGCTTATGTATCAACACTATGTGGGTTTGAGTCATGAATTCATATAAGGTACCTGCCTCCAAACAAATGGTGTATAGTTGCCGAAGTCTTGGGGCCAGTTCAGCAATATACATTTTGTAGCAATCACCTGGGAGTCCATCCGAGTCCGGAGTTTTTTGTGGGGGGAGGGAACAAATAGCAGCCTCAATCTCCTCCACCGAAATGTTGGCATCAAGAGATGCAACATCATCTTCCGCCAGGGATGGTAAGGACATTTCTCTTAGTGTGGAATATAAATCAGCAGATGGACAAGGGGGTGGTGATCGGTCTAAGGATGCATAATAATCCCTAAATTATTGTAAAATAACATAGGGATCAGAAGCGACCCCTCCCCCTACAGTTTTGATAAGTGGAACAACAGTTTGGTCAGACACCAGATTGGCAAGAAGCCTCCCGTTCTTGTCCCCAGATTCAAATATCCTAGCCTTCTGAAGTTTTGCCTCCTTTGTAGCGGGACCTGAGATCTGCAGAGATAGTGCTCTACGGGCCTGTGCCAAGGAGGAGTATGCTTCCGGAGAAGGGTCCGATGCTAAGGTGGTCTCAGGCCTCACTCACTTGGTCATCCCACAATCTCTGAAGCACACTCCACCCTAGCAGCTTTATTGGCTGAGATGTAGTCACCACTGATAGTAGCCCAAAAGGCGTCCCAGGTCACTAGTGGAATAGTGGTGTTCTCATTAAATTCCCAATAATGAGCAATTTTCCCCTTCAAATTTTCTTCCACTCTAGTGTCCTGGAGCCAACGACTGGGCAGTCTCCAGCCACCCTTCCTGCTCCTACCCCGAGCTGCAAGTTGACCTTGAGCAGGGAGTGATCCAACAGCCCCGCCAGTAAATAAGATGGTGGGGCAATGAATGGAGGATGGACAGAAAGAGAGGTCTGCCATGGAGCCCAAGTGGTGGGCAGCGGAAAGATGGGAGAATGGATATGATGATTCTTCCATCTCCAGATCTCCGTCAGCTGAAGGGCCGAGACCCACTGCAGGAGATCTGGATCTGGTTGCCTAGTTGTGTTAGAGGTATCCATGCTCCCATCCAGGATTTTATTAAAATCTCCTGCTATAATGACCCTGGAAGTAACAAAAGGGACAAGCTTATCACAGATGTGGTACAAAACAAACATTTACAAAAGCATACAATTGAGCCCCCTTATCTAGAAGGATAACAAATTGACCCTTAGGGTCCATTATAACCTGTTCAACACAGCATTGTAAAGATTTATTTAGGAGAATGGACACCCCCCTTGTATAGTTGGAAAATGTGGCGTGGAAGGATTGTCTAACCCTTTGTTTACAGCCCACCAAGTAAGTCTCTTGGATAAATGTGCGGTTTTTGGGTCTGCAAAAACGTAAACATGAGAGCATGTTTAAATTTGTCGTTCAGGCCCCGCACATTCCGCGAGATCAATTTAAGCTCGATAGCAAGGGCAGAATTGAAAGAAAAGTAGGAGAAGTATGAGAACAGGGAGGAGACCAACCATGCCACATACCACAGTAATCAAGCATTAATGCATGGTAACCTGAAGTTATCAGTGCATAAAGAACCTGAAGCCCCAGGCTGAGCACCATAAAGAGAAAAATTAAATAGCAGCAAGCAAACAGTACCCTACCGACCAACAGACAACTGTGCTGCAGGTCAGTTTCATTCCTACAACTTGAATCCAAACAGTCTGTAACTTCTAGGTGTATTACATAAACAATGAAAAAAAAACCTGGAAACAGTTAAATATATAGTCACAGACACAGTTCACTTATCTGAAGAACAGACTTTGGAGGGCTCTGTCAGGCTGTAACAGACAAAGAGATGGCCCCTGCCCAATCTATAACTGGTCTTCACAACAAGGAGCACATGAAAGGGGAAACGCATGAAAGAAAAAAAACAGAGAAAATTCCCAGGTCAACTCACCACCTAGTCTGCTTACTAACCAAATGAACCTGTCTGCGTTAAAAACAGGGGTTTAGTTAGCACACATTTGCAAATGCATGTGAACGCTGCAAGGCCCCTTCACGGCACCCTGTATTACTTGCAGTCCGAAGCCTTCCAAAGTTTTTTGAGAGTCTCCACAGTGGGAGCACATGCATTCCAATGGATAGATAAGGGGCACGTGGGCCTGGAGGTAGCCCAAACCTCCTTAAAGGTGCAAGGGCACCATGGACACCCAGCACATAGCACAATGGCAGCAAAGGTGTCCAGTGTGTCCCCTGACCAATATTTACACCAGTAACAAAGAGATGGCCCATGCCCCCCCATCTATAACTGGCCCTCACAGCAATGAACACATGGAAGGTCAAACGCATGAAAGACAATACCAGAAACATTCCCAGCTCAACTCACCAACCAGTCTGCTTACCAACCAAATGAACCTGTCCAACAGTATGCATCACAGCACATCAAAGGAAAGTCCGTCAGTAGACACCTACCAGATGATCCACGATGATCCACTGACCACAGATCCTGGGGGGTGCTGATAGTACAAAAGAATAATTAAACATTGTAGAACGTTCAGTACAGGGAGAACTCCACCTATACAGTTTAAAAGTACACTAATCATGCACAGGAGTGCAACAGGTCGAGACACCACTGAGCCCAGTAGTGCTCCTTGAAATGTTAATATGAGGATGTTTTCATCCCTGTAGCAGAAGGTGGGTAACAACAATTCAAAAGAGGAATAAAGTACCTTAACCACTGACTACCCGTCCACCGTCAAATGACGGCGGAGCGGTGTAGCTATTATCCTGGGACGCCGTCATATGACGGCGCACCTGAACAGCCTCTCTCACGCGCCCCCGGGGCGCGCGGAGCGGCGATCATGACCGCGCCGTGTTGCAAGGACACGGCGCGATCCCGATCTCGGTATAGAGTCAATGACATGACTCTTTACCCATGTGATCGGCTGTGTCCAATCACCAGTGCCCTGATTACACAAATGTAAATAAAATGCCAGTTACTGCCCAGCATCAGTCCCCACAATACCCGCAATCAGTGCCCTCAATCAGTGCTGCCAGTCAGTGCCCATCAGTGCCTGCTCATATAAGCACTAATGGGCACTGACTGGCAGCACTATGGGCACTGATTGTGGGCACTGATGGTACTGCCTATCAGTGCTCATCAGTGCCGCCTGTCAGTGCCCATCAGTGCCGCCCGTCAGTGCCGCCTCTCAGTGCCCATCAGTGCTCATCAGTGCCGCCTATCAGTGCCCATCAGTGCGGCATATTAGTACCTCCTTATCAGTGCCACCTCATCTGTGCCCATAAGTGCCACCTCATCAGTGCCCATAAGTGCCACCTCATCAGTGCTCATCAGTGCAGCCTATCAGTGCCCATCAGTGCCGCCTCATCAGCGCACATCAGTGAAGGAGAAAAATGTATTTATTTTCAAAATTTACTCACAGAAAATAAGAAAAACTTTTTTTTTTCAAAATTTTCTGTCTTTTTTCTTTTTTTTTTATCAGAAATAAAAAACCCAGAGATGATTAAATACCACCAAAAGAAAGCTCTATTTGTGTGAAAAAAAATGATAAAAATGTCATATGGGTACAGTGTAGCATGACCGTGCAATTGTCATTTGAAGTGTGAGAGCGCTGAAAGCTGAAAAGTGGCCTGGGCAGGAAGGGGGTGAAAGTGCACTGTAGGCAAGTGGTTAAGGAAAAACAGGCGATATCACACTACCCCAACAGGCTCAACAAAGAGATTACAGCTAGGAGTCTGCTTCCTCCGGGGTGTTGAAAAAACGCACTGTGCCACCATGGGTAACTCGGAGCCGACTAAGGTAGAGCATTCCATATTGCACACCTTTCTCCCACAGCCTCTGCCGGACCTCAGTAAACTAATTTGCGTTTCCTCTGTAACTCTACAGAAAAATCGGCATATAAGTAAAACAGATCAGCTCAGGATTCTTCTGGGCCTCACCCAGAATTCTATTCCTGTCCCGGTAATTTAGGAACCGGACTAGGGAGGGTCTGGGGGGGGTCCTTGGAGCTTCTTACCAGTAGAGACCCTGTGAGCCCTTTCCACCATGTGGGTGGGAGCAATGCTGTATTTTGGCCTATGCCAACAAGGCCCAGGCCTAGGGCAGCACTTTGCAGGGGGGCAGCAAAAAAGCCACCCCCCTCCACCTGAGACTCTATTGGCCACTGGTTTCTAGAACCGCCTCTCTCACCCCCCTCTCTCCCTCACTCACCCCCCTCTCTCTTCCCCCTCACTCAGCCCTCTTCTCTCTCTCCCTTCCTCTCTCTCACCCCCTCTCTCTTTCTCTATCAACCTCCTCTCTCTCTCTCTCATCCCCCCTCTCTCTCATCCCCCCCGCTCTCTCTCTCATCCCCCCTCTCTCTCTCTCACCCCCGTCTCTCTCACTCACCCCCGTCTCTCTCTCTCATCCCCCCTCTTTCTCTCTTTGATTCCCCCCTCAATCTTTCATCCCCCCTCAATCTTTCACCCCACCTCTCTTTCACCCCCCCCCTCTCTCTCTCCCTCCCTCCCTCCCCCACCCCCTTTCTCTCTCCCTCCCTCACCCACCCCCTCTCTCTCTCTCTCTCCCTCTCTCTCTCTCTCATCCTCCCTCTCTCTCCCTCCCTCACCCACCCCTCACCCACTCCTCTCTCTCCCTCCCCCACCCCTCTCTCTCCCTCACCCACCCCTCTCTCTCTCTCTCTCGCCCCCTCTCACCTCCCCCACATGAGATCTCAGGTGTTCATCCTGGGACTTGTGGTCCTTCAGTTTTGGATGGAGTCACATCCATTAAAAAAGGAGTGGGGAAAATTTACATGGGGGGGGGGGGGGCGCCCAATTTTAGTCTTGCCTAGGGCAGCACAAAACCAACATACACCACTGGGTGGGAGAGACATCTGTAAGGCCTAGTAAATTCTTAAAGAAGGTCTCAGCAAACTCAGCTGGTGTGTCCCCCTCTGCTCCCTCAGGTAGGCCCAGCACCCAGACATTATTCCGACACATGCAGTTCTCAGCATCTTCAGATTTAGCCATCAGGGATTGCACTGTGCGCTGGAGTGAGTCTAGGAGACCCATGTGTGGGGCAGTAGTCTCTTCTGTGACGGATATACAAGTCTCAGTTTCCTAAGGTGACCCCAGGTCTGACTCAGGTCATTGCTGATAAGATTGCATTCCTCGGCCAGGTCTATCCAGACCAACAGGGAGGTCTTGCTATGCTCAATGGCCTGAAGGATGACCTCAGTATCCGTGCCTGGGGTGCGATGCAGAGCGCTGGTGGCTGGCCCAGAGAGACCTACTGCCTCCATCTCTACAGTCTTTTACAAAGTTTAGCTCACCCAGCAGGTCACAGTCCACAAGTGGAGCCTTCCACACAATGTGCTGATGTCTTTATCACTAATAGCAAACAGCTCCACTGAAACTTTCAGCCCAGCTGACTAATAACCAGGTCTGAAGGGAAAATACCTGCCCTTTTCAATTAACCCTTTCTTAACCCTGCCCTAGGCTGACTCTCTACAAATCCCCACCCCCCCCCCGTTCCCATTCCAGGCCAGGGGTCTGGACACCACAAGCAAAATGGCAATAGACCCAGGAACAGGCATCTGCATGGTCTGACACTAGCCTAAAGGGTTGGCCCAACAGGTAGTAGCGGTGGTCTCCAGAGCCTATTTTATTGCCAGACACTCATTTTCCACAATGGAATAATTCTTCCCTGTTGGTGAGAGCTTCCGACTCAAGTACACAACAGGGTGCGCATCTCCCCCAACCGTCTGGGATAGTACTGCACCCAGACCCAACTCTGAAGCATCCATTTGTACCAGAAACTCTTTTTGGAAGTCTTGAGCTACTAGTACTGGTTCCTGGCACAAAGCTTGCTTCAAACGACAGAACACTGCTTCTGCTTCAGCACTCCACTGAATAACAGTAAATTTCCTTCCTTTTTTGAGATCTGTTAGAGGTGCAGCTTTTTTTTTTTAGCAGAATCTGCCAATCTCCCTTGGTCAAGTCAAGAGTGTTAATTTTTTCGGGCCGGTCCTAATCTCTCGAATTAACTCATCCACCCGGGACATGAGATACGCGTCTGGCATGGAGACTTCATTTAACTTGCGAAAGTCATTTCAGAACTGCCAGTTTCCATTCAGCTTAGGTACAAACACTATAGAACTGGACCAGCTACTTGAAAACTTCTCAATGATTCCCACGGTTGACATGGTAATCCTGGTAGGGCTTACATTTGGTGGGTTGATGGACTTTATAATTAACCTTACCCACCCTCTCAACTATCTCAAAGGGTCCTTGCCACTTGGCGAGAAACTTACTCTCTACGGTAGGCACTAATACCAGCACTCGATCCCCAGGTGTGGCTCACTATTTAACACGGTGGCCTGTTCCCTGGCGGGGATCAAAGTGGGGTCCCTCATCTGAGCACTAAGAAAATCTTTCCAGGAGCCCCTGAGATCTGACAAATCTGGCTTTAGGGGAGGTACTTTACACTTCTAATCCCGCAAATACCTCCAGGGGACCAGGCTCACCTTTTTCAGGTTCAGCCATCAGTATTCACATACTGCAACACAGTATTATTTACAACCTCTGAGGGTTCCTGCTTTTTGGGTAAAACCCCAGAACCTTTGAGCTTTTGCTCATAAAAGTCCCAAAATATGGGGCAGTCTCACCAAAAATAGTAAGTCATGAGGCAATCCTGGGACCACCCTAGCTTTTAGAGTAGCAGTTCCTGCAGGTGTACACAGGATCACACAGGCTACCGTATAGTCTTTAACATCACCATGCACACTAATGATCCAGGTCCCTGGTATCAGGATTCTTTGCAACCTGCCCGCATGGAGCAGGATAACGATACTCCCAGAATTAAGGAGCACTACCACCTCCTGTCCATTGACCCGCACCACACACTCATGCTGATTCAGGCTGGTTGCAGCACATACTGCATAGGCATACATGGAGCGATGAGGACCCATGTTGGTTCCTCCTTTCTTGAACACTGGACCGCCACATGACCCAGTTGGTGCTGGACCAACAGCGAACCCCATGGGGTTCCCCCTGCCAGCTCTCAGGTGGCTTTGGCATTGGGGTGCTCCTGGCAGATGTGTTATGCACCCGAGCAGACACCCTATGGTCAATGGGTGCCATCTTGGTGCTGGAACGCACACTGGGCCAGCCCTCTGGTGACAGAGGGACTCTCCTGGAAACTTTCCAGACAGCTGTACTGCTCGACAGCAGCAGCCATCTAATCCAGGAACTGAGGCTCGGACTTAGCCACTCATCAGTGGATCTCCCTGGACAGACCAAACAGAAAATAGCCCAGTGTGACTCTTTCCACAATCTGAGAGGGTGTCTTCTTCTCAGGTTTTAGCCAGTCCTGGAACAAGTGCATCAAGTGGTACAGCTGTGCATGGGTAGGCTTCGCTCTGTCAAAGCGCCAGCCATGGACTCGGCTTGCCCTTAAAGCAACAGTCACTCCCAGCCTTGCTAGGTTTTCTGATTTATGCTTTCAGCAGCTTATAGTCCCGTGCTGATTCTAGGGCCAAGTCACAGTATGCCTGTTGGGGATCTGCTGTCAGGAAAGAAGCCAGCACATCTGCCCAGTCTTTCTCAGGCAGACCTTCCCTTGCTGCAATCTGCTCAAACATTGCTAGGTACGATTCAACATTGTCTGGGGCTGTCAATTTTTGCAGGGTCCATTGCACTGACTTCTGCTGGGTCACTGCTTTTTGTAAACCCATTATCTGTTCAACCAGTAAGCGGTTTGTTTTCTGTTGCACAGCTACTGTCTGTACCAGGACCTGCTCCAGACGGGCCTGGGCCTGCACCAGGACTTCCTCATGGCGAGTCTGTGCCTGTGTATTAGCCAGTATCAGCTGCTTAACCAGGTCCTCCATGGTTTGTTCAGATTACTTCAAAGCCTGTGCAGCTTTAATCCAGGACATGGGATTAGCCTGGACACCTCAAACTGCCCGCATTCTCCACCAATTGTATGGGATCAGAGTGGTGAACAGCTGGCCCAGAGATAGTTCTGTAAAAGTAAAGGGTGCTTTATTCAGCTTAAAGGCAAAACAGAGAACTGTATATGGTGGAGCAGATAATTCTGAGTCACCAAACATGTAAGAAAGAGCATCCGGTTTTGTGTTTTTTGACCCTGGTCTGTAAGTTATATGAAAAGCAAATCTGGCGAAAAATAATGCCCACCTTGCTTGTCGTGGTTTTTTCAGGCGTCTCGCCGCTCGCAAATATTCCAAATTCTTGTGGTCAGTGTATATCAAGAGCGGCCCCTTCCAACAGGTATTTCCAGTCTTCGAGATAGGCTTTGATCGCCAAGAGTTCACGGTCTCCAACGTCATAGTTCTTTTCTGTAGGCTGAAGGCACGATGGCTCATGTGCACAAATGAATTTGCGCATGCGCATATTTATTAGACAATGCCCAATTTCTGCGAGCATGAAAGGGAATCTGTTTTAGCCTGAGCACAAAAGTTCATCAAGAAGAGTTATTTGTTTGCTGGCATGCTTATCCCGACAGTACCATTATGTTACATTGTATCTTTCTATAGCCAAGTGTTATTTATACACACTGATTAAGCTAAAGCTACCAACGCCTTCTCTGAGTATACAGTTATCCCAGCTTTGCCTAAAGTGATACTAAACACACACTGTTAAATTTATACAGTATTGTTCCGTCTATTCCTGTATGTGGATGATGGCACTGTCATTTTTTTTTATAAATATATTATTTATTTAAAAAAAAAGTACCTTTTTCCTAATCGATATACAGCACACACACAGTCACATGACCCAGCTCTTTCCCAGCCTGTCTGCAGGGAAACATAAGCAAAAGGAGTCTCTAGTCCTCATCTGCTGGTCACATGCTAAAAAAAAAGAAGAAAAACAGCCATGGAGTAAAAAAAAAAAAAATAATAACAATAAACTGTTTTAAATTGTCATACAAATATATATTTGCAGTCAAATCTTTATTATTTTGTGGAAATATCATGGTGTGGGTGGATTTCTGCCAGTCACAGGCTGTGTCACTCCCCTCCAGCTTGTGTCTTAGATTAGGAGGGAGGTGAAGCCTCCATTAATCTACATGTATTATCCCACTCCCATTGTGTTAAGCTGGTTAGTGGGCATTGAGGATGAGAGAGGGAATGGGCTGGCATTTACCACTGTGTATACGCCCACATGTGTGACTCTATAGTCACATGGGCTGCTCAGATGTGATGGGGAGGAAATACTCAGCATAGAAACTCACTGAAAACTGAGCATGTGCAGAGTTGCCACCACAGCTCCAAAATCCCTAGCTGAATTGGGGACATAAACAGCAGGTGGAGATAGAGAGCAGCAGGATCAACCAGGTTCCTTGCGGAATACAGAAAACAAATGTCATAGTGACTGAGTGAGCATGGACAGCATGTAATACAGCATTTATTGATGTGGGTTTAATGACACTTTGATCAAAGCAGATAATTACTGTATACTAGGAGGAGGGGTCTTTAAAAAGTCTGGAACTAGCTAAATAGGCTGCTGGGTGCCAAGTATGCACAGCAATTGTTACATGCTCATGCACATGTGCAGTAAACCACCACAGTATGTTTGGTATTGCACTTTTGCCCAGAAGTGTGAGCAGCATAATGGGCATGAGCATAAGTCCACACTGCTTTTATGATCTTGGGGATCCAGTTTACCTTACAACCCTTCAGAAAGCAACACTAGTGTAAACTGATTTCAATTTGAATTCCACTTCTTCCAATGTGGCCCAGGAAGGTTAAAAGGTTGGACATCCCTGCCCTAGACCAAAACAAGCTATTATCCCTTGCATTGCAGGCACAACCCCACTGCAAGGGATCTATTTTTACTTGCCCAGAGTTGGGCTTAAAGTAAAACAAAACACAAACAGTTAATTGGGATGAGCCTCATAAACAGCATCCCTCTCAGTAAAGACCAAGGTAGCTCTGGTAACACTGGTGAACAGCTGGAGGGATCTCAGATTTTTATTACAATGTAATAATCAAAATTTTTTAACATTTTAGGCCAATTTGTTCCTGTGCTCTGATCTGGGATGACAACCATTAGCTTCCCTGCAAAGCTCAAGGGGGGGAATGTATATTATATTTTTATTTAACCCTTGACCGTTGTCCAGTGAGGGGATAAGGGTTGCTAAACTTGGGTTAACCACTTAAGCCCCGGAAGATTTTACCCCCTTCCTGACCAGGGCCTATTTTGCGATTCGGCACTGCGTGACTTTAACAGATAATTGCGCGGTCGTGCGGCGCTGTACCTAAACAAATTTGACGTCCTTTTTTTCCCACAAACAGAGCTTTCTTTTGGTGGTATTTGATCACCTGTGCGATTTTTTGTTAATGCGCTATAAACAAAAAAAGAGCGTCAATTTGACAAAAATAACAATATTTTTCACATTTTTTTATATGAAATTTCCCCCCAAAAAATGTAAAAATCTAAATTTTTTAACATTTTAGGCAATTTGTTTTATGCTACCTATGTTTGGTAAAAAAAAATCGCAAAAAGCGTATTTTGATTGGTTTGCGCAAAAGTTATTGCGTTTACTAACTAAGGGAAAGACTTTTGTCATTTTTGGTGTTTTTTTTTTTTTTTAACGAGTAATGGCGGCGATCTGCGTTTTTTTTTTTTTTTTTGCGGGACTGCGAAATTGAGGCGGACAGATCGGACCCTTGACTGACATTTTTGACACTTTTGGGGTTACCAGTGACATTACTGCAGTAATCAGTGCTATACATATGCACTGTTACTGTAAAAAAGACACTGGCAGTGAAGGAGTTAACTTTATTGGAGAGGGAGGGGTTAAGTGTGTCCCTAGGGGCGTGTTTCTAACTGTGATTGGCTGTGGCTACTAGTGTAAGAACAGAGATCAACGGTCCTACATAGTAGAACCGTGTGATCTCCATTCTTACACAGGGAAGAATGACAGGCGGCTTTGTTTACATTAGCCGCTTGCCTTACTTCCGGTGTAACGGACGATCGCGAGTGCCCGGCGGAAATCCGGTCCGCCGGGCACACGCGCGGGGGGGTCTGTGACCGCGCGGGAGCGGGAGCGCGCCTCCGGCGGTGCGCGCTCGCTCCCTAGAGCCTCACAGGCTAGCGACGTAGTCCTACGTCACTTTGCCTGTGAGGGGCTGACCGCCGCAGTAAATAGTCGGTACTGCGACGGTCGGCAAGCGGTTTAACCAGAACAATCAATCAGGAAACTTGATGGGTTTTGCGAAGCTTTCTAAATCTCAAAATGTAATCAAAAAACACTTTTTACCTATTTTCGTCACAATATAAAATGCCATTATATTTGCAGAATCTACACTATAATGTCAAAAGTATTGGCACACTTGCCTTTACATACACATGAATTTTAAAGCGGTAGTAAACTCATCCAAGAAAAAAAAAAAAAACAAAGACAAAGGCATAATGCATCGCATACTAGCGCATTATGAAACACTTACCTTAGAACGAAGCCCCGACACGGACCCCCGGACATCGCTGTGGGCGCTGACATGATCCCTCGGCGTCTCTTCCGGGTTCGGCGGCTCCGGCGCTGTGATTGGAGCATGCGCGCGGGAGTGATTTTCCGGCAATTCCCGGCAAGGAACTCTGAAGGTCCCCCCAGACCTTCAGAGCGCATGCGCCGCACTCGTCAGCGGCTTCATGCAGTGGTAATATCTCCTAAACCATGCAGGTTTAGGAGATATTAATTGTAACTACAGGTAAGCCTTCTTATAGGCTTACCTGTAGGTAAAAGTAAAAAAAAACAGGATACTACTGCTTTAATGGAATCCCAGTCTTAGTCTGTAGGGTTCAATATTGAGTTGGCCCACCCTTTGCAGCTATAACAGCTTCAACTCTTCTGGGAAGGCTGTCAAAAAGGTTTAGGAGTGTGCCTATAGGAATGTTTGAGAAGCGCATTAGTGAGGTCAGGCATTAATGTTGAACAAGAAGGCCTGGCTCGCAGTCTCTGCACTAATTCATCCCAAAAGTGTTCTATCGGGTTGAGGTCAGGACTTTGTGCAGGTCAGTCAAGTACCTCCACTCCAAACTCGCTCATCCATGTCTTTATGGACCTTGCTTTGTGCACTGGTGGAGGGAGGTCTATGGTGTAGGGTTGTTTGTCAGGGGTTGGGCTTGGCCCCTTAGTTCCAGTGAAGGGAACACTTAAGGTGTCAGCATAGCAAGATATTTTGGACAATTTCATGCTCCCAACTTTGTGGGAACAGTTTGGGGATGGCCCCTTCCTGTTCCAGCATGACTGCGCACCAGGGCACAAAGCAAGGCCCATAAAGACATGGATGAGTGATTTTGGAGTGGAGGAACTTGACTGGCCTGCACAGAGTCCTGACCTCAAACCGATAGAACACTTTTGGGATGAATTGGAGCAGAGACTGCGAGCCAGGCCTTCCCGTCCAACATCAGTACCTGACCTCACAAATGCGCTTCTGGAAGAATGGTCATACATTCCCATGGACACACTCCTAAACCTTGTGGACGGCCTTCCCAGAAGAGTTGAAGCTGGTATAACTGCAAAGGGTGGCCAAATTAATATTGAACCCTATGGACTAAGACTGGGATGACATTAAAGTTCATGTGTGTGTAAAGGTAGGCGTCCCAATACTTTTGGTAATATAACGAGCATTTTCAGAAAAAGTTCAGCAATGGTAGTTCCCATTTTTTTGTTCTCAGGAAAGGTTTAGAAAGTCCATCCCATCCTCCATTGGGCTAGTTTCCACCCGTGTTGCTGCTGTTGGGTCTGTATGTTCTATGTTATATTCTGGAGTGGAGAATGCAACAAGAGGAGCAGAAATAGTCAAAGCTGGAGTGATGGGGGAACCAGAAAATTTTTTTTGTGTTGGCACCTCGAAGGAATATAAAAAGCTTGGGAAAGATACAGTACACAAGACTCCTCCTATACTGAAATATCACCTTTGGTGTGCTGAAATAGGTAGTTATAAGCTGCATGTTTTATTACAATATTTTATAGGCCTCATGAACACTGGACGTTTTTCAGCTGCTTCTAGGGGCGTCTGGCATTTTTTACTTCCTGCCTCTATACTTCCCACCATGTTAGCCTATGCATCAATGCCCACATTTAGTGGCAGGTGCTTTTAGAGGCAGGAAAACCCCACTGCTTGACGCTTGTAAATGCGTGTTAACGCTAGGCGCGTTTAGCGCTTGAGTGTTTATTCATTTCAATGGGAAAAATAAATTATTGTTTTGGCCAATGAAATGAATTAACATCCAAGTGCTTGACATCTGTAAATGTGCCTAAACACTCCACTTTTAGAAGCCTCAGCTGTTTTTTCTGCCAAAACGCTGTTGCCAGGAGGAAGGCTTCTAGGAGTGTTTGCTAAACATCCTGTGTGCATGAGACCTTAGGGCATTAAAAAAAGTGCCTGAAAACCTTAAAAAATGCTTCACTTTAAAATCAATGAATGTGTTCCCACTGGGGCAATGAGCTTCCGTTGCAGTGAAAAAAAATTCTGCTTGCAGCATCTTTGGAGCATGTTTGGGGAGCTAAAAAAAAAAACACACCAAAAACGGTCCTCCCCAATGAAATGAATAAGATCCGCCTCAGAAATGCTTCAAAAATGTTTTTGTGCAGTTTTGAGTCACATGTTCATTAAAAGCTGCATGGCAAATGCTGAAAAAGCGCTGCAAAAATGCTTCATTAACCACTTAAGCCCCGGAAGATTTTACCCCCTTCCTGACCAGGGGGTATTTTGCGATTCGGCACTGCGTGATTTTAACGGACAATTGCGCGGTCGTGCGACGCTGTACCTAAACGAATTTGACGTCCTTTTTTTCCCACAAACAGAGCTTTCTTTTGGTGGTATTTGATCACCTGTGCGATTTTTTGATCACGCGCTATAAACAAAAAAAGAGCGTCAATTTTGCAAAAATAACAATATTTTTCTTATTTTTTATATGAAATTCCCCCCCAAAAAAAAGTAAAAATCAAAATTTTTTAAAATTTTCGGCCAATTTGTTTTATGCTACATATGTTTGGTAAAAAAAATCGCAAAAAGCATATTTTGATTGGTTTGCGCAAAAGTTATCGCGTTTACTAACAAAGGGAAAGATTTTTGTCATTTTTGTTGTTTTTTTTTAACGCGTAATGGCGGCGATCTGCGATTTTTTTTGCGGTACTGCGACATTGGGGCGGACAGATCGGACCCTTGACTGACATTTGTGACACTTTTGGGGTTACCAGTGACATTTCTACAGTAATCAGTGCTATACATATGCACTGTTACTGTAAAAATACACTGGTTGTGCAGGGGTTAACTTTATTTGGGAGGGAGGGGCTGTGTGTATCCCTAGGGGCGTGCTTTCTACTGTGATTGGCTGTGGCTTGAGCTGTAAGGACACTGATCAACGGATCTACATACTAGATCCGTTTGATCAGTGTCTTTACAGCGAGGAGAATGACAGGTGGCTTGTTTACACAAGCTGCCTGACATTCTCCCTCTCCCCCGCCGATCGCCGAGTGACCGGCGGACATCGGGTCCGCTGGTCACACGCGCGGGGGGGTCCGTGACCACGCGGGAGCGGGAACGCGCCTCCGGGGGCGCGCGCTCGCTCCCTAGACCCTCACAAGCTAGTGACGTAGCCCTAAGTCACTTTGCCTGTGAGGGGCTGACTGCCGACGTAGATCGGCGTTAGGAAGTCGGCAAGTGGTTAACGCATTGACGTTTTGGCAGTTTTGAAGCGAACCAGTGTTAAAGTGGTTTAAACCCACTTTAACCTCCCTGGCGGTATGATTATGTCAGGAATTATGTACCAAAAGCGGTACAATTTTTTGCATGGAAATTTGGCGTTATGTATTATAGGCCTACAATTCTTAGTAATTACTGACTTAAACCTGACCAAAACAAGACTCTAGTAGACATCCCAGATGTGATAAATTTGAAACACAAACGCATGAATTATAATCTAACCAATAATATAATTTTATTATATAATATATATAATAAAATTATATTATTGATTAGATTATAATTCATGCGTTATATATTATATATATATATATATGTGTGTGCATATATATACGTGTGTGCATATATTTATATATATATACATATACACATATATATATATGCGTGTGATTGGTGGTGCGCTATATCTGAAATATGTGCAAAAATGCAAACAAATAATGTGCAACCTCAAATATATACAAAATAGGTGCAAAACTCTAACATATAAATATATGTGAGAAAAGTCCCAAGACACTAATGTGTCTATGTTGAAACAATTTTCGGTGATATGGTTGGTGATGGATGGTGTTCAAAAGCAATACGTGACTTGAATTCCCTCCACCTGTTGGAATTCCTCCTTACCGGACGGAATGAAATAAGTGCTCTCCTTAAAGGAAACAAACAATCCCAGGTGCTGCCAAATCAAAAGGTGCTCCCCACCGTGCATATAAAGTAGCCTGCTGGGCTTCTTACCAGATGGATATAGATAACATGCGTAATTGTATCCCTCTTGGACGGGTATATCTCTGTATCCAATTGGTCCTTATCAGCCTCTGGTGGGTATGGACACCGAATACTATTGCGCTGCTCACGGGCAGATAAGATCCTGTATTCCGATGGCACTGGTAGCCGCTTATGGTAAGCGGTGGGAAGGATCGTATCGTTCCAGCATAACATGTAAAAAGGAATGACTGCTATAGTGCATTATCCTTAGTGTAAACTTTATTAAAATGAAATTGCACTTACATGAAATGTGTGGTAGAAAAGCGTAAGGAATTCCTGTGTGACTAGGGTCCGGCTGCAGTCCGGATCCCCAGCGACGTGGTGACGGCACGCCTCCTATCTGACGCGTTTCCGCCTAATTGGCTGTCTTCGGAGAAAGGAGGTTCTCGCGCGCCGTCACTTCCGTCCTATTTATTCTGAAAGGAGCCGCGTCACTTCCGGTGTCAGCAGAGGAGGCGCCGGAAGTTAGTTGCGGGACCCTTGGTTTCAGTTTACTAGTGCAACCTCAAATAATAATGGTCCGATATCGGGGTGGTCTCCTATATTTAGTTAAAACTAAACTACCATGTTTCTGGCATTGGATTTCTAGCGGTATATAATACCATTGCCTTTTCTAATATCGGCTCCTCCCCTTCGGCCATTGATTATTGAAAGTTAAACTGGATATACATATATAATATACATCTCAGAGGATGATTCTCCTATATAAAATAGTATTTACATAAAAAATAAAAACCTTTATTTAAAATGTTAAAAATTAAAAATTCAACTGGTATCTGCAATACCGACGGTGACACCGGAAGTGACTTCTGGGCACTTTCCTTAATGGTGACACCGATCGGATTGCAATATACATGCACTAAAAAACTGAAACCTTCATTACAGCATGTATAACATCTTCAGTTACTAAAAGTTATCCATTTAAAACTTACATATGTTTTATAATAAAAACAGTAAAGGTTTTACAACAATTAAAAACCATATGGTGTATAAGTGTGATAGTGTGTATATTGAGATGTTCCATGCCCATAAAAGAAATAAGAGAGTAAATACTAGCTATATATATCAACTGTTGTTAATATGAGAATTGATGTCCCAGTCTATATTGTGGCCTTTCGGTCTGTAACATTTGAGCTCATAAATCCAAAAGGTCTCACGTCTCGAGATAGACCTCTGTAAATTACTGCCTCTCCAGTGGGGGACGTGTTTCTCAATCACTGTGATTTTTAGTTTCTTGGATTCTTTATTGTGGCAGGTAGCATAATGTTGCGAAACACTATGTCCTGGGAATCCATTATGGATATTTGTTAAATGTTCTCCAACGCGAATGCCTGCTGTTCTAATAGTTCTCCCTACGTATTGCAGGTTACACTCGCATTGCAGCAAATAAATGACTCCTTTGGTATCACATGTGATGAACTCTTTAATGGGATATTCCTTCCCTGTTGTTGAAGAGGTAAATTTGTTAGTTCTCACTGTGATGGCTTCTGTACATATACGGCACCTTTTGCAAGGGTAGAAGCCTTTCATGTTTGGAAATATCTCCATTTTTAATGGTCTTTCCACTGGGTTTCTGGCTATTAGATCTTTCAGATTTGTCGCCTTTCTGAAAATTAGCTTAGGTTGGGTCGGTAAAGCAGGTCCCAAGATTTTGTCCTCTTGTAGGACACCCCAGTATTTTCTGAAAACGTGGTTGAGCCATTTATAATTGCTGGAAAATTTTGTAGTAAATGCATATTCGAATTGAGGAGAGGTAAATTTGGTTATGCTTTTTGGTTCCACTAGGTTCTTTTGTTCCAAAGGGGTGACATTTTCAATCTCTCTGTCTAATTCGGAGATGTCATACCCTTTTTCAACAAACCTCTGTTTTAGGGTTCCCACTTGTTGCTGGAAGTCCTCCTTCGTAGTACAGTTCCTTCTGATTCTCCTAAATTGACTCCTAGGAACCGAACTGAGCCATTTGGGGTGATGGCAGCTATCTATGGCTATAAAGCCATTTCTATCAGTCGGTTTAAAGAAAGATCGGGTTGCAAAGCCCGAATTCTTTCGATTCTTTTCGATCCTAAGGTGGGGGGATCGTGCTACTGAATAAGGATGACTACATCCAAGAAATGGATCGATTAGTAGCAGACCCAACCACATATGAAGTCTTGAAAAGTGATCCTACATTCATATATAAAAAGAAGCTGGAAAAACTAATACACAAGGGTTTTGACATGGGAATTTTAAATGAGAAAGAAAAAGAATTCCTTATCCCAGTCTCACCGAGAATTCCGACCATCTACTACCTCCCAAAGGTTCATAAAAGCCTAGATAACCCACCCGGGAGGCCCATAGTTAGTGGGATTGAATCCATCACTTCGAGGATAGGAAAGTATGTTGATTACTTCTTGCAGCCATTAGTACAAGAGACACCCGCCTTCCTTAAAGACACGTCTCAATGCATCAAAGACATTACCGAAGTAGAGGTTCAAGGGGATGTACTGCTGGTCACGGCTGACGTGACATCACTATACACCATCATACCACATGAAATGGGCTATGAGGCCGTTTGTACTTTTCTCGATGCTAATCATGAAATCCCGTCCAAACAAAAACAGTTCATCTTGGATCTCCTAATTTTTGGGATGGATCACAACTATTTCTACTATAACCAGAATTTCTATCGCCAGAGAACAGGGGTGGCCATGGGGGCAAAATTTGCCCCCAGTTTGGCCAACCTGTTCATGGCCCTCTGGGAAGACCGAAATATCTTTACTAATCGTGTCAAAGAACTGGTCATTTGGAGGAGGTATATAGACGACACGTTGCTTGTGTGGCAAGGGGACGCAACATCTTTGAAAATTTTCATGGATAACCTGAATTGCAATAATTGGGGCATCAGGTTCACCTACCAATACAGCAATACCTCCATCAACTTCCTAGATCTGGTGATTTATCGAAAGAATTCGGGCTTTGCAACCCGATCTTTCTTTAAACCGACTGATAGAAATGGCTTTATAGCCATAGATAGCTGCCATCACCCCAAATGGCTCAGTTCGGTTCCTAGGAGTCAATTTAGGAGAATCAGAAGGAACTGTACTACGAAGGAGGACTTCCAGCAACAAGTGGGACCCCTAAAACAGAGGTTTGTTGAAAAAGGGTATGACATCTCCGAATTAGACAGAGAGATTGAAAATGTCACCCCTTTGGAACAAAAGAACCTAGTGGAACCAAAAAGCATAACCAAATTTACCTCTCCTCAATTCGAATATGCATTTACTACAAAATTTTCCAGCAATTATAAATGGCTCAACCACGTTTTCAGAAAATACTGGGGTGTCCTACAAGAGGACAAAATCTTGGGACCTGCTTTACCGACCCAACCTAAGCTAATTTTCAGAAAGGCGACAAATCTGAAAGATCTAATAGCCAGAAACCCAGTGGAAAGACCATTAAAAATGGAGATATTTCCAAACATGAAAGGCTTCTACCCTTGCAAAAGGTGCCGTATATGTACAGAAGCCATCACAGTGAGAACTAACAAATTTACCTCTTCAACAACAGGGAAGGAATATCCCATTAAAGAGTTCATCACATGTGATACCAAAGGAGTCATTTATTTGCTGCAATGCGAGTGTAACCTGCAATACGTAGGGAGAACTATTAGAACAGCAGGCATTCGCGTTGGAGAACATTTAACAAATATCCATAATGGATTCCCAGGACATAGTGTTTCGCAACATTATGCTACCTGCCACAATAAAGAATCCAAGAAACTAAAAATCACAGTGATTGAGAAACACGTCCCCCACTGGAGAGGCAGTAATTTACAGAGGTCTATCTCGAGACGTGAGACCTTTTGGATTTATGAGCTCAAATGTTACAGACCGAAAGGCCACAATATAGACTGGGACATCAATTCTCATATTAACAACAGTTGATATATATAGCTAGTATTTACTCTCTTATTTCTTTTATGGGCATGGAACATCTCAATATACACACTATCACACTTATACACCATATGGTTTTTAATTGTTGTAAAACCTTTACTGTTTTTATTATAAAACATATTTAAGTTTTAAATGGATAACTTTTAGTAACTGAAGATGTTATACATGCTGTAATGAAGGTTTCAGTTTTTAAGTGCATGTATATTGCAATCCGATCGGTGTCACCATTAAGGAAAGTGCCCAGAAGTCACTTCCGGTGTCACCGTCGGTATTGCAGATACCAGTTGAATTTTTAATTTTTAACATTTTAAATAAAGGTTTTTATTTTTTATGTAAATACTATTTTATATAGGAGAATCATCCTCTGAGATGTATATTATATATGTATATCCAGTTTAACTTTCAATAATCAATGGCCGAAGGGGAGGAGCCGATATTAGAAAAGGCAATGGTATTATATACCGCTAGAAATCCAATGCCAGAAACATGGTAGTTTAGTTTTAACTAAATATAGGAGACCACCCCGATATCGGACCATTATTATTTGAGGTTGCACTAGTAAACTGAAACCAAGGGTCCCGCAACTAACTTCCGGCGCCTCCTCTGCTGACACCGGAAGTGACGCGGCTCCTTTCAGAATAAATAGGACGGAAGTGACGGCGCGCGAGAACCTCCTTTCTCCGAAGACAGCCAATTAGGCGGAAACGCGTCAGATAGGAGGCGTGCCGTCACCACGTCGCTGGGGATCCGGACTGCAGCCGGACCCTAGTCACACAGGAATTCCTTACGCTTTTCTACCACACATTTCATGTAAGTGCAATTTCATTTTAATAAAGTTTACACTAAGGATAATGCACTATAGCAGTCATTCCTTTTTACATGTTATGCTGGAACGATACGATCCTTCCCACCGCTTACCATAAGCGGCTACCAGTGCCATCGGAATACAGGATCTTATCTGCCCGTGAGCAGCGCAATAGTATTCGGTGTCCATACCCACCAGAGGCTGATAAGGACCAATTGGATACAGAGATATACCCGTCCAAGAGGGATACAATTACGCATGTTATCTATATCCATCTGGTAAGAAGCCCAGCAGGCTACTTTATATGCACGGTGGGGAGCACCTTTTGATTTGGCAGCACCTGGGATTGTTTGTTTCCTTTAAGGAGAGCACTTATTTCATTCCGTCCGGTAAGGAGGAATTCCAACAGGTGGAGGGAATTCAAGTCACGTATTGCTTTTGAACACCATCCATCACCAACCATATCACCGAAAATTGTTTCAACATAGACACATTAGTGTCTTGGGACTTTTCTCACATATATTTATATGTTAGAGTTTTGCACCTATATTGTATTGTGACAGGAAGTCAGGTAAATCTGGGAATGTAGTCACTGAGAGGAGACACATTCCCACCTGCTTTGAAAGTTCACTGATACTATAGGGTGTTGGCTGCAGAGAGAGCCAGCAGGAAGTTGAAAACCATTCAGCTGTTCAGAATGAGGAGATCAAGGCCTCTATAATTTGTCCAGAGAAAATCTATTGAGTGCTGCCTCCTGTCGCTGTGTGAGCTGGGAAGAGGAGGACAGACATACGTGTACCTCCCGACGCCGTGTGGGCATGGGAGAAGGACTGCTGCCGCCTGTCGCCGTGTGGGCTGGGAGAGGGGGACAGTCGGATGTGTGCCTCCCGACAAGCTGGTGAGCATGGGAGAAGACCCCCTAAAGCGATGTGAAGCTAAGGAGGGTAACCACGAGTGAAGACGTCTAAAAGGTGAGAAGACAAAGTGTTCCATGTGAAGAGTGTGAAGAGTAAAGGGACCTGTTAAATGAACTGTGTTCAATATGAAGAATCTGAAGAGTAAAGGATCCTGTTATAAATGAACATGTGCTGTGTGAAAGAAAACAAAGGGACATGTTCAATGGACAATGTTTGTGCTGTGTGAAAAGCAAACAAATGGACATTTGAGTGTCTGCTGTAGGATCAGCAGTGTCGGCCCAACAGTAGGTTGGAAAGACTTCTTAGGTAGGTTCCAGCGTGAGAAGGTAGCCGCCCACAGAGGCAAGGATTTATTTTGTCTTTTATTTTATTTTGGCTGTTTTGATGCTTGCAATTGTGTTAAGTAAATTGCATGAATAAATCAGTCTTGTTTTCAACCTCTAATCGGCTATCTCTCTGTGAAAACGCACCCCCAAAGGGGTCATCCACGCCTACCACCGAGCTAATCCCTCACATATGGTGGAGGTATGCAGTGGGCATAAGCAGAGATCCCTGCAAGGAAGTGCAAATGTTTGATGAACTTTATCTGGTGCATGAGATTGCACAATCTATGTGTGCAGGAGAGAAGATCCTGACAGAAAAAAAAAAGTGTTTTAAAGAGACAGCGGTCTCAAAATTATTTGATGAACTTTGTTGTGTCTGGTGCAAGTGACTGCACAAACTGTGTGTGCAGGAAAAGAGATCTTGCAAGAGAGAGAGAAAAACTACATGTGTTAAAGAGACAGTGGTCTGAAAAATTTTTGCTGGACTGTGCAAAATTTGTTTGTGGAGTTATTGAAGATGGGGCGTTCAAAACGCCTGAAGAATGCAAAGATAGATGAAATGAGAGACCGGATTCTATGGATGGAGGGGATGTTGCCGTCTGAACCAGCCCCATCCATGCCTAAAGAGAGTCTACTAAAGAGGAAGGTTGTTGTCCCTAGCAACACTGATGAAACCGCTATGGAGACGCAGTGTGCTCAGATGAAAAGTAAACTCAAAATGGAGGAGATGTTGAAACATCTGATTATATCAAATGCAGCTCAACAGCAAGCAAATGCAGCTCAACAGCAGGCAAATGCGGATTTTCAGCAGAGCTTTGCAGCTCAACAAAAGGCTCATCAAGAGAGCATGGCAGGCTGGAAACAGAGACGCCAGCAGCCAATGGAGGCCATCGGTTTGGAAGAAACCGAGTATGTGTGCAGGGCTGAGTTGGATGCCTTGCAACGGAAAATGGAAGAAAAGGAACAAGCCTTGGAATTGCTTAAAATGGAGCATAGAAACTTGCAGGAAATGAATGAACTACTCAAGTCTCATGTGTTACAGTGGGAAGAATCCACTGCTCTTCTTTTGGTCGAGTTGCAAAAACGCAGAGAGACTATAATGGAGAAAGATACCATCCTCATGGAAAAGGAAAGTGAAATTCAGACTTTGCAGAAGCAAAGTATGGCTGATATGTTGGAGTTGCGTAATCAGCTGGAAAAAAGTCTTCAGTGTTTGGAAGTTACAAAAATAGACCTGCAGGAGTCGCAGGAACAGAATGTTGCTCTGAAAACGACATTGTCTCTCAGCGACAATGAGAAAAGTGAAAGAGAGGCTAAATTACTGAGTACTGTGTATGAGCTCACCACTTTGAGCAATGTGGTAGATGAATTACGTGCAGACTGTGAAAGTTGGAAAGGTGAAGCCCAACGTTTCCAGCAGCAGTTAAAGGAGAAAGAAGCCTGTGTGGCAGAATTACAGTCTCATTCCCAGAAACTAGCCAATGAGGTGAAGGCTCTTATGCAGGGAAAAGGAGATTGTGAACATAAGAGGGAAAAAGTAGAGGCACAGCTTCTGGAATCGCAAGTCAAGGTGTCAGAAGGTGACCGATTGTGTGCTAAGCTGTCAGAGAAGGCAAACCGACTGCAGGTTGAGTTGGACAATGTTACAAATCAGCTTTCTCAAGCAGACAGCAAATCTAGAGAAATTGCGGAAGATTTTTCTATCTTGGAATCGCAGCTGCAAGACACGCAGGAACTCTTACAGGAAGAGAGGTGTCAAAGGCTGAGTTTTAGCACAAAGCTCAAACAAATGGAAGATGAGAAAAATGGCTTCCTGGAACAATTAAAAGAGGAGGCGGAAGCAAAGAAAAACCTATCAGAGCAAGTCGCAACATTGCAAGCTCAGATAGCGGATATGAAAAAACGCATGGAAGAAAGCGTTGGTTCATTACAGTGTGTTGAAGATGTGAAAAAGAAGTTTGATCAGATGCTTGGTGAAGAGAAGCCTGTGTCTGCAAAATATGCTGAAGAATGCGCCCGTGCAGAAACGGAGGTGCGTGATAACGAGAGCAAAGCCCTGTTCTTGGCTCGCTCTTTGGAGGAAGCTCTAGAGTGTAAGGCTGAACTAGAAAGTGTTGACAAACAGCTGCGTACAGAAATGGAAGAATTGGTCAGCTCCAAGGATGATGTTGTGAAAAGAGTTCAGGAGCTAGAAAAGTCTAAGCGAGCCTTAGAACAGCAAGTAGAAGAGATGAAGATTCCTTTGCAGGAACTGGAAGAGGAATTCCAGGCAACAGAGGATCTGTCCCAAAGAGGGGATAGTGTGCCTGATGCAGTTTTTAAAAGGATCAGTGTTTTGGGGTCTGTCCTGAGTGAGCCTCAGAAATGTGATGACATGTGGCTTGAATCACCCTTTTGGAATAAACCGTTCCTTCAAAAACTTCAAGCATTGGAAAATGTATCATTAGAACTTCAGCAAACAAAGGAGCTGAGTAAGAAATGTGATGATTTCTCAGTTCAGGCTGAAAACCTAGTGGGGAAAACTAAGGCTGTTGGTGAAAACGTGAAGCAAATGAATAAGTGCCTTTCAGGGAGTGTTTCCAAAATGGAACTGGTGAAAGACGGGTGGCAGAAGTTTGATCGTGATCTTGAGATGCATTCCATGTGGAATTCAGATAGAGAAAAAGAACTAGGTGACCTTGAGCGGTCAAATAGTTCAGCAGAAAGTGCATTGAAGAAACCTGTAAAAGAATGTGTTGCAGTTCCATGCTTCTTCACTGATGCAGAGAGGAGGTCTATAATGGATACCACCCAGATCGCTGGGTTCAACTGTGTTGTTGCCTTTGACCCATATGTTGGTGGAAGGAAAGTTGATGATGTTCTGGTTGGCTACTTCTGTGAAGAGTTTGGCAAGAAATATAAACTGAATATCAAATCAAATAGTAGGCCTTTACTGCGACTCGCTCAGGAGGGCGAAAAGTTTAAGAAGTTGATGAGTGCAAATGCTTCAGATCTGCCTATGAATATGAAATGTTTGAATGATGTTGATATCTCTGGGAAAAGGAACAGGGGTCACTTTGAAGAAATGTGTGACAGCCTGTTGTCTCAATTGGAAAATCCTCTGCACAGCATCTTAGAGCAAGCAAAGCTCAAGAAGGAAGATCATTCCCTTTTACAACAAAAAGTCAATGATTGTGTACAGCTGTATGGAGAGGCAACTCAAGTCACAGAGGGATGTCAAGAGTCCCTACTTGGAACAAAGCTTAGTGAAGCAAAGGTTCTCAAAGTTTTGTGGAAAACATTTATGGATTGCAGAGAGAGGCGTCTTAAGAATGTTGAAGACATTAAGACTAGCCCAATTGAGTTGCCTATGGATCACGGTCCTCCATGGTGGATTGGACAGACGGTTATGAGGGACAAGCTGTCTGACATTTATGAGAAAGCTGTCAATGAAGATGACAGAAACGAGAAGGAGCAAAATGATGCCAAAAATGCAGTTGAAGAATGTGTATATGAGATTAGAGACAAACTGTGTGGCATTTATGAGAAATCTGTCAATGAAGATGACAAAACAGTTTCATCCGGAAGCTTGAGGATAATAGGAGGCTTATCAGTGAGTCAGCAGTGCCTGACACATGCGTGCCTGGAAATCTGTGTCCCAACCCTAGGGTTGAAACAAGAGGGGGGGGGTATGTGACAGGAAGTCAGGTAAATCTGGGAATGTAGTCACTGAGAGGAGACACATTCCCACCTGCTTTGAAAGTTCACTGATACTATAGGGTGTTGGCTGCAGAGAGAGCCAGCAGGAAGTTGAAAACCATTCAGCTGTTCAGAATGAGGAGATCAAGGCCTCTATAATTTGTCCAGAGAAAATCTATTGAGTGCTGCCTCCTGTCGCTGTGTGAGCTGGGAAGAGGAGGACAGACATACGTGTACCTCCCGACGCCGTGTGGGCATGGGAGAAGGACTGCTGCCGCCTGTCGCCGTGTGGGCTGGGAGAGGGGGACAGTCGGATGTGTGCCTCCCGACAAGCTGGTGAGCATGGGAGAAGACCCCCTAAAGCGATGTGAAGCTAAGGAGGGTAACCACGAGTGAAGACGTCTAAAAGGTGAGAAGACAAAGTGTTCCATGTGAAGAGTGTGAAGAGTAAAGGGACCTGTTAAATGAACTGTGTTCAATATGAAGAATCTGAAGAGTAAAGGATCCTGTTATAAATGAACATGTGCTGTGTGAAAGAAAACAAAGGGACATGTTCAATGGACAATGTTTGTGCTGTGTGAAAAGCAAACAAATGGACATTTGAGTGTCTGCTGTAGGATCAGCAGTGTCGGCCCAACAGTAGGTTGGAAAGACTTCTTAGGTAGGTTCCAGCGTGAGAAGGTAGCCGCCCACAGAGGCAAGGATTTATTTTGTCTTTTATTTTATTTTGGCTGTTTTGATGCTTGCAATTGTGTTAAGTAAATTGCATGAATAAATCAGTCTTGTTTTCAACCTCTAATCGGCTATCTCTCTGTGAAAACGCACCCCCAAAGGGGTCATCCACGCCTACCACCGAGCTAATCCCTCACAGTATATATTTGAGGTTGCACATTATTTGTTTGCATTTTTGCACATATTTCAGATATAGCGCACCACCAATCACACGCATTTACTTATTTTTATCTGGGAGCAGCATATCACGGATCAGCGCACTTTTCTTTTTCACATATACATATATATATATAAATGTGTTATGTGTTTGTGTTTTGTGCAACGTTTGAATTTCCCTCCCAGTTCTGCTCCCATGCAGCATTGCTGCTGCAGGGAACGGAACCAGGAAGTCATCACACCAACGGACGAGCGGCGGGGATCTCGGCTGGCGGTCACAGCAATGAGAGATCATCGCTGGATCGCCAGGAGAAGGTAAGAGACACCGCTGCACGCTCTGCACATCCACCCCGAGCGTGACTCGGGGATACCGATCCTAGTCTAAAAAATCCACCCCGAGTCCCACTCGGGGATACCGCCAGGGAGGTTAATGACTTTTACCTATAAGTAAGCCTTCAGTATATTAAGGCTTACCTATAGGTGCTGTAAATATCTCCTAAACTTGCACCGTTTAGGAGATATTTACATTGCATGCAGCCGATGACGTCATCGGTGCATACGCTCTGAAGATATGGCCGCCCCTGCCGTTTCTTCAGAGCCCTGTGCCCTGACTGGCGGCTCCCGCACAAATGCGCAGGAGTGACATCACGCGGCTCCGGACAGTAATACAGCCGGAGTCCGCAGACAAGAAAGAAGACTGGTGAAGATGGATGCGCCCGGCAGCAGGGACAACGCGGGCTTCACTGCAGGTAAGTGTCACATAATGTGCTAGTATGCGATGCATACTAACACATTATGCATTTACTCTGCAGGGGGGGGGGGGAAGAAAAAAGTTTTTCAAGAGTTTACTTCCTCTTTAAAGTGCCCTTAGGGTTCAGAAAATTCTTAGATGTTTTATTTCCTATTCACATTGAGATAGAACAATTTGGCATGCACAGACATTCCATACGTGATATATTTTATTTTAAATATCTTTGAGATCTCTTTTTATGCCCATAGTAGTACTATAAGCGTAAATGTAAATACTTGTCTTTTTGTGAAATGGCTTGTGTAGGCAATGCATGCCGAAATCAAAATCTACAGCCCATTGTTTGACCGTTCATAACAAAGGTTCCCTTGTGTATAAGAACACATAAATATGAAAGAATGCATTAAAACTTGGTAAACGTTCTACAGAAAAAGTAACCTCTGTACTATGACATTCTGTAGGCCTGTCCAAAGCAAAAGCTGAAAATGTCAGTTCTTTGCAGAGAAGCTGTATATCTTGCAGTATTTATTCTTACCATAGCTGGGAACATTCCATTTGAAGTGATCCTGAGATTACAGAACAGAGGCACCTTTACAGACTATAAGGCCCCATTCACACTTTGAGTTGGGTTTTTGGGGTTTTTTTTAAGCATGTTTTTGGAACAGCACCATTCATTTAAATGGGCCTCCCTCTGCTCCAAAAACGTGCTAAAGAAGATCAAGTACCACATTTTGGACAGTGTGATTTGTCACGTAGAAAACGTGCTGCAAAATGCATGAGCTCTAGCATTTAGGGTTCCATTAGGCCTCATATCAGAAATATACAGTAATCTTGTAGATACTAACTTACCAGAAAAACAACCATATATGTTAAAGTGGGAATCGGAATGTAATATTTTTTTTTCAAGGGAAAAATGGGATGAATCAGTAAAAATGGGAGGTAGATTCTATTTAACTATATACTGATTCTATTTAACTATATATCCCTGGATTATAGTTTTAGAGGTGGGCTGCAGCCAGCATACTTCCTAGTTTAGTATATCCTAAGCGCGGATTTTTTCTTACATTTCAAAAATGGGATGAAGGTGTTACCAATCTCCGTAAATGCACTAGATCAGGGGTCTTCAAAATATGGCCCTCCAGTTGTTTAGGAACTACAATTCCCATCATGCCTAGTCATGTATGTGAATATCAGAGTTTTACAATGCCTCATGGGATGTGTAGTTCTGCAACAGCTGGAGGGCCGTAGTTTGAGGATCCCTGCTCTAGATCACTAACTATCAGGGATACACCAATTAAACTGTTAACAAGATGGTACTTCACCCCTACAAAACGACATACCATTTTCCCCTCTGTCCCACCAAATTTGTTTCAGGGGCTGTCCCACCCCAGGTTCCTTTTCACATATATTTTGGGACTGTAATAAGGTCTCTCATTTTTGGAACCTTCTTTCTGATTTTGCTTCGAAAATCGCAGGTGTCCGGATAAGCCTTAAATTAGTTGACTGCCTATTATTCCAATCCATCCCACAGCTATCCATACCCCAAATGAGATCAATCCACACACATTAGTGTCTCAATTTTGTGGCTCATAGCCTCCAATTGGAAATCTCCATCAGTCTCCACACTTCAATGGAAACCTAAATTAAATAGCATTATGATAGTGGAGAAGATTTTCCATACACTGTATAATTCTATGACATTTTTTGATAACAAATTAATCCTTGGTTTGGCCACTCTGAGATCTTCTTTCACCAAGCTAGATGCTGAGGAAAACTTACATCCTTCATTCACTTAAGTGGGGTACACACTAGTAGAAAATCTGCCGAAAATTCCCGTCCGAGGTAAAATCGTTCGATTTTCGGCTAGTGTGTACACAACTTTCAGCAGCCGATGCCGATATTTTCAACGAAAAAAAACGGAGGGACAAACACCAAAATTTATATCGTCCATCCCCAGATGACCAATTTTCTTTGAATGTGTATGCAGTACGTCCGTGAAAAATCGGATACGAAAGACCGCGCATGATCTGAAGTTGCTGACAACCTGGAAGTCTAGGAACAAATGTCCCCAAAAAAAAAAAATTGGACGAGAAATTTCCTGAACATTTATGCACTGTCAACTAAAAACGGTTATGAACGCTGAGCAAGAGAGAGAAAAATCGGAGGATATTTCGTCCGATTTCCGTCAAGTGTGTACGGCCCTTTATATATGGGCATTGATGCATATACCGTTCTGTTTTTTATTGATACTTCTTTGATTTTGATGAGTACCATGATAATAATTCAGCTATATACAGTATGCTTAAAGTTTCTTGTTGATACTCTTTATAGTGTCATAATGCTAATATGGTATGTAATGCACCTCTGTTAATGCATATTGATTCCTTGTACTGACTTTTTTTTACACCCTGAATAAAAGTTTGTAAACAAAAAAAGAAATATTGCATGTTTTGTTACTCGCGTTTGCAGTACACCCAAGTGTGAAAGACGTAGGAGGGAGAAAAAGTGAGCATTATTATCAGTGATTAAGAAAAATATAACAGCTTTATTATCAGCCAGAAAATCAGAGCTGCCCCAATAGACTTTAAAAATCCTTGAAACATAATTAAAATAATCACACATCCCTAAATGAGACGTGTCAGCAACCGTTCATGGTAAGAAGTGTTAGACGAGTCTTTTAAGATGACATATAGATCAGTATGCCCCATGATTATTATATTAGGCTTAAAATTTGCAAAAAATGAAAAATATTTTATTCAGTTGGAAGGCCATTGAAGGCCATCAGTTGTCATTGAACACATATCCTAACTGAAAGTAGAACTGTAGGCAAAACTTTTCATTTTTATTTTTTCATCATCTGTGTCCCAAAGCCAGGAAGTGAGAGGAAATCCCTGCAAATTAAGGGAATTCCTTGAAGCCCCCAGGTCACCAGAACTGGTGTTCCTATCGGAAGATTTACCTCTATTACTTTTCTGGGGACAAACCAAAATTTGGGATTTTTTTTACTTTCACTTTCAATGATAATTGTAAACAGAACAAATAGAAGGGGGGGTCTCCTTTAGTTATACTTGAAGTATGAAAAGAATAACAGGCCCTGCAGTTAAAGTGACATTTGTCCATCAAATGTCAGAGTGCTCATCGCTCACAGAAATTATGGTATTTGGCAACTGAACAAAAGTGGGTAAAAGCTAAAGCTGACCATACACTAGTATCAGTTTGTGCAACAATTCTCATTTTTATTACCTTTGTTCGATGTTTTTCTTTCTCTTTCTAGTTACTGGGGTCAAATTAATGTTAATTCTTGACCACAGTGATGAGAAAATGCAAAGGAGCAGAATAACATTTTTTCTCAAACTATTTTCTAAGACTCAATGTGGTTTTTTCGTTTGGGAATGTTCATTCAGTCCAAAATTGAATGTTTGAAGCAAACAAAATGTTGAAGTTAATAGAGGGGGGAGGTATCGCGCTTCAGGGAGAATGAATAACTTTAAAATAGTGAAACAGTATGGTAATAGTGTTAAAACTCAAAAATATTTTCTGTAATGTGTATAAAATCAATACAAAATGATAATATAATATAATAAAGTTGTGAATATGAAATAGTGACCTATAATCAATACACAAACAATAAAGGTGTATGTACTTCCAGTATTCATACAATATACGTAAAGTGCTCTCGTGCTGATATCATCAAAACTATATAAAAAACTATATGTTAAGCTGGCAATATATCAAATGAAGGTGAATAAAGTGACAGGTGCTTCTTCAATCCACATAAACCAAGGAAACTACATAAAGTGCTTATAAGTGAATAAAGGTGCTTAGAGTGCCCAGAAAAATGTCCAAATCAATTCAATTAGCCCGCCACTTCCAGTCATGTGAAGAAGCCACGTGACCGGAAGTGGCGTAACGCGTAGGGCGGTATACCGGAAGTGACGTCAGACGCAGAGAAAGAGTCCGCAGTGAAGCTGTACTCGGTTTAAGGCTTGTAAATTTTTGCTTATATGTGAGTGTAATATATTTTTCTTACAAATAAATGATTTTATGGAAATACTGCACTATATAAGCACTTTTCTTTGAGATACCGTGGATCACCTTGTGAAGATTCACCCCGACTCAGATAAAAGACCATTTTCATCCCCTGTCTGTGGAGTGGTTAAGAGGGGATGTGGAAAAGGAGTACCATATAATTATAAGGCGCATTCCCTTATATATTGAGGTGAGCGGCTAGTACACCCCTAGGGGGTCTAAAGACTAAAGAGCACCCCCTTTATCACTTGGTGAAAGGTGGAGGTTAAACAGTGAAGAATTAAGAAGGAATTTCGCCTATGCGGGCTAATTGAATTGATTTGGACATTTTTCTGGGCACTCTAAGCACCTTTATTCACCTATAAGTACTTCATGTATTTTCCTTGGTTTATGTGGATTGGAGAAGCACCTGTCACTTTATTCACCTTCATTTGATATATTGCCAGCTTAACATATAGTTTTTATATAGTTTTGATGATATTAGCACGAGAGCACTTTACATATATTGTATGAATACTGGAAGTACATACACCTTTATTGTTTGTGTATTGATTATAGGTCACTATTTCATATTCACAACTTTATTATATTATATTATCATTTTGTATTGATTTTATACACATTACAGAAAATATTTTTGAGTTTTAACACTATTACCATACTGTTTCACTATTTTAAAGTTATTTATTCTCCCTGAAGCGCGATACCTCCCCCCTCTATTAACTGTTTACATACTGTCTGGTCTACAGAACGGGTATACGCAGCTTTAAGGAGTGCTTTATTTACATTTACTAGTCCTCTGGATAGCGCGAGACTCACATCACACTATATTCAAAATGTTGAAGTACTTTCAAACAACTTTTGTCAGTTTATTGTATGTACTGATGAGAATACTGATGAATTTCCATACAAATGTTTGGTCAGCTTTGTTGGGAGAAGGAAGGGGTTTACTCGTGACTTGAGCAGACAATGAAGCACCATGTACATTCTAGACCTGGGATCCAAGGGGGCTCCTTAGGGTCATCAGGTTCGATTTGAAGATGCACAGGTGGTGCCTCCTCTGTTTGTACTATATAAATGATCTTGGCCAGGTCAACTTTAATTAAAGGATTATGTTTAAGGGCAATGTTAAAACAAACCTGTGACCACTAAAAAGAGTCTAATCTGCTAGAACCTCCATCCACCTCTAGAGTTCATAATGATGTCTCTGTTGTCCTATTTTGCATCTCTGTACTACTTAAACCTAAAACACTCTTGTAATGCAAACTGCAGCTGACTTTGGGCTACGTGTTCATGGTTCTTTGGCCTTACTATTGGTTAGTGACTAACCATCGCAATAATGGACCAACAGAAAGGTACGAGAGGAGTCAGTGGCAGGCCAAAGCTAGTGATGATAGAACTTAGTTACTGGTTTCAATACAGGAACATCCCTAATTTTGGAGGTACAGCGATAGTATACAGTATAACAAATCTGGTTCACTAGTCTTTTTTTGGTTGGCCACAGATTTGTTTTAAGGTCTGGGTTGGGTAACAATCCAGAATTACTTTTTGACCTCCAATAAGAGAGTTTACTCAATTTCCACATATTTGGTCATCTGATTGCTGAAATGTAGCAAATTATTGTAGCCAAATATGGATTAAAAGTAACCAAATTGATCGAAAAATTGCCTAATCTAGTATATAAAGATTACGTTTATGGCTAAAGGGTAAGTTGTAAGGTGAATTCACGTTAAATAATTTGTGTAGTACTTAGGTTAATGGTTACTTTTGAACCCTTTGAGCAGTAATAGTTTTATAAAGGGGGATTATGTTGATTCTTTGCATACACTGTAATTCTCTATATCACTCTATCACTAAAAATCACTATATCTGATTATTTAAATGTATAACAAAATCTTTTAGAAGGATGACAGAGTCATACAAAGGACACTAGAGTAGTGTTACTTGTGAAATCTTCAGGGTTTTTTTCAACTGTCTTGTTTAATAAAAAAAAACTATTACACTTAAAAGCTTTGTTTGTTTGTTATATATTTCTATACTGTATGGCATAATAGTCCCCCATTATTCTATTGTTCATATTCTATATATTAAGCCTCTCGTTCCCAAGGACCAGAATATATGACTGCATCCATCTCTGAGGTTTCCCCACTGTCCTCCCATCACTGGATCCTAGAATGCCCTAAAAAAGAGCTTTGTTTGTAAGACAATATGCTATTCTTCTCTTTTCCTACAATGTGGAATTTATATTTTTTCTATGTAAATGAGATCTATATTTAGTCACAGACCTGCACCCTGCATCCTATTGCCATTCTAAATAGAGTAAGTGTTTTCAGCTAATGCTGGCAATATGCTACCCAAACTTTCACTATAGCAGGAGTTGTCATTTTTCAGATGTGGTTATTTTATTACAGTTGTGATAATTTTATTCTCCCTGAGAAAATGGAAGAATTATAAACATTCAGTAAATACATTATTTTCAGAAACTGGAAAGAAATGTGCTAGTTGGCAGTATCTGCATAGAAGACGTAGTTCCAAAAACATTGTGAGATAATGCTCTGTGGCTTTACTTTCGCTCACCCTGAAATAACCTTGATCACCCCTCTGATGACTAACTTAAGAGCTTCAAGAGCAAATAGAGTATAGCAGGCTAAATATTGGATACACACAGATGCAATTAATCTTTTAGGAGGATATGCATTGCCAGTTATATCAGTGCAGATCACCTGTACAGTTTTAGAAGGTGCTGAAGGCTTACAGGTTTGTAGAACTGCAGGTTGTTTCTTGCACTGCTACAGCAGAACGCTATACATATACAGTAAGTAGGCAGGTGCAGTCTATTTTCTCCACTGCAGGTGCCACTCAACCGCAGCAGCAGTGCAGAGGGAGAGGAAGTCAAGAGGACCATGGTTCCTCCATGGTTTCCTGGGTCACTGGGGCAGCGATCTGAATGGATGCTGACAGCCCATGTGACTCTGATGGCCATCTTGGGTCACACAGAGTCTATTTAGGACCCTGGCTCCTGAGCTTAGCATGCATTTAGCGTATGGGTAGTGTAGGGACAAGTCATTCATCTGTCAGGGACAATAATAGCGGCAGGGATGAGTAGGGAAAGCCTAGGGATCGGCCACTCTTCCTGGAAACCTCCCCATTTCGGCACGCACCTGCAAGGCTGCATTCCGCCCCTCAAGACAGACACTATCAGTTCGGCTGAGATCTGCTCTGCTACGTTCTGCTGTTCATCTGTGAGTGTTCTCAGTTAAGTTACCCTTCTATCAGGCTTGATATGAACTGTTATACTCTGACTACAATACAAGTTACATAGTTACATAGTTAGTGAGGTTGAAAAAAGACATAAGTCCATCCAGTTCAACCTATGATGTGTGTGTGTGTTTGCTTTTAACCGTACATTGTATACCCCTGTATGTTGTGGTCTTTAAGGTGTCCATCCAATAGTTTTTTGAAACTATCAATGCTCCCCGCTGATACGACTGCTTGTGGAAGAGAATTCCACATCCTTACCGCTCTTACAGTGAAGAACCCCTTACGCACTTTAAGGTTAAACCGCCTTTCCTCAAGTTTTAGTGAGTGGCCACGTGTCTTATTGTATCTCCTTTCTCTGAATAGTTTGTTCCTTATGCTAGGGTCGCCAGTACAGTATTTGTACATTGATATCATATCCCCCCTCAATCGTCTCTTCTCCAGAGAGAATAGGTTCAGTGCTTGTAGTCTTTCCTCATAGCTGATGTCCTCCATTCCCCTAATTATTTTTGTTGCCCTTCTCTGGACTTTCTCCAGTTCCAGCACATCCTTCCTGAGGACCGGTGCCCAGAACTGGACAGCATACTCCAGATGTGGCCGGACCAGAGTCTTGTAGAGTGGAAGAATAATCTCTTTATTTCTGGAGTTAATCCCCTTTTTTATACAACCCAGTATTCTGTTGGCTTTGCTTGCGGCGGCTTGGCATTGCATGCCACTGCCAAGCCTGTTGTCTACCAGTACCCCCAGGTCCCTTTCCATCCTAGACTCACCCAGAGGTTCCCCCCCTAGTGAGTAGCTTGCTTTCTGGTTTCTGGCCCCCAAGTGCATTACTTTACATTTTTCTACATTAAATCTCATCTGCCATGTAGTTGCCCACCCCGTTATTTTGTTCAGGTCTGCTTGCAAGATTTCCACATCCTGCATAGAAGATATTGGCATGCCTAATTTAGTATCATCTGCAAATACTGAGATTGTTCTAGATATCCCCTCCTCTAGATCATTTATGAATAAATTAAACAGGATTGGTCCCAGGACAGAACCCTGGGGGACCCCCTTTCCACACCCGCCCAATCCGAGTACTCCCCATTAGTCACCACCCTCTGTACTCTCCCCTGGAGCCAGTTCTCTATCCAGGTACTCACCTTATGGTCCATACCTACCTTCCTAAGTTTGTACAGTAAGCTCCAGCTCTCCCATCTTGTTGGCCAGGCTTCTGGCATTGGTATACAAACCTCGTAATTTCGATCGGTTACATTTATCCTCATTTGATGTTTTTAGGCTGCTCTCTTGATTTTCCCCGTACCCACCCTGGGTATAGGAGCTCCGAACTCCCTACCGCTAATGCCCCCATTTCTGCCCTCTGAAACTTGCTTTCCACTGGCTAATTCTACATCTGTACCCACCCCCCCATTCCCTAGTTTAAAAGCCCCTCTAACTTTTTGGCCATCCTCTCACCCAGTAGGGCTGCACCCACCCCATTTAGGTGCAATCCGTGCCTACCAAAGAGCCGGTGACCGACTGAGAAGTCGGCCCAGTTCTCCAGGAACCCGAAACCCTCCTTACTACACCAGCTCCTCAGCCACTCGTTAACTTCCCTAATCTCCCGCTGCCTCTCTGGTGTGGCTCGAGGTACAGGTAGTATTTCGGAAAATACTACCTTGGAGGTCCTAGTCCTCAACTTAGCGCCTAAGTCCCTGAAATCGTTTAGGACTCTCCGTCTTCCTCTGCCTATGTCATTGGTACCCACGTGTACCATGACAGCTGGGTCTTCCCCAGCCCCACCCAATAATCTGTTCACCCGATCCGTGATGTGCCGAACCCGAGCGCCCGGCAAACAACAGACTGTTCGGCGCACACGGTCTTTGTCACAGATTACACTGTCTGTCCTTCTAATAATTGAGTCCCCTACCACCAGCACCTGTCTTTCCTTTCCCTTTCTCCCGGCCTCACTGGAGGAGTTCTTCCCCTGGCAGCTAGGGGCGTCGCTCTGCTCCAGCAATGCTGGTCCCTGACTGGTTTCCCCAACATCACACAACGGGGCGTATCTATTGGGGTGCTCCAGCCCAGGATCAGCCTCCTTGCCTTGTCCCCTTCTACCCCTCCTAACTGTCACCCCTCTACTCTGCTCTGATGCCTGCACCTCCAATACTCCGCCCACCTCTGTGCAGGCCCCTGTCTGCACCTGACTGGTACGTTCTTTCTATTGCATTTGGACTGTGTGTTACTGCTGCTGCACCACTCTGCAACCACCCACAAGTATATAACCTCATCTATATGAACCCTTATTTATGGACCATTTACTATTGCAAAAAATCTTTTAGCTAATCAACCAATCAAGGTATTTTAAACTAGCTGCATTATACAGTGGAGGGAAAATATAGGCACAATAAATTAACTGATTTAAATAGGTTGATTTTATTAAAGGCAAATATCTTGTTCTCTTTGCGAGGGAAGTTCCACTTTGCATGAAAATCTTCCAATATTTAGGTGAATGAGGTTAAGCTCTGGATCAATCAAGTGTAAGCAACAAATGCTGTTTTTTTTTCTTTTTTTATTTTACTTGCACGTCATTGGGTATTCTTTGCAAAGTGAAATTTCACCATATTCGCTAAGCTCTGGGAAAAATTCCCTTGTAAATTGAACAGCCTGTATGAAGGGGGTTAGTACCCCTTTATGGGAAGCCCCACCCCTGGGAGTAGTTTAGGGTTGGGTCACTTTCTCCTTATACAAATGTCACAGCCAGGCAGGGTGGAGAGAGGTTGATGAGAAGTACTGACCTAAAGCAAGTTAAAATGTGGGTCAAAAGGGACCTGGAGAATCACCCTCTGGGGTAAGCCCTGAGTATGGATGGGAGAGGTGTATCTGCACTGAGGAAATCTTATGGGAGGTAGAACAAGGAAGAGCTGGTTGGCACCCCCTTTTTTGTTACAGGAACTGCCATGTATTTCTGGAGAGAGGCTGAATGTGAAATTGATGTAACTTGATAGAAACAAGGTCCAAAATATTCTGTGAGAGAGGGCCTCTGGCCGGGACTATGTGTGCAGCAAAATTGGCAGAGCTTCTCCTTAGAAAGGGGTGTTAGAAATCCCAAACTACTCATGTCACATGACGACACAGGGAGGAGGTACCCTGGGCCAGCATGGTCTTTGCTGGTGGTCAATCAGGGTCCTAATTTCATACCTTTTTGCCTTTAGTAAATCAATACCAAATAATCTAGATGAAAATTCATTTTAAATCATCTCTCATCTCCTTCTAGACACACTTATGTGGCAAAATGGGAGGAGAACATGAAAGCCCACAAAACAGAAACGGAACACCTGGAATGCCATTGCCACCTGTAATACCAATGAATCCTGAGTCAGCATACAAGGTCTTAACTAGGTGGAATATGGTGCTATTTAGACTTGTTCATATACTCCCTGGACATACAGGTGTAACGCCCTCCAAGTTAGGCTGCTAGATAAATTACATTTTCGGCTCAACTCTAGTAAATAGAGTGGTTGTTGATCATTTGGGTCTGATCAGGATTCCCGAGCTGAGAGTTAGATTGGTTCCCTCTGCCTCTGGAAGAAGCTTTCAGTGTACAGGGAGGGAGATTCAAATGACCAGCTGAATATTTATCATCAGAGAGGGTTCCAGTCTCCATTGGGCTGTTGCCCCTTGGAGATAACCAGAGAGACATAAGATTGCTGCTTGGGCCTCAGCGGTTGTTGGACTGAGGGCCTGAAAAGAATTGCCAAAAAATACCCTTGCTGCAGGGCACTGTCTCTGAGTTATGGACTATAAGAGGGATCCTTATTTCTTTCCTAGAGGATACTGGGTGGCGAACAGCTCCTGGGACACTGAGAGTAAAGACTTCACTGAGACTGATAGGTAAGCAAGTGCCAAAGGGGAAGTCCGTCCTTCTACTGTGAATACTGATCATTTGAGAGTATCCTGTGACCCTAAACCCTTCTCTTGTTAAAGTTCTTTAGCAAAAAACCCTATAAGAGATCCCTAAACTGGGGCTTAATTGTTGGTGTGAGTGGGACTGTGCTTGGGCAACCAACAGCCTATGTATTGTTCGGCCCCTTCAGGGGTGAGCCCTACATGGGTTTTTGCTTTAGGAGTTGCCAAATAGCAGGTGATGTCTTCCACGTGTAAGATAGCAAGATCAACAGGTATTTTACGCACTTGCTGGAAATGTTTTTAGACTGAAAATTGAAAATGAATACAGCCACCACATCTAAAGACTGGTAAGCTATATTGATGTATTACATTTTTGTTCATAGGTTTAGATAGCCTTTAAATTGCTTAGCAACTTAATATGCAGAGTTTTCAGTTCTGGGAGAAGTTGCCATTAAAAGAAATTAAACAAATACCTAAAATACCAGTAAAAAAATTGCAAGCCCTAGAGGAACCAATAACAAAAGAGGAGATAAGGACAGCACTAAAGAGCACAGCGACAGGTAAGAGTCCAGGACCAGGACCATATGGATTTACGATCAGATATTATAAACAATTTGGAGAACAATTAATACCAAAAATGTGTACATATATGAAAAAATTAGGAGAGGGGGAGAGGATGAGGAAAGAATCATTGCAGGCAAAAATCACAATTATCTTGAAAGAAGGGAAATACGCATCCCTTTGTTCCAATTATAGACCAATAGCGCTGTTAAATTCTGATACAAAATTTTATGCGAATGTTCTAGCCACAAGATTAAAAGAAGTGATGGCCAGCTGGATACACGTGGATCAGACTGGGTTTATCCCAGGAAGGGAGGGCAAGGACAATGGTGTAATAACACTCTTGTTATTACATATAATCAGGGGTGCTAAGTATCAGGGTGCCAGGAAACCAGACCACATGGGGATGCAGGTAAAATGAAGATGTTTATTGGAGCAAACAACAATAAACATACAGCAAGAGTGAGGAAGTGAGAGCAGGAAGAAGCTGGGGTCAAGGCCAGAAGCGGGTAGTCATCCAAGCCGGGGGTCGAGTCCAGAAGTGGGTAGTTTGCCGATGCCTGGTCGTCTGCCGAAATCGGGTCGTCTGCCGGTTGAGAGCCAGGAGAGTCATCAGCCAAGCCAAGTCATACACGGAGGAACACGGAGAACAGAAGACTACTAGCAGAGATGCACTGTGGAGCACAAACAAAAGGGCAAGGACTGCAACCCATCAGGTGATAGATATAGTCAGGTGTGCAGCATCATCACTGTGTGACACCCTGGCAGCAGGCAAGTGATGATGCAGTCAGAGTTTATAGGAGGCAGCAGTCTGCACATGTCCAAGATGGCTGCAAACAGGAGTGCAAGGTAAGACCTTGACGCTAAGTCTCCATTGATACTCCTGTCAATAGATGCCGAAAATGCTTTTGACAGGGTAGACTGGGGAATTATGATGGACACAATAAAGCAGGTCGGAATAGGTCCTAAAATGGGCCAGTGGATTAAAACATTATATATTCATCTTACAGTGTTAGTGAAAGTGAATGGAAATCTATCTCCTCCCTTCAAAATGTTCAATGGAACAAGACAAGGATGCCCACTCTCACCCCTATAATATGTACTGTCGCTGGAGCCACTAATAGCCACTATACAAAATAGTATAGATATAAAGGGGGTGAAGATAGAAAAGGAAGAACATAAAGTAGCGGCATACGCACACAAGGTCCTATTTTTTATATCCAACCCTACAACAACGCTCCCAAATCTAATGAAAGAACTGAAAAAATATGGAGAACTTTCAAATTTAAAAATTAACCCTGTAAAATCGGTAATCTTGAACATAAACCTGAGTAAAGAAGAAGAGCTAGCGCTACAGAGGGAATTTCCATTTTCTTGGGGTTGAAAAGAACTAAAATACCTTCGGATAAAATTAACACCGTACTGTACCTGGGAAATTTATACCAGGCAAACTACATACCATTGTTAAATGAGATAAAAACAGAAATTAAAAAAAATCTCAACAAGACCACTCTCGTGGATGAGTCACATAAATTTGTTAAAGATGGCAATACTCCCAAAAATCCTGTACAAGTTTCAGATGTTACCAATTACCCTACCCCAAACATTTTTTAAAATAATAAAGTCAATGTTCCTAAAGTTCATATGGCAAAACAGGAAGCCACGAGTACAGTTCTTGGTACTAAGCAAAGGTAAAGAACAGGGGGGTTTATCTGCACCAGATATCAAAAGATATTACCTCAAGATATACCTCAACAATATAGAACATTGGATGAAAATACACATGAAATGACTAGAAATGTTTCTTAAAGTATGGGACATAATTTACAGACAAGCAAAATGGGAATATAATTTGCCACTGATCTCACTAAAGGGAACAACATTTTTTTACCCAGAAACGGGGCACATTATGGGAAATTGATTAAAAATACACAGCTAAAAGATATAATAGGAAAAGGGAAATTTTTTCATATGAGGAATTGAGGCACAAAAGAAAATTTATGATATTAGATGAATAGGTATTTGCAATTAAAACATTTTGTGACAACACTGCCGCAACCAATTAGATCTGAGGAGAATTTAAATCCAATAGAGCAGTTATGTAATTCACAGATGAAATTGAAACCGAATGTAGCAGGTTTTTCAGGCATTGGGTTGATGTGGGTCTGCCATGGTTACCGGTAACGCCTTCAGCCCATTTAAGCTGAATACCCAAGTGTGAGATTGGAGACAATGACCATTCTGACATCTTTGGTTTGTTTTGTTTATTTGATATTGGGGATGGGAGAAGGGAATGAGTGGGATACTCCTCTGGCTCAACTAAGTACAAATGAGACACATTGTGGACAAATGCCTTTCAGCTCTGTCTTGACGCTGGCTGGATGCCGACCAACGCTTGCTGGCACTTGAAAAAACACTGACTTGCTAAACTGTACTTGAACTTGACTTCTGACACTCTGATCAGCTCAAAAGTCCTGGACTGTACTTAGGCTTGACTTTTGACACTCTGGGTCAATACTGGCACCCTCTTTACTTTTACTCCTGCACCGGCTAGCTAGCTCCTGGATCCCCATGACCTTCACCGGAGTGGTCCCCTCTCTCTCTAGGCAGACCCCCAGGGGGCAGATTGCAGTACTCATGAACTGGGAATGCTTTCCTGAAACTGGACCCCTCTCAACTTCACAGGTCCTCGGCACACCAAATCCTCTCTGCAGCTCAGCTCAGCCCTCTGTCACCTCAGGCAAGCCACCTGGGACACCCGATCCTGCTGACAGGAGGAGAGACAGCCGTACTCTCCCTCCTGTGACTCTGCTTACTGCCAAAGACGCTGCATTCCCCTCAAACTTATACCCACTCCCGGAATGCTGTGAGGCAGAATCTGCCTTTCTGGGGTAGATACAGGCCTGAGTGCACCATTAGCTGGGTTTCCTCCACTGCCCAATGAGAACCCTCTCATGGAGCACAGTGGGGAGACTCCCCGGTCTCAACAGCTACACCTGGGAGACATGACAGCCCAGCTGAAAATCATGGCCCTGCTGTTAGGCAGCCAGGGCCCACTATACTTTACCTAGAACCTACTTTGTAGGGTGCTACAATAAAATATTCCAGATCTACAAAATACTTATGACGTTGGAGGGATCAAAAATACCTCCATTCATCGAAAAATGGGAAAAGGAGTTAGGGTCATCTATAAAAGAGCAACAAGTAAGCTAAGTACTAAGGGCTTTACATGGTCTGGCAGGGGATATAAATAGGATAGAAATTAACTACAAATGTTTGTCGAGATGGTATATTACACCTGATAAGGCACAAAAATATCAGCCAGAAAAATCGCTATGTGTTGGAGAGGATGTAATCAAAAGGCTACTCTGGCACATCCTTGGTGGGATTGTAAGAAGATATGGGAAAATGGGCAGGAGGTACAACGGTACATAGAGGAAATAACAGGAATGGAGATCCCTGATGACCCATGGTTCTGTCTATTCCATAATATGAGTATTACTAAAAAACAATATAAAAGTACAACTGTGCCACACCTAATAAACGCAGCAAAAAATGGCAAGACCCAGAAAAACCCACAATTAGAGATTGGTTTAAAAGGATTGAGTACATATATAAAATGGAGTATTTAAGTAGTAGGGAAGAGGATCAGGCAGAAAGATTTGCCAGCATATGGGATGAATGGGCACAATTTAAGAAAACCAAGAAATATGTGGATATAAAGATAGAATAGGTAAGGAAGAAGCAAGATGGAGTTGGGAGTCGGGAGAGGAGGAGGAGGTAGAACAGTGGGTGGCGCATTTAGGGTAAGGTAGAGGTTTGGGCAGGGGAGGAAAATGAGGAATATAGGCAGATTGCATGGGTATGTTTTTTTGTGTATTGTTTTTCTGTGTGATAATCTTTTTATATGTAAAATTAAATAAAGTTTAAATATAAAAAAAAAAGAAATTGAACAAAAAGCGCAGGATTAAAAAAAAATATGTTTTTACGAAAAAAAAAGAAATTCAATCAAGGCTGCCACTGGAGACTGATAGGCATCTAAAGGACATACTGAGCTGGTGATTCAATCCACACTTGATGATTCACATTTCCATCTTTATTTACAAAAATCAGGGGAATTGCTCACAGTCCAGATGGTGCTGAATTACTGTTTTTTCATTGCATTGTTGAAGAACGAAGTTTAAAGAGTCATTGCAATAAATCACTCTCTAATTCCAATCTTTTTTTGAAATGATGTAACAATAAACCCCTAAAAGGGGGAACAACATATAGGCACCTAGGTACAGTATCATCTAGGTACATTTGGTACATTATCAATAATCAAAGCTTTTAACTAAGGTACAAGGAAGTTTATGGTCATGGTATGACAATTGGTAGAAAATAAAAGAGATAACCAACCAATATTTTCAACTGCTGTCATTTCATTCTTGCACCCTGTGCATATGTGCAAACAATCTACGATTGAAGCTGAGCTTTGCGAGGATGCTATCCAAAAAAAAAATAAATAAAAAAAATAAAGAAAAAAGGAAAAAAAGAATGGGGGATGTTAAGGAATAGAAGAAAAGGAATTCAAGTGAGAAGCATAAGACAAGGCAGACAAAGTCCCTGAGTCCCTCGACAGGTATTGTATCCATGGCTTTAATGTTTTGTTGCATGTCTGTTGTACAGAAGACTTTTTTTTTTTTTTGAACCAAGTTATTTTTATTACCAATTTTTGACAATACAAAAACAAATTTGCGATAACATAAGTGTATCGCTAAGAAAATTTCAGGTAAAAAAACAATATAATAAACATAGAAAACAAAATAAAATAACACAAAAAAATATATAATTCACAGCCTTTCACAGATATTTTAGAAGCGTTAAAGGTAAATAGTTCTAAGTACCTTAAGACCATGTGCAGTGACTCATATTACTTGTAATTTCCTTATTAAATCCATTTAACAATGAATATGTACTTTCCAATATCTGTTGAGTGTGGAGTTTTGCACTTAAATTATTGGCCACCTTCCCATTGACCTTTTTCGCTAGACCATCCTAGTCCATCTCATAACTTAAACCTTTAATGGCTGTTATTCATAGACCATTCTTTGTCTTTTAGTTTATATCGTCTATATCCCGAGAAGAAGGGGGAGGGGCCGAGAAGAAGGGGGAGGGGCAATTAAAAAGAGGATTATTAGAGCCCACCCACCAGGACCATATTTTTTAAACTTTCTTCAGACATCCCCTATGTTTGTAGGTTAATTTTTCTCTTCTCTATGTGAATTTAAGAACGCCACAGCACTGTTTATGTGTTGGGGGTGCAGGTGAAATCCACTTGTGTAAAATTAGTTTTTGAGATAACTATAATGACCTTGTCCACATAATGTACATTTCCTCCGGGAGTAAATCTTCTGGGATCACTCCCAGAAGTGCAAGTTTAGGATCCAAGGCCACTCTTGTTGAACATAGGGAATTCAACATTACAAACACCTTTTCCCAATAACGGTGAAGTTTGTGACACCACCAAAGCTTGTGAATGAGACCCATTGGCAGAGGAAATAGTAGTGATGTAGACTTTCCCCATGTGTAAAGTTTCTGCGGGGTGTAGTGAGCTCTATGAACAACAAATAACTGAGTCAGATGCTGTGAGGGTGAGAGAGAAAGTTTTGGCGGTACCTTCAGCGCTTGAGCCCATGTCTCATCGTCCAAAGACTCTAATTCCCCTTCCCATGTCGTAAAACTGTGTTCGAGTACTTACTGCAGTCTGTAAACCAGAGTATAAATCTCCTATTAAGCCCCTTTTTTTGTGCAGGAAGTAGAAATAGCCATGGATAAGACTGTGGAGGGGTTATATTTAAGCCGCAAGACAGACGTCTGGCTCTGCAGAGCGTGATGTAGTTGTAAATATTGGAAGAAATTAGTGCTGGAAAGCTGATGCCGCTGTTTAAGAGTATTGAAAGGCAAAAGGACATCTTTATCATATAACTGATGTAGAAGAGTAATACTGGCTCTTCTCCATCCATCTAACCCAGTTAACTTATTCAGTTAGGAAAAGTACAAATTATCCCATATGGGCATGTGTTTGCTAAACCCTTCATGCTGTGTGATATGTTGTACCGTCTACCAAAATCCATGTATCAGGCAAAACGTAGGAAATGTTCTTTTAGCATGAAAATGGTAAGATACCACTAACTGGGTTTCTGAGAATTGAGATAAGATAACGTTCTGTTTTGGATCCTGTCTGTCTATCTCACTCCATCCATACCAATGCTGTAACTGTAAAATGCAGCTGTGCACTAGGCACTGCTAGGCCACCACTATCTTTTGCAAGTTGTAAAATAGAGAGGGTGATTCTTGGGTGTCTATATTTCCAGATGAAATCCCAGAAAATATCAACTTATCTTAAAAAAGGTTGCGTTAACCACACTGGACAGTTATGAAGAATGTACAATAGTTGTGGCATCCACACCATTTTCACCAGGTTTGCTCCGCCTATCACTGTTAAAAGCAATTTACTCCAGGTTTTACCTGTTTGTCTCAACCTGTTGACTAGAGGGACCAAGTTCCTATCAACATAATCCGGAGCTTGAGGAGTAACTATAACCCCCAAGTATTTAAATTACATTACTACAGTAATTTGGTTCGCTTGTGGCGGGAGCTCTGTTGTTATAGGGTCAAGGGGCATTAATACCGACTTATCCCAATAGATAATAAAGCCCGAAAAGGAGCCATATATATAACTTAAGAACATAGCCGCTGCCAGTGATGATGTGGTATCCCCCAAAAATAGTAAGGTGTCATCAGCATATAATGCTATTTTGTCTTCACTCATTGACCTCTGGAAGCCATTAATTGCGGGGGAGGTGTGGACAGCCTCTGCCATGGGCTCCAAAGCCAGGACAAAGAGGAGTGGTGACAGGAGACATCCCCACCTTGTTCCCCGATGTAATGGAAAAGGGTCAGATTTATAACCATTTATTTAAACCCAAGCTCTTGGGGTAGTATACAGTAGTTGTAACCACTGGATGAAACGAGGCCCGAACTCATAGTGCCTGAGACTATTCCACAAGAACTCCCATTCTATGCTAACGAAAGCTTTAGCTCAAGCGACAATATGGCTCTATTACCCGTATTAGCAGTTGGGGCTTGTATATTTAGAAATAGAAGCCTGCTATTAATGGCTGTGGATCTGTTTGGGATAAACCCAGATTGGTCTGGATGGATCAATTTAGTAATATATTTTGACAACCGTTAAGCCAACACCTTAACGGTAACCATCCTAGGTTAGTAGGGAGATCTGGCAATAGTAATCCGGACTACTAGGATTCTTACCTGGCTTCAACAGCACAATAATAATTGCCTCAGTCATAGAAGGTGGAAGGGATCCTATATCAATTGTGTGGTTAAAAACCTCCAAAAGTTTGGGTAACAGTATGTCCCCATAGGTCTTGTACACTTCTCCCGGGAGACCATCCACCCCTGGGACTTTGTTATTTGGGGAACTGGCAGCGGCAAGTCTCAATTCATCTAGTGTCAAAGGACTTTCTAAGGCTGTCCTATCCTCATCTGACAATATCCGTAAGTCAAAAGTGTCAAGGAACTTGGTCAAATCCTCAACTGCATAGGATACTTTACTGCTATAGAGGGTTTGAAAGAACTCACAAAATACTTTAGAAATCTCGGGAATAGTAAACACCATAGTATTCTAATCAGTTTGCATTTCTGACACATAAACTGATTGCCTCAGGGCCTTCACAATAGTAGCTAACAGGTGTTCTGTACCTTCCCCTTCCTCAAAATATGGTCGTTGAAGAAAGAAATGTTTGTTTTCCACCTTCTGGATAGCTATTGATGCATATTGTTGTTGGCTTTGCAGCCATGCTGATTGAGTTACTGGGTTAGGATTATTATTTATTTATTTATTTTGGTTAGGATTATTAACATATTGACATTCTGCTTGTAACATCTCAGCAGCCAATGAGCTTTCCCATTTCCTTGACCTTTTTTTTAATTTTTGAGGTCTGGGAAATGAGGAGCCCTCTCAGATATGCTTTCATCAAGTCCCAGTATATTGGAAGAGTCACTGCAGATATGTTAGTCGTACCATATACCGCAAAGTCTATTGTAGTACCCTCAGATGAGGGAAACAGTGCCAAACAGTAAGGGTTTACTTTCCAAAAGGAACGAGTGGGGCAGGAGCCCATATGCGGGCTATTTCCTGTAGCATAACTTTTCCTTTAAAATTACCGGGTAGAGCTTCTTGCTAGCTTTTGAAACAAAGAGAAAAAACTGAATCGGGCTGAAAGAGCAGGGAATCAAACTGGATCAGAGGACCGACCTCATCGCCTGTAGGTATCGATCCATTGGGCCACGTTTTCAGGAGAACCAAAGAAGCGTGTGGTACCTTTTGCCACTACCCGCAATCTGTCTGGGTACAGAGTGGAATAAGTGAGATCCAATTGTCCCAGACGACGTTTCACATCAGAGAACCCTGCTCATTGTAGTTGCACCCCTGCAGAGAAGTCAGTAAAGAATAGGACCCTGGAGCTATCCATCTTTATATCCGAGAGTTGTCTAGCTTTCTTTAATATGATATCTCTATCTTTATAATTCAACATCTGCAGTATGAAGGTTCTGGGTGCCGCTCCTGTTGGTGGTGGTCTGGCCGGGACCCTGTGTGCCCACTCTACTGCGAATAACAGAGTAAAGTGCTCCTCTCCCAACGTGGATTTGAGCCATTTTTCTATTAATTCCGCCAGCGCCTTTCCTTCCGCCCACAATTCTCACGTTTTTCCAGCGAAGCCTATTTGCATGGCTAATTTTTGTGATGTGGTTAGAGGACTGCACTATAGGATGTACAGAGTCCTCCAGGGAACTAACCCGTTCCACCACAGCTGAGACTCTTTCTTTAAAATTGTGAAAATCCTGCCTTATCAGTGAAATATCTTCCCTCATGCTATCAATTCCCTGGGACAGGGTTTTCAAGGAGCTATTGCAGGTGGTAACTGCTTTCAGGATATCTGCTAAGGTAGGTTCAGGATATGCAGCAGGGGATAGAGCATGCTGGTTGTCTGAGACTGTGCCCATATTACTCACTGCGCTATCAGGAATGGCCCACGAGGCTGAGTCCTCATCCCATGCTGGGGAAGCAACAGCGGATGCAGCAGAAGGCATCTCCTCCTCCATAGATGCCTGCTCATGAGCCATCTTAACTGTGCTCTCTGAGTCCTTAGCAGGAGTTCTGGCAAATTGTTCCAGCTGAGCAGCTGTATTTCTGAGTTTGTCTTTCACTGGTCACGGTGGCTGTACCCCAGCGCCATCTTGGGAGGATCGATCCATGGCCCAGTGTCATCCTTATTTGTTCTATTCATCCTGCCAGGCTAGAACTATGCTCACAGAAGCTGCTAAAGCAGGACAGGAACCCAGGCGACCCAAAAGCCAGTGTGTTGGTCAGAATTAAACCCCGATTTCAGGATGGGTATTGAAGGATGTGCTCAGGAGCTATAGCCCGCACGTCCGCTCACATTTCTGTCAAAGCTACGCCCCCATACAGAAGACTTTATCGTTAATAATTATCCAAATTGATTTCTGTTTAACATAGTCAAAAGATAACCATTGACTGATTTCAGCGATAGCATTCTGGCAACGATTGACAGCATATAGGATAATAATTTTGGCCAAGTATTTCGGGCATTAATATGCAATTTTTGAAAAAGGGCTATATCTGGTGTTCTTGGGATGGCAATTTTAGTTACCAAGCGTATCAAATTGAAGATCCAGAATTTGGTGACTTTAGAACATTGCCACCAAATGTGGTACATACTGAAGTTTCCATCTGAACATAGCACCTAAAGCAAGAAAGGGATACTTGTGAACAGGTTTTGGCTACTTTATCGTAGTAATGTTTTATAGTTAGATTCCACCAGGTTTGTGTTAAGAGATACTTTTCCTAGGTAATTTTGCCATTCCTCCAGCTCAAATGTACAGTAGATTCCAAGTCTCGCTAACATTGGGTCATATAAGAAAGTGTGCGCATTGAAGTTATTAAGAGCTCACAGAGAGTAGATATGTGGCCTTTTGTGGGTGTGATAGTCCTACAAGATAGTTCAAAGACATTAGGGTAGCATGCTTTGATTTGGTTGTCAAGCACGGCATAACTTGGAAATAACGAAACATATAATTAGGAGGTAATTGCAATTTTTTTTTAATACTTAAGGGGGTATACAGTAATTAATTTCCATAAAAAAAAAAAAATCCACTAACGGCAGCAACCCTTTATATTCCCAACACTTGAATAAACTCAGTTGGAGCCCCGGGGGGAAATTCCAGAATATTTATCAGAGGAGCAAGAGGAGTGTGAGGTGGGTGGAGCGTTTTTTTAATTCTTTGTATATCCCAGACAGCAAGCATAGCGGAAAGTGTTGGACATTTGATGAAAGGTTGAAATTTGCTAGGAATCCACATCAAAGCCTTAACTGGGCCTCTAGAGCAGGCTAGCTCTTTTATTTCTACCCACTGAGATAATTATAAATCACTCTTTAAACAGTAATTAAAAATAGTAATTTTTTAAAGTTTTGTATAAAGTAATAAGGTGTTAAAATTCTTATATATTTTTTGGGAGGTCTATGTCCCTGGTGGGGAGATTTATCCTCTCTGTTTGCCTTTGTGACTTTTTTTTAGGAATATCCCAAATTTTGAGCTGTCACCAGATCAAGAATAGATAAATAATCTTTCCATAGAGACACTGAAAAAAATATGTGAAAAATGTGACGTGCATTTGTATTAAGCCCCCCTGAGTCAATACTTTGTAGAACCACCTTTCACTGCAATTACAGCTGCAAGTCTTTTTAGATATGTCTCTACCAGCTTTGCACATCTAGAGAGTTACACTTTTGTCTATACTTCTTTGCAAAATAGCTCGAGCTCTGTCAATAGGGATGATCGAACTTTTGAAAAGTTTGGTTCGGCCAGAACACCCGAACTTCCGGAAAGTTCCGGGTCCGGATTCCAGAACCCCATTGAAATCAATGGGACCCGAACTTTGGTAATCAAAAAACACAATTTTGAAGCCCTAAAACCCAATAAATGCCCCTTAAAAGTGCCTATGGTTCTGGGTTATGCCCCAGGGACTATTAATCACATAAAAAAAAGTTCTTAAAAATTGTCGTTTTTGATAGAGAGCCAATTATTGAAAAAATTATTGAAAATAGAAAAAATTAGATTTCTTTGGATTTAGTGTCGGGGGGGGGGGGGGGGGGGTGAAGTTTCAGCTCTGTAGCATGTCCAGAACCAGAAAAAAAAGATAATTTTTCTTAGAATTTTTAGTAAAGCAGGGATGGGGTTCGGCTCCTTTCACACCTGGGCGTTTTTGTTGCAGGCGTTTATTGGGCATTTTTTGGGCGTCTTTGGAGGCAGGCATGACATCTGAACTTCTGTATAGGGGTATATACACACACACACACACACACACACACACACACACACACACACACACACACACACACATATAGGTGTGAAAGGAGCGGAAACCCATCCCTGCAAATCATTTCATTAGCGCATGGATGGGGTTCCGCTCCTTTCACACCTATGTGTGTATGTTCAGAAGTTCAGATGTCATGACTGCCTCCAAAGACGCCCAAAAAATGCCCAATAAACGCCTGCAACAAAAACGCCCAGGTGTGTTTTTTTATCACCATTTATTGATGTCATTGCACATTGGTCTGCCGTGAACTTTACCAGATGTCCTTGTTTGATATATTTTTTCCCCTTTTTTCCTTTGTATATTGGAAAAATCGAATAAAAATTGTCAATAATAAAAAAAAAAATTTCTTCCGGTGGAGGTCCAAATCACGTTTGTCTGATGACTCAGATCATTTACATCACAGTCCCTTTCTTACATTAGTGTCCTCACTACCCCCCTTCACATCAAAGCTGACCTTCACTTCACAGTTTTCCCCCCACATAACAGCCCCCCCCTTTAATGTCACAGTTTCTCCTTCATGTCAATATGCCCCCCCTTCATAGAAGTGTCCTCAACCCCTCTTTATAGCAGTGTCCTCCCCCCTTCCCGTTTACAGCAGCATTTCAGTCCTACCGTACACAGGGCCGGCCTGGACAGAGGGCAGGAGCTGTCCAACTTTTCTTGTTAAGCTGGTGATTGGTTGCTAAGACCGCCCAGCGTTCTAGCAACCAATAACCTGCTTGAAACTCTTGCCCTCTGTCCAGATTTGCCACCTCTCCTGTCCTCTGCCCTGCCATGAGGATGATAGAACGGTGGCTCTGGGGAAAGGAGCACAAGGGGGATGTACATGATGGCCAGGACAGAAAGAGAGACCCGGCTCCTAAATGGCGAGACCGCGGCAGTCCAGATGGGACTGTCAGTCGGTCCACATCCAGACAATGGTCTGTTATTTAGTGATGTCTAGAGCAACCTTTTTACCCAAGAGGAAACCTTAGAAATAATTTTTAGATCACAGGGAACCCCTGCAACTTATCAGGGGAAGTGGAAAAATGCTACTTGCATTGGTGGTCAGAATGACACCTTACAGACAGATAAAAACAATACTGATGTCATGCCACTGGCTCTGCCATGAGGGGTTGGCTCCAGAACTACACATGCTCCATCAAAAATGAGGTCAGTTAGCCACACATCAAGAATCCCCTACGAACCCTGGTTGAGAATGGCTGGTCTAGATACTAGTTGATGAATCACAAAACATATTTCATCTTAGAGAAGTATGTAGTATCTGTTTCATAGTGCTTTGTATTTGTATTTCCATTTTTACAATATACAGTGATGACTGTTCAGCACTGTAGCCATGAATAGGACACCACTGCCACTACATCTTCTAGGCATCAGCTGTCTTCATAAAGAAGAATATAAGTGACTTAAAGCAGCTCACGGCAGATGACGCAGGCCTGAAAATCAATGTTCCACGTTTAAAGAGGATTGCCTATAATCCCTTTAACTTCTAAAGAAGTATTCTTGTAAAGCTATGCTCTGCTACATAGCATATCTAAACGAAAACTCCATTAGCTTCTTCCTGAAATTACACTTACTATTTATTTATTTTTTTAAGAATATCTGGAGTCATAGAGTTCTAAAACTATTTCTGCAAGACCTAGTAGGTTTACTAAAGTGGCTAAGCACCAAGGTATTTCCTAAAAGCCAAAAGCCTTAGGGCATGTCTCAGAGGCGTAACTAGAACCTTCAGGGCCCTGGTGCAAGAAACCATGAAGGGCCCCCCGGACCCCTGGCCGGGGCCCTTCCCTTCAAGCCTGGGGCTCTTACCACTGATCCTGGGGCCCTTTACTCTCATTGCCGGGCTCTTTATTACGAACCCGCAGCGGGCCCCTTTCCTGCCATCTTGGGGCCTCCCCACAGTGGTGGAATGCCAGGGCCCGGCCAAGTGTGACCTTTGCAATCCTGGAAGTTCACCCACTGCTGTCAGTATTTTTTGGTATTTTAATTGTATTATTCTTTATAATTTTATTTTATTTTTTTACAATGTGACTGACTATGACTCTGTTCATTCAGAAAAGGAAGGAGCTGGTAAATTACATATTTACCGACCCCTTCCTGATTCTCTATGGTGACACATCCCCTGCAGTAACTGGCAGGAGAGGGAAGGGAGCACAGTGGGGGGGGGGGGGTGCGGGCCCAGGGGAGCACACAGATTAATCTGTGAGATCAGAAAATACAGTATACATTTTAAACTATTGTTATTTCAATAAAAATTATATTTTTACATTTTTTTGTGTTTATACATATTGGTCACATGACGATACCCCTATAGAAAGTCCCCCCCTTGCCCCTCCCTCTTTTGTTTCCCCATTTAATTGTATCTGGGACGTGGGTGCCTTTATTTTCAGTATCTCATATACATGCCTTCCTTTTGAGTCTTTCTCCTTTTCAGGTGTACACGGGAGCCGAACAGCCCCCCTGGAGCATGGGGCCCGGTTGCAATTGCAACCCCTGTAGTTACGCCCCTGGCATGTCTACTCTTGGGGTTAGGGGAAAGTAAAAATAGGTGGTTGAGCTACCGTTTACCTATCTCCCCCCAACACCACCACCTTCAAATAACAAAGTGTCCAAATGAAGCTGCGCACATAATGTGACTACTGTAAAATTTTTTCCTCGGTCGCATTTAGCAGGCAGTACCGCTGTGGAACGTATTGCTAGGTTCGCAGTTGCAGTGCAGTATTCCCGTACAAAAACCCTGTTCATCGGTTAAAAAACAAAACAGGCATTCAAGGAGCAGCACAGTGGCGTACCTAGAGCATTTGGCACCCGGGGCGGATCCTATATCTGGCACCCCCCCCCCCCCCAACTTTAAAATGTAAAAACACCCACAGAAATTTGTAATGTTTTCAAGAATATTTATTGCACAAATTTCACAGCCCCCCATCACAGTGCCCCTTGCCGTCTGCCCCCTCCCCCGTCTCTCTAATCGCAGTTCCTCCTTTTGCACTCTCTGCCTCCCCTGCACAGTCCTACCTTCAGCATAAATAGATAGAGACTGCAGACATGGTACAGGAGATGGTCAGAGACTGCAGACGTGGTACAGGAGATGGTCAGAGACTACAGACTTGATACAGGAGATGGTCAGAGACTACAGACATGATACAGGAGATGCTCAGAGACTACAGACATAATACAGGAGATGGTCAGAGACTGCAGACATGATACAGGAGATGGTCAGAGACTGAGGACATGATACAGGAGATGGTCAGAGACTGAGGACATGATACAGGAGATGGTCAGAGACTGCAGACATGATACAGGAGATGGTCAGAGACTGAGGACATGATACAGGAGATGGTCAGAGACTGAGGACATGATACAGGAGATGGTCAGAGACTGAGGACATGATACAGGAGATGGTCAGAGACTGAGGACATGATACAGGAGATGGTCAGAGACTGAGGACATGATACAGGAGATGGTCAGAGACTGAGGACATGATACAGGAGATGGTCAGGGACTGCAGACATGATTCAGGAGATGGTCAGAGACTGAGGACATGATACAGGAGATGGTCAGAAACTGAGGACATGATACAGGAGATGGTCAGAGACTGAGGACATGATACAGGAGATGGTCAGAGACTGCAGACATGATACAGGAGTTGGTCAGAGACTGAGGACATGATACAGGAGTTGGTCAGAGACTGAGGACATGATACAGGAGATGCTCAGAGACTGAGGACATGATAGAAGATAGAAGAGCACTAGGAGGGCCAGAGAGCACAGGCGAAGCAGAGAGCACTGGAGGAGCTGAAGGGCACGGTGGGGGGGGGGGGGGCTGGAGATAATTAAGAGGGGGTTTGGAAAGCATTGCAGGGTTGGTTGGAAGGCGCAGGGGGTGGAGAGCACGGGGGGGGACAGGGAGCACTTGGGGGTGGGCAGGGAAAACCAGGGGGGTGGAGAGCACTGGGGGGGGGGGACAGGTAGCACTTGAGGGGTGGGCAGGGAAAACCAGGCAGGTGGACAGCACTGGGGGGGGGGGGACAGGTAGCACTTGGGGGGTGGGCAGAGAAAACCAGGGGGTGGAGAGCATTGGGGGGGGACAGGTAGCACTTGAGGGGTGGGCAGGGAAAACCAGGGGGGTGGAGGGCACTGAAGGGGACAGGGAGCTAGGGAAAGATGAATTCCTCATATGCAGCTGCCCCATCCCCCTCCTATCCAGCACACACACTTCGGAACTCACCTTCTTCCAGCCGAGGCTGAGGCTCCGCCCCTTCTTCCCGCCTAAGCCCCGCCCCCTTCTCCAGCCGCGGCTCCGCCCCTTATTCCCGCCGCCGTTCCGCCCCCCCCCCCGCAGCGCTGACTGAAGGAGCTGCCTTCACAGCGATACGGAACACGCCGGGCAGGGCACAACATCGGCTGACACCCCCCAGTGCGTGGCACCCGGGGCGGGCCGCCCCCCCGCCCCCCCTCTTGGTACGCCACTGGAGCAGCAATATTGCTTATAGGCCAACTCCTGTACCACCCTGTGAAAAGCAATCAATTGCTGATCGGAAGACCAACGCAAGTGTAAACAAGCCTTTAAAGTGAACTTGTGCTTTGCCCAGCACTGTGTAAGCTCTGACTTGAAGTCTGACTTCATCTTATACAAGGGCTGTTTCCCAGATAGCAAGGATAACTTGCCACAAATTTGTGGCAGTGTTTAATTGTAAATCTGTTAACTTGCTCACATTTTCACTGGTAAGTTGTACACTTGCAGAGCACTTGAAGCACAAGTTCTAGTTGACGTGTTTCCTATTTGTAGCAAATTTGAGTGGCAAGTCTCTAGCAAGAGCAAAGTTGCAGTGGTGAGTCTACAGCAAGAGCTCTGCAAGGTCACAGTGACCCCTGTGGTGGAGTGGCTATTGCATAACATAACTGAACCAGAACTTGGAGCAGACTTGCAGAATGTTTGCAAAGTTGCTCTGGAATAATGCTATGCGGACTTGCTGCAATCGTGCACCAAACTTGTGAAGTCTAGCAATAGCTTAGCAAGTCATTTTCAAACTTACAGCTCAATATGCTCTATGGGTTTCTCCTCCTCCTGCAGCTGAATGCAGTGGAGAAGGAGTGAAAGCACCGTAAGTATATGGGGCTGTGGATGGAAGCCTGTTGCTTTTTCCTCTATAGGCAAAAGCACGGGTTCAAAACTTAGAACAGTTAGGAAAAATACACATCATCAGGTTAATGACCCCACTTTTCTCTGTAAATTTTCTTCTATTTTTACCTGATCGTTGCCCCCTCATTGCACCCATGAGTGCTCTTGCCTCTGGAGCCTTTGAGAGGACCCAGCTGCTGCAAGTGTCACCTCCACCAATAGCAGACTGTCCACATTGTGCAAGCGGTGATGTTGACACATGAAGAAGGACCCAAGGAATAATGGGTTGCCATGTGATCGTGGCTTCAGGTAAGTAAAATAGGCATTTGGATATTTTTTTTTTTCAGATCAGCTGCTAATTAGAGGGGAGTTACTAATATCCTGGAGCTTGGGCTTTAAAGTAATTCTAATGGCACAGCATATACTTTCATTTTATGACTTCAGCATTGTAATGTCAATACAAATCATAGTTATAATTGAGAGCACAATATACATAGGTTTGCTTGAACAAACTCCTTTCACATTGTGATGCTGGTCACCTCTTTTCACACTTCCTGAATTCCCTGCATGCTTTGCAGCTTCTCGTCTGCTCATTCTTTTGGTTCACTTTCAATTACTAAGGACCCATGATACCGTACTGACTCCACCTCCTGGCTCTATGAAATATGTGACACAGCAGCGAATATTCACTGAAGGACCTAACACACAAAGCTGGCATAAAATGAGGCCACCTGGTAGAAATGAGAAACTTCAATGGACCCCTTTTCCAAAATGTATAAAACTAAACTAATAGTCTTACATAACACTGCAACATTCAAACATATAGGACACCCAACCCTACGATGATTTATACTTACAAAGCAAATGCACTTTTACACACGTAGTATCAGCTGGTATTCCAGCGTTTTTCTTCCTTCTCGGCTAACATGACACCATTGTTGAAGGAAAAAGGCAGGGGAGGGGCAAACATGATTGCTGTTCAGGCGCTCAACGTCCCCCCCATCAATAGATGAAGTTACCGGTTGTTAGGGTGGCAGTGGCTACCCGTACGGTGACCAAGGTTGTAATGTTACACTATAAAAATCCGTGGTTTTATGTAACAAACCAGGCTTGATCCACTCGCTGGCTTGTTGACAATTTTGGGCAATTTTCAAGCATTTTACCAAGCTATTCGGTGTTTGAGGTCATTGTAGCCATATTAGTGCACTTGCAACAGAGACAATTGAGTACTATCCGTGATACTTTTTTTATTTGCACTAACATACAATTTTTCAGGACAAGCTTTCGGGGTATGTCCCCTTCATCAAGATCCAAGCAGTACTCATTCACAAATGCTAACATTTTGTGAATCAGTACTGTTTGGATCTTGATGAAGGGGACATACCCCTAAAGCTTGTCCTGAAAAATTGTATGTTAGTGCAAATAAAAAAAGTATCACGGACAGTACTCAATCACCAAGCTATTCCTAAAGAACCCAGAAGGCACTCTGGTTAAAAAAAAAGGCTTACTTATAGCATGTTTGTTTTGGGTCTGTTACTCAAAACTAGTGAAGCAAGATACAACCAGAAATCTAACATATTCAAAAGCGGGCCAGTAATGACAGCACCCATTGGTTCTAATGACAGAGTCACTTTAAAGAACCTTTAGCTCCAGCCTAAGAGGGTTGAACCAAGATCTTAATGACATTGTTTAAGATTACTCCAGAAAATGTAATCATGTGTGATAGTAGGAAAGTCATTTTTAATACATCCTGACCAGACATTTCTATTAGGCTTTGCTCACACATGTCCTCTCACTTTGTCTCCTAGGCAGTTCAAGTGCACCTATTACTCTGTCCCATGTTCCTATGTGCTATGCAACACTACCTACGAGGTCGGAAATGCCCCCCCCCCCCCCTCTTCTTGTTACTTATTTAATTTCAAAATTATTACTAAAAAAGTTATATGGGCATGAGGGCGTAAAAAAAGTATCAGTGCCACATAACGCCAGGTATGCAATATTATTTACTTGCATATTTAAAATGTTCTAACGTTCAGTGATCATGCTAATGTATTGAAGGCAAAATATCAGCATTACAGCCAGGAAAGAAACCTTTTCAAAGGAGAAGTATGAATAATGGCAGCCCTCATACTTTAGGAGCTGAAAAAGCTTAATTAAAGCACTGAAAATGCTTGCTCTACACATTGGTTTTCAGATTAGAGTTTACAAACAGAATTTTGTGTGAATAGGGCTTGAACTGGGGGAAAAAACTGAATTTTTGTAAAATCTTACCGTAAAATTCCTTTCTCTGAGTCCTCCGACAGTCGTCGCCCACTCATACAGTCTTCACCAATGGGGTATTGACTTCCTCTCCGCAGTAGTAGCTAGGCATAAGACTTGTTAGAAACAAAGCATTAGCATAGACACACCCATGGGGGCTGTCCCACTGGTCCAATACCCCCCTGCAATCAGCCATCCCAACTCAGTTTGGTAGCAAGCAGTTAAGTGTATAAAAACACCAAAAGAGGGGCGGGGGCGGCGACTGTCGGAGGACTCAGAGAAAGGAATTTTACAGTAAGATTTTACAAAAATTCAGTTTTCTCTTACGTCCTCAGACAGTCGTCGCCCACTCATACAGTCTTCACAAATGGGGATGTCCCAAAGCAGGGTAGACATGAGGGGTGGGAAACACAACCGCCAGAAAAGGCAACCCAGTACCCACATCAGAGAAAGGAACCTTACAAGAACAGCAAGGGAACCTTCTGGGCAACAAAAAAGCTCAACAGGAGCAACAACCCAGGAAAGCAAATAACCAAGGGGGTAAACAACCCCAACAGCCAGGGACCCGCACAAAACCAGGGTCCCCTATGGTACCGCCGCACAGAGAACTTTGCGGCCAAAGGAGGCATCAGCTGACGCCAGAACATCAATTTTGTAGAATTTGGATAAGGTGTGCACTGACGACCAAGTCGCAGCCTTGCACACCTGGGCCACCGAGGCCTGATGCCGGAAGGCCCAGGGCGCACTCACCGATCTGGTAGAGTGTGCCTTGACAGGGAAGGGTGGTACCCGTTCCTTCAACGAATAGGCCTGTACAATGGTCTGTCTGATCCATTTTGCCATGGTCGCCGCAGACGAGGTCCCTCAGGAAGTCCAAAGAGAATCCGATTTCCGAAAGGATTCAGTCGACGACAGGTAAACCCTGATCGCTCTGACAACATCCAAAGAATACAGAGCAACCTCCTTAGGATGCTTATGATTCGCACAGAGCGAAGGTAAAACAATGTCCTCATTTAGGGGAAATTCCGAAACCACCTTTGGAAGAAAGGACGGTTTTGGTCGCCTTATCCCTACGAACCACCAGGTAAGGGGAGCGACAAGACAACGCCGCCAACTCAGACACTCTGCGAGCAGAAGTGATCGCCACCAGAAAGGCAACCTTTTTAGACAGCAGAGGTAACGAGATTTCCCTGATGTTTTCAAACGGGGAACGTTGCAACACGGACAGAACCAAGTTCAAGTCGCATGGAGGTAAGGGCTCCCTTCTAGGAGGGGCCAAGTAACGCACACCTTGAATAAAGGTACGAATCAAGGAATGAAACGCCACAGGGCGCTGGAAAAGAACAGCCCTTAATCATGGCCAACGCAAGGCGCTGGTCCATACCCGACTGGAGGAAAGCCAACACTCTCACCACCGAGTATGAACAAGGAGAGAAACCCCTGGACTCACACCAGGCAAAATAAGCTTTCCATGTACGGTAATAAATCTTACCAGACAAAGCTTTTCTAGCCTTGATTAAAGTAGGAATGACCTCTGAGGAGAGACCCCTGTCTCTCAGGACCTGGCTTTCAACAGCCATGCCGTTAAAGCCAGCGACTGTAAAGCAGGATGGGAGATCGGTCCCTGAGACAGTAGATCTTCTCTCATCGGCAGCCGCCATGGAGGCTCGACGACCAGGTGAACGATGTCTGCGTACCAGGACCGGCGTGGCCAGTCCGGCACCACCAGAATCACCACAGTTTGTTCCGAGGCCAACCTGCGAAGGAACCTGGACAATAACTGAATCGGAGGAAAGGCATATATCAGATGATACTGATGCCAAGGCACCACCAGCGCATCCGAGGCGTCTGCCAGAGGATCACATGTTCTTGCCACGAACCTCTCCACCTTGTGGTTTAGCCGTTACGCAAACAGATCCACATCCGGGGATCCCCAATTTGCACACAGCATTTGAAACACCTCCGGGTGCAGGGACCATTCCCCCTGGTCCAGGGTCTGACGGCTCAGATAATCGGCCTGCCAATTCTCCACACCCGGAATATGAACTGCCGATATCGCCGGGACATGAGTCTCGGCCCAAGACAGAATACTGGTCACCTCCTGGGCCGCCCGGGCACTCCTGGTGCCCCCTTGGTGGTTGATGTAAGCCACCGCAGTGGCATTGTCCGTCAGGTTGCCCAGGATGCCACCCCAGCCCGACAGGCTGGCATCTGTGGTAATCACCGTCCGCAGTAATGGTCGGAAGGATTTTCCTTCCGACACAGCCGGGGACTGAAGCCACCACAAGAGATCCATTCTGGTCTGGCGACTCAGAGACACTCTCAGGTCCAAGGACTGAGGTAGTCTGTCCCACCTGGCCAGGATCTCCGCTTGGTGAGATCGCGTGTGAAACTGTGTAAATGGTATCGCCTTGAAGGCTGACACCATCAACCCCAGGGACCGCATACAGGTCCTGAGTGACAAGGATTCGTTGTCCCTGAGGGACCTGACCTCGGACTGCAGGGTCCGGAGCTTGTCCTCCAGTAAGAACACCTTTGCTTGAGCAGAGTCCAGAAGCATTCCCAAATACGGGAAACGAACCGGAGGAGACAAGGTCGACTTCTGAACGTTGATGGTCCAACCGAACTCCTGGAGCGTCTGGACCGTAGTGGACAGATCGCACAACAGGCTCTGGCTGGCACTCGATCTTAACAGGAGATTGTCCAGATAACCCAAGACTGCATTGCCCTGGGCCCGCAACAGGCCCAGAACAGGTGCCAACACCTTGGTAAAGACCCTTGGAGCCGAAGCGAGACCGAAAGGTAACGCCACAAACTTGATAATGATCCTCTGCGATAGCGAATCGGAGGTACCTCTGATGACCCTCGAAAATGGGGATGTGTAGATACGCATCCTTCAGATCGATAGAGGCCAGGAATTCTCCTGGACTCAGGGAGGCCACCACCGAGCGAAGCGATTCCATGCGGAATTTCCAAACGCGCGCGAAGCGGTTCAGAGCTTTCAAGTCCAGAATCGGACGTACCTTGCTCTTCTTTCTGGGCACAGTGAACAGATTTGAGTAAAACCCCCGAAATCTGTCCCGATGAGGCACCGGGACGAATCCGATTACCCCCTGGGCGAGGAGATCCTCTACTGCTTGATGCAGGTCATGTAAACGCCCTGGGGTCAAATGAAGATTTGAGGGAAAGAATCTGTCTGCCAGCCGTGAAAGAAATTCGATCTTGTACCCTGATCGAATGATTTCCTGAACCCACCTGTTCGGAATTTGGAGCAGCCAAGCTTGGAGGAAACCGCGCAAACGTCTCCCCACCCCTGAAATGGGTGAGGGCTCCCCTTCAGGCAGAGGCGGACTGAGCCGCCGCACCCGCTTGGCCGGATTTTGGCTTGCTGGCCCAGGACTGTCTCTGGCCACCTTGGCCCTTGAAGGGTTTACCCTTGTTCTGCGCCTTGAAGGCACGAAAGGACCCCTGATTTGGTTTAAAGGAAGGGCCCAACTTGCCGTGGAAAAACGTACCCTTAGGATTCTGGGCAAGCAGAGTGCTCTTGCCCCCAGTGACTCCTTTAACCAATTCATCCAGGGAATCCCCAAAAATGCGAAACCCCGCATAGGGAATGTCAGCCACCGGTTTTCTCGATTTCTGGTCAGCCGACCAACTATTCAACCAGATCAGTCGACGGTTAATCACCGCGACATCGGACAGGCGCGCAGCTAACGGGGCCTCATTTAAGGCCGCATCGCACAAATACATCATGACCCCTTGATAAATCTGGTCCACCATCTCCAAAGTAGTAGGGGGGGGCAGAATCAGCCACGAGGGTGCACTTGAGCACCTTGGTCCAATCCGCCACAGCCTAAGCCACCATGACAGAGGCAAAAATAGGTCTTAGCATGGAACCTGCCACCATGTAAGCATGGCGGGCAAGTGATTCCAGCCTCCTGTCCGTAGGATCCCTAAATACCGGAGAATCTTCGGTAGGAACCAGAGTAGCCTTGTTCAATCTGGCAACAGTGTGATCCACTTGAGAAGCCACACACCAGCGCGCAACCGTAGTAGACGCAAAAGGGTAGAGAAGTTGAAACCTTTTAGGCACCGTGAAGGTGTGTTTTAAACTGCGCCATTGTTCATTCACTGTGTGAAGAAACTCAGCGGGGCAAGGAAAAACCTGCGCCGCCTTGCGGGTCCTGTGTGTACCAAAGGAGGACACAATGCCCGGAGGATTGGGCTCATCCTCTAAATGTAGTGTTTCTTTAATGGCAAGAATCAGCGCATCCATTGCTGCGCGTTCCTCGGGCGTCCCAGGGGGGGATTCATCCACCCCCTGCAACCTCCGCCTCCCCCTCAGACTCTTGCGGGTCCTGAGAAGAGCGAGACCCTGAAAGGGGCACGCTACTTACAGCAACCATGTCACATTCAGAATCAGAAGAAAAAGAAATCCTAGGCCTTTTTCTAGCAGCACATCCATTTTGGACACCAAAGTCGCCACTACAGCAGCCAAATTAGTCAGGGTAGAGGATTCAGAACTTGAATCCCCCACCAAGGCTGGAGGGAATTTGCTGTCCTGGGATTCCATTGTAAAAAAGTTTTTTTTATAAGGTACTGTCCCTTTAAATGTGCCGCGGACACCCGCAGCACACCGCTACAAAGACTGTAAACACAGACCCCCCCGCAGGGACAAACTGAAAGCCAGGAAGATTGCACAATGGAGGAAAAGGACAGCAGAACAGAGCCCCACAAGTGTGTTACCACCGCAGTCGGTCGCTCCTGAGGTAAAGAAGGAAGTGATGTCACTGCCAGAGACTGAACTGAGGCTGCAGGCTAAGGAAAAATGGTTGCCTATGGAAAGTAACGGGGGGCTTTGGTAAAATGGCCGCCGACATGTGCTCGGAACGATCGTTTGCCACACACAAGATGGTGCCGCAAGGCGCCAAAATACACTACATACCATGCTGTATAAGCGCCCATAGTGAAGTAAGACATGCTGCCCACACCTAAATTGGCGGACCGGCGGTTTTTAACCCCGCACGTGTCTGCACCTCCAAGCACCCTAAAGTGACACAGGAGAGGGACCCCCAAAAATCCACACAGCGCTGGCTGTGAAAGAAAAAACCCCCGCAGGGACCGGGATCAGGGAGCCCAAAAACGCACAGACATAGGGGACATCACAGACACACAGCACTGCCGACCCCAGACAGAGGCCCCACACAGAGTGTACTTACCTGTACTGGATGGCGTGGGGTGCCTCATATCAACGGGAAACCGCCCGCCCTTAGATGGCAGGGGAGTGCCGTCAGCCAGAAAACGCAGGACACCAGCAGTGACACGGACGAACCTTGAATATGTCCGGTGAGGTAGCCACCTCACAGGCTGCATCCCTGAGGACAGGGATGGGTCGTTTGCGAGGCCAGGGCTAACACATAGCCTGCTAAACGCTCGATGGCGGGCTGAGATTCCATCTGACCCTCTGTCCTGGAAAACCAGGACGACCAGTATGATTCCCAGCTCCGCAAACGCCGTCTTCATCCGAAGATCAGACTAACTAACGCTGACAAAATAAACAGCTAGCAATGCAAAGAAAAAAAAATGACATTTTTAGAAAATAAAATCATAAAATAGAAGAAGAAGGCTGAGACTGTAGCCCCAGCACAGGGAAGCCTATCTACTCCTGAACTAGGCAGAAGACAAACTGAGTTGGGATGGCTGATTGCAGGGGGGTATTGGACCAGTGGGACAGCCCCCATGGGTGTGTCTATGCTAATGCTTTGTTTCTAACAAGTCTTATGCCTAGCTACTCCTGCGGAGAGGAAGTCAATACCCCATTGGTGAAGACTGTATGAGTGGGTGGCGACTGTCAGAGGACGTAAGAGAAAAAGAAATTCACGATTTAGGTCATATACATTATTATAGTATGTAGGGCTGTGAATTGAATGTGAATATGAGCGACTGAGAAGATGATTAAATAATAAAAGAGTATTCGCACTAATAATAATTGATGATCGTGGCTAAGTGGTTAGCACCTCCCCTTGGCAGCATTAGGGTTGTTGGTTCGAATTCCAAGCATGGCACTACCTGCCTACGGTTTGCATGTTCTCCCTGTGCCTGTGTAAGTTTCCTCTGGGTATTCTAGTTTTTTCCCCACACTTAAAGACATGCTGGTAGGTTAACTGGCTCCTGCCTAAATTGGCTCTAGTATGTGTATGTATGAATGTGAGTTAGGGACCTTAGATTGTAAGCTCCTTGAGGGCAGTGACTGATGTAAATGTACTATATATATATATTTTGATGGCGCTATACAAGTACCTGTAATAACTAATTATTATACTAGTCTTAGACTACTTACAGGACAGTTTTTCTCCCAAAGCTGAGATTACGCCTATCTTCCTTGGTATTCAAATGTCAGAGACCAATAGAGATTCTTCCATTTGACAGTTAAAGCACACAGATGGTGCACAACATCTACTTGCATAAGAATTGGGGGCTTGTATGCAGCCTTGATTTGGACACAATGTACACAAGGCTCAAACTTATTGCAAGACAAGGACAGGTATTTGCAAACAAAATAAGGTGCATGCATCTCACTAGTAATATTAGTAGGTTCAATTTGGATTACAAGTCAGGTTAACTTTTTGGAGCTTTCCAGATATCGCATGACATGACAATGAAAATTTACACTCAAAATGATCTGTACTAAAACCTGATAATAAGATAACTGTTGAGAAGGATAAAGTGACGTCAGAGGTTACGTGACGCTGCTGAGGCTTAGCCCCACCCTGAAACATTCAGAGATAGAAGGATCAGTCAGTAAGCTGAGAGTAGGCTCACCTTACTGAGTAGAAGTTAGGGAGCATGCACTCAGTGGTGGCAATGCTGACAGAGCCCACAGATTGCTATTACCAAGGACAAGGAAAGATGATTGACTGACAGAAGCAAGAGGTAACTAATGCATAATGGAAGTTTGTATACAGAAGCAAAAGAGCAAACAAACAATTTAGTAAGGGTTTTTTTTTTTTAATTTAACCAATGTGAACAAGTAAAAAGAAGGTCTCATTAACATGAGTGTTACCAAGGAAGCTTTATGTGACCCCCTAACTGCCTGATTTATTCCTATAAATGGTGGAGTACTGCGCAGCAAAGCACACAGTTGCGGGAATGTTGTACTGCAGCCCCATAGCAACGGGTTCAGCAGCTGCAACGCCTGCTAAAAGCAATAAGTGGTTTAACTTTTGCAGCAGCTGTGAAGAAAAGCATTGCAGCTGCAGTATTTTTACAGTGGTAAGCAGCTGCATCAAGTCAGTGTTCAGGCAGAGGGTCAGGGGGGTAAAACCACACCTCAACCACCTGGCTGCACGTGTGAATAAAGCTAAAAGGATGATTAGTTTGATTACTTATACCTAAAAAAATAACAATTCAAAATCACACATTTCCAATCATTAAACTTTCATATTTGTTTGAACTCCACTAATACGTTTATTAAAATTAAAACCAACATCTGAATACCACATGTCAACTTACAACAGATATAAAAGTGGCATTCTGCAGATATTGCTTAAAAAGGAAAAAAAAAAAAAAAAAAAAAAAAAAAAAACTTATGCTGGCTGTAGATGTATTTTTTTTATTGGTATATATGATGCAAACATTTAAAAGTGGCTGATAATCAACTTTACACTGACGGAGTTAGAGCAAAATTAGGTCAAGTATCTGTCGGAAATGAAAGTTACAGAGCATCTATATTGGTATAAATGATCTCTCCTAAAGCAGAAGCCAGTGCTTAGGGCACCCAGCTGCATTACCAACACATAATGGACAGCATATACTAAAAAGAAACCCAAAAAAACAGAGAAAAAAGTGAAAATTTGAGATGCATTTGTTGGTAAAACCATGTGAAACATCAGCAAAGGAAAATGCTTTGTCATTGATGAGGTGCTCAAAAAAAAATGACATGAAATATCAGATCATGCATTGCCAGTATTGGAGGGCATGTACACCTAAAACAGGCAAAGTTTCAGTGCATATAGGTGGGGTACTGGTACTCCGGGCACCCAGCAAATCTTACCAGCCTTACGTGAACCTGGCCTAAAAGTGCCTACATTAACAGAACTGCAAGGCACACTACCCGTTTCAGCCCTCAAAATGATCACTGTGTACAGCAGAAAAGCCCCTTAGATTCCAGATCCTGACGATACACAGGGTCTTGACTTTTAAAAGTTGAGTTTAAGCCCCACCCCCACTTAGAGATAGGCCTTGCTCCTTGTCATTTAAATGTAGGTGGACTGTAGACTGGCATTTGACAGCTTGTGTGGCTTAATCTCAACTTGGAAAAAAGTTTAGGCTCTGTATACAGCCAGAATTTAGGACTGAAGGGCCTTTTCATAGGGCCACAATACTCTAAAGCAGTGGTCTCCAAACTAAGGCCCATGGGCCAGGTGTGGCCTTTTACATGCCTTTATCCGGCCCTTGGGGCAATATTCCTCCTACTAAAACCATTGATGGGGTACTATTCCTCTCACCGACACCAATGATGGGGTACTATTCCTCTCACAGACACCAATGATGGGGTACTATTCCTCCCACCGACACTAATGATGAGACACAATTCCTCCCCACTGACACTAACGATGGGGCACAATTCCTCCCACTCGCACTAATGTCCGGCTCCCCTAAAATTCCTCCCACCGACACCAATGATGAGACAAAATTCCACCCACTGACACTTACGATGGGACACTATTCTTCCCACTGATACCAGCAATGAGAGACTGTTCCTCCCACTAATACCACTGATGGGGTACTATTCCTCCCACTGACACCAATGATGGGGTATGATTCCTCCCCCCAACACCAATAATAAGGTACTATTTCTCCCACTGACACCAATGATGGGGTACTATTCCTCCCACTGACACCAATGATGGGGTACTACTTCTCCCACTGACACCAATGATGGGGTACTATTCCTCCCACTGACACCCAATAATGGGGCACAATTCCTCCCACTCGCACCAATGTCCGCCCCCCCCCTAAAATCTGAAGGACAATAAACTGCCCCTTTGTTTAAAAAGTTTGGAGAACCCTGATCTAAAGACTAATAAAGGACCTGCCAACACTACAGCTCTGTTGTTACCTTAGGCCACTGGTTGTCAAAATTTGGGGCTTTAAGTGTGCCTCCCTCACATGTCAAGATGCATAAAAGCTTCAGATTTGTAAATTTGACAATAACATTGAAAGACACTGTGATTGTATTGTGATGCAGGAAAGAAAATAAAATGTTTGTGCAAAATGTTAATCTAACACCAAGATAAGATCTAGTTGGGTTTGTGTGGACAGAAATTAGGACATTTTCGCAGACCTGAGATCGTTACAGATCTGAAATGACATTGCGCTCACTTCTGCAAGTCTTTGAAGCTCACACAGTAAAAGCAAATGTCATCCAGAGCACCCAACTTATTTGTTGGGACCTGGAGGTTAATCTGGAGGGAATTTTTTTAAACCATTTAAACCAGTGTGACTTTATTAAAGTTAACAATTTTTTTTTACAACCTGGCCAAGCCCCCCCCACAAGTATGCATCAACAGATCACTTCTTTTGGGACCGCTTCACTCTTTCACATTAGAAAACTCATATGAAATTTTTTAAACACACAAGTGTTCCTTATTATGGTTGGTTAAAATGAAATGCAATGCAAGATGAGTGATTTAATGTTTTTTACATCCTTCATTTTTTTTTTTTTCACGTGTGAACATGTGAAATCATGGATTTGTGACTGAAAGTGAACTGATTGAATTTAATATTGCATTTTTAGTGTGTTTTACAATGTACTACCCTTTAATACATGTACATGTATAATGAAATGTACATTTTTCAAGACCTGCATGAAAAGGGTCAAGCAAGATTTACAAAAGAAAAACCAAAGATAAAATCAATGCACTGCACCAATGTGAAGAACTTCACAGAATTAAGATTATTTTCCCTGCGGTTTTTAGGTGCTGTGAACATGTGTTATAGTGCAGTTAGAATGTGATGATTAGTGGCTGTAATAAACTAGCAATAGATCGACTGATGTGAGGGGTAAGCAGGACTGTAGATCAGGATTTACAGAAAGTGCAAAGGATGTATTGGGATTGATTTACTTAAACCAGAGAGTGCAAAATCTGGTGCAGCTGTGCATGGTAGCCAATCAGCTTCTAGCTTTAGCTTGTTCAATTGAGCTTTGCCAAAAATAAAAAACTTAAAAAGCGGATAAGTTTATATGCAGAGTTGCACCAGATTTTCCACTCTCCAGTTTTAGTAAATCCACCCCATTGTGTATATGCTGCTCTGCAACAGAGGCTTCGACTTTGGGGCTTAGTGTTGAACTGCATTACTCACTAAGAGCTGGTGGTTCACCCAAAATAAAGCCCTCTGGAGCCACTGTCACTCTCGGTGCACCAGACTAGTGCTAGGCACCTGGGCCTTTAAAACAAGAAGACAGCTAAATAAACAGCCTTGCTCCTCATAAAAGCAAAAATGGTGAAGGTCCATTTTTTTTCATTGCTTTGCTTTGGCAGTCCATTCTAAATGAATAGGCTGTCATAAAGAATAACTATGTTTTATTGCATTTTAAATAGCTCGTTTGGACTAAGATGGCCAAAAATGAATGACTTCCTTTTTTACCATGCAGGGTTGTCAACGCTCTAAGAACTGTATGTAGCATAAAGCACTGTGTTCCAGCAGTGGGACTTCCTGTCCTGCTTTTGGAACTTGAGTTGGACTGAGTGTTGTGCAGGCATTCACAGGAAGCTTTGTATTTTATGAATACATGGCTTCCTCTGATTGGCGGAGGCAGAAAGGCGGGCAGAGGATGTCTCAATCTCACTCCCTGCCAACCAGAGGAAGCCTTGTATTCATTCATAAAACACAAAGTTTCTTGTGAATGGCAGAGCAGTGCTCAGCTTGACTTGATTTTGTTCAGGAAGTGGGGCCGGAAGTCCCCGCCCTGCCGCCAGAACGCAGAGCTGTATACTGTATGTAGCTAAGGCTATATACAGTTCATAGAGAAATGACAACTGCTGCATATAAGTGAAGGTATAGTTCATTTGGACCAGCTTGGTCCAAATGGACGATTTAAAGTTCACTAAAACATGGAGTCAGGGTTTAATATAATACACGTTAACACATGAAATACTGCATAGTGGTGTGAGTGCAGTAACTCACCACAATGGAGAAGCACAGTGTGATGGAGGGACTAAAGGAGGAAACTGGTATTTAAATGTTCACAGACAACCATCCAATACAGTTATTGTGTACAGATAGACTTTCCCTTTAAAAGGAAATAAATTCACCAAATTAAATTTCACTTCCCAGTCATGTCACACATTAGAACAGTGGTTCTCAACTCCGGTCCTCAGGACCCACTAACAGGCCAGATTTTAAGTATTACCTTGGGGAGATGCAGACTAGAATACTGCAATCACTGAGCAGCAAAATATATCACCTGTGATGTATTTCAGTTATCTTGCAAACCTGGCCTGTTAGTGGGTCCTGAGGCCCTAGGTTGAGAACCACTGCATTAGAAGAACAGAACTCGGATAGCCAGGGTACCTGTGCTAATAACTTTCTTAGCGTTAGCTCTGATGAATGTTGCAATTAACTATTAATAATGTTAACATTTTAAGGAACAGAAGGCAATATATTCACTTGCTTGCATGGTCAACTCATTGTCAGTATAATATACATACTGAATCCATACTTGTTGTGCACCATCAGCGCGATTAAAAACAAACCAAGTCAAAAGCGTGAATAAATGTAAAGAAAAAAAGACTGTTGTGTAACCTTTTTTGAGTGCGTTGTTGGCTTTACCTAACAATACAAGAAACACACAGAAAGAGATGTAATTCTGAGCTGAGCTGTTTATTTTGCTGCTTGAAACCTAAGTGACATTATGCCACTGTAATTAAAGGGTGCCTTCTAAATATGTACTATACTGCAGGTCAAATTTCACTCATTATATATATATATATATATATATATATATATATATATATATATATATATATATATATATATATATATATATAGATATATATATATAGATATATAGATCACAGATTAGCAAAATGCAGCAAACAGATCAGTTTATACAATGAAGTGTTGGGAAGGATATGCATTCAAGTTATTGCAGGTATTTTGTGAAACATTTTTTCTTTCTTTGCAGGTAAAATTTTTAAATTGAACCAACAGTAATGTGTCAGTGTATATTTAAAATTGTGACAAAATCTTCTCTCTGGTCTTGAATTGCCTGTGGCAAACTTTACTAAGGTGTTGCGTTTTACAGGACAAGATGACAACAATACAGCATAGTTCCCGTAACATTTTGGTTATCTTCTGGAGGTTAAAGCTGTTTTTCTATATTCTCTTGGGACAAATGCAGCAGTGAAACACATACCAGCTGATCAAAAAGCGCTTCGGTCAAAATTCCTTTTTTTTTTTTTTTTCAGGGCACACAGCAACCAACAGTATATCTTTGCCATTCCACAGTTCTTTTTAAGGGTTATATGACTGCACTGTTGCCTTTAAGTACTTTATCTATTGAGTAACAACTTCTTCCTTGTTAGGCAAGCTTGCTGACAACAGCCTGGTTGAGAGAATTTAGTTGGTTGGTCCATTTATCTAAAGCAGTGTATCGTGCTCCTCCTCTCTTCTGGTGGTCCAATTCCAGGAGTTGGTTTACTTGATCAATTCGCCCATGGATGGTGCTTGAAAACAATAATGGATGACATTATTTTAAGAGAAATCAGGCATCTGAAACTTCAACTATAATGGACATTTAAAAGCAGAACTAAACCCTCCTATCCATTACAGCAAAGGAAGTTTCCATCTTGGCCATCTTTAGTCTGCAGTTACCATGGCGCTGTATGTGTGATCAGTTATGACAACAGCCATTTAATGGTTTCACAGTTCAGTTGAGAGCACAAGCAAATGCGACATTTATCATTCACAGCATGCCTTGAATGTAACTTTTTTTTTTTTCTAAACGGTTAAATTGATAGATTTAGTTCTGCTTTAAAGCAGAACTAAACCCTCTTATCCTTCACAACCAATCTGCAAATTATACCTTTGTGAGTTTAAGGTGAGTTTGGGAAGCCATTTCAAGATATGCCTATAGCAAATGACTGCATTTCACCAAAGATGCAACATAGACCTCAGTTCCTACATTGGAAACAGATTACAAAGATCCTTGGCGGACTAGTGGGCAACTCTGATAGGGAATTTTGTGCATCAACATATTTTCCTCCAACATTAGTCATGTACTACCCCATTCTATTCTACAACTGTGCATTCTTGGCTTTATACGAGACGGTCGCATAGAATGCATAAAGCATTCCTGAAAGTGTGCATAATTAAGTCTGGGAATAACCTTGGAAATCTGTAACAAATACCTATTCAAATGTCACATGGACAAATTGTTCACTTGAGAATACTTGTAAAACCTTTTGCACATAATGTAATGTAGTTTGTTGATGTTCACATTAATGTTTACTTTACTTCTCTTTAAATTAAACTCCAATGCACAACTTTTTGCTTGTCTGCAGAGTTTGTGAAGTATGATTAAGCTTCATTTTTTTCTTCAGCACCCAGAGGCCCAGAAGCAAGGGATTTCTATACAGGTTTGGGAGTGGCGACAATTCTTTACATGTCTACTGAAACTCTTACAGGAATTGGAAAGTAGTTGTCTACAGGTGTTTGCATAGTTGAGATTCCTTGGGTTTGGGGCTCCTGGGAGCATATGAAGTTATGTGAGGTTATCTTCAAGAGCTTCCTGCTTTACAGTCCTAGTAGAAGTTTAGTCCCAGCTTGTGCTTATTATAAAAATAATTAGACATATCGGACAATTTTTGCTATATTTAATGGAATATCAGCTTTATTAAAGAATGGGTAGAAAGGAAAGATCAATCATTAAAGTGGTTCTAAAGGCTCATGGTTTTTTACCTTCTTGCATTCTATACATGAAGGTTAAAAAAACTCTCTCTGTGCAGCAGCTCCCCAATACTTACTAGAGTCCCAATCGCAATCCCACTATGTGCCTGAGAGCCTCTGCTTTCCAGGGACTCTCCCTTGCCATTGTCTCCCACTACTGTCAATCACAGCCAGCAAGCCAATGAGAAGAGGGGGGCCGAGCCGCTGCTCTGTGTGTGAATGGACACGCAGAGCAGCAGCTCAGGAGTTAGCATGCTTGGGTGTCCCCCATAGCAAGCGGCTTGCTCTGGGGGCACTCAACAGAAGGGAAGGGTCAGGAGTGCCGGCAGGGGACCCGAGGAGAGGACGGGGGCTGCTCTGTGCAGGTAATTATGACATGTTTGTTATTATACCCAGATCAAGCGGTCATTCCTCTCATATAAGAGAAAAAACATTCTTGTGACAATGATTTAAAGGGGTTTTGAACTTTTCAGAAAAATATGGAAAACCTCTGTGGATGGGAGGGTTTTGTGCCAATTAGTTTGAAGCCAGCAACTCACACTTCGACTAAGCCATTATGAGGCCACATGAGAGCAGCACCAAGGGGCTTGCTGTAATGAAACCCTAACTTGAGAAGCAAACTAAAATTGCATGTTTTTTTTTAACACCAAAGCAACGCTGCTTTTTAAAATGTTTAGAGTCTCATTCGCACAGGCGCATAGACCCATACCTCTGTGCAGAGGGTTTAGTTTATTCACATGGGGAATGACAGATGTTTCTTCCACCCAGTCTATCAAAATCAATGACAGCTGGAGAGACTCATTAGCTGTAGGAGTCATTCTGCACGTCAGTGCTTACATATGTATAGGGACAAATGCACAGCTCTGGAGACATAATCTGCCTCCAAAGTGGTGTGTCCATCCTGTAAAGATGTAAACACTGGATTGGGTGGGAAGATTCATACAGTGGTTGCATCTCTCAGGCTGTTACAGAGTTTAATACAGTGGCTGCATGGAACTCCTGACATTCCCTAGGTGAAAAAATGTGACCCTCTGCATGCAAGTACAGGTCTCTTTGCACCTAAATGAATGAAGCCTTAGTGTCACTTTCTTTACACAGAGCTGCTTTTCAGCGGTCATGTTAAATAGCTGGGAGGTAAGTTGGTACAAACTGCCGAGCGTCCAGTGCGCCCCTGTGTCTTTAAGGAGGGGTGAGCTCCCTCCAGGCTTACCTGCCCTCTATTTATCCATTACTGTGCAAGTGCTTCCACTGTGGAGGCTCTCAATGAGTTACCAAATGAGTTAGGAGTGGACTGCAGATAATACTGGGATACCATGAAGTGGCTCTGCAGCTTTCGCATGTATTTGCAAATGTGTGCAAACTAAACGCCTGTTTTTAACGCATACTTTTAGAAAGGATAATTTGGTTGTTTGCAGGCTGGTCTGTGAGTTGAGTTGGGAATATGCTTTGGTTTTGTTTGACATGCATTGCCCTTCCTTGTGTTTCTTGCTGTGAAAGCCAGTTATAGGTGGGGCAGTGGCCATTTGTTTGTACTGTTGGAATACTGGGGAGGGGATGCACTGGACACCTTTGCTGCCATTGTGCTATATACTGGGTGTCCAGTGTGCCCCTGTGATTTAATGAGGGATGGGCTCCTCCAGGCTTACCTGCCCTCTATTTATCCATTATTATGCATGTGCTTCCACTGTGGAGGTTCTTAAATGTACAGAGTTAGGACTGCAGATAATACTTGGGTGCCATGAAGTGGCCCTGCAGCTTATGCATGTATTTGCAAATGTGTGCAAACTAAACCCCTGTGTTTAACGCATACTGTTAGACAGGATAATTTGGTTGTTTGCAGGCTGGTCCATGAGTTGAGCTGGGAATTTTCTTTGGTTTGTTTGACTTGAGTTGGTACAAACCCCACCATTTAGCAGTAAGAGTTTCGATTCTAGATAAGCGGAAAAAAAAAACAGCAACATTTCTATGCAGTGAAACAAGTTTTTTTCTTGCTTTGAAAAAGAATTAGCGCACTATTTACTGCCCATGTGTACCTTGACATGGTCTGTAAAGCTACAACACAGGCTGTGCTAGTAAAGACCTGGATGGACACATGGCAGGTATCAGAAGCAATTGATATTCATATCAGGCTGGGACACACCACCATACAAATGACAATTACAGAGGAATAATAAAATTAATAGTTTGTGAAAAAAATAAAATTACTTACTTATCCAGTATGCACTGAACAAGCAGGCTCTCAACATCGGCTACATCTATGTTAAGCTCCTAGACAAACAGAAAAAAGACAGACATTACTTAAATCATTTCAACAGGATCATTTAAATGACAAACTATTTATAGACATACGGTAGTTACTGTAACGCGGAAGTAAAAAAAAAAAAATTAGAGTGAACTTTGAACTAAAAGAGTGAAAATATTTTACAGACATTTCCTTGTAGCTTCGCATGTGATCAAGCTTAAGAGAGAAAAAAAAAAAAAAACAATGAGATGACTTGCGTCAGAGATCAGGCGTATTTACAAAAGGAGGAGTCTGGGGTGTATTAAAACATATACATCCAATCACCTCCCTTCTGCAGCACTGGTCTGATGATGCAGCTGTACCCTGCCAGATCTAAGGCTAAGAACTGAGCGTTCACATGACAGCTGATCACTCAGTTCTCTGGTCTGCTCTGAGTAAAAAGCAGTGGCCATCAGTCCCTGCTTTTTGCTCTGCCACTCCACTGGAGTGCCAGGATGGGGAGGCGGCAAAACTGGCTACCTTAGGCAGCTGGGTGGATCCCTACATTGTCATCAGGATCCTTCCAGAGTCTGGAGCGGCTCCCTGATGTCAGCCAACAGTGGGCTTTAGTAAATGTACTCCTGTGACCCACAGGAGAAGTATAGCCCAAAAAGCTTTGGCCATACTTCTCTTTATCTAGCTGGTATTTCGAGATTGATAGGTTGAGGGCATAGGAATCAAGCGACTGACGTCCCTGGTTACTTATTTAGGAGATTTAACATTTTGTAAGCTATAATTGAGTAGACTGTCTAAAACACACCCACCGGTGACCATGCACTACAGGTGAAAACACCTAGATAAGATATAAATGTCAAGCACATGACTGCATAAAGGAAAAGCCTCATATCTCAGCTGAAATAATGAAACCCATATCGTACTTGTGTGTTGCAATGTGCAAAGCCATAAAAAGAATGCAGAATATAGACACCTTGTCATTCTTTTATTTGATGGTTTAATAAGTAACTCAAAGCAACATGACGCAGAGCAATTGCATTTCTAAATACAGAACAAGAAAGCTGTCAAATATATTAACACGTATTGTTTATTTCCTCTTAACGGCATAACTGTTGGCATTCTTTACAATGGAATAAGCAGATAAAACAGAGGACAGGCCAAGGCTAGGGTAAGATAGCTATATATAGGTGATACATCATTTAAAGGAGATATCTACTTGAAATAAAAACAGAACAGGAACTCACATGTAAGAACACAGAAGACACTCTCCCAACCCAACTAAAAAGTTACTATGGAACTATCCTTTTTATAATTATTTATGGTACCGCTGGTGATTGTCCTCGTAGTTCAATGATCTTCCTGCTCTCAAGTAACTGCCTACTGTACCAATATTGGAGGTATGGGCAGACAGTCATCCTGAGTCAGCAGGAGCCAAACATTGCACCTGTCATCTGCTGATCAGGGGTGCAATGCTCTGCAGGCTCCTTAGAAAAAAATACAATAAAATAAAATAAATAAATGTAGTTTTTTTTTACCTTTAAAAAGATTTGCATATTTTTTTTTTTTTTCCAAACCATGAACTTCTAGCCTTTAAAACTTTAAAAGCTCCAGTCTGTTAAAAAATAAATAAAAAGCCAGCAGCTACATATACTGTAGCTGCTGACTTTTAATAGAAGGACATTTACCTGTCCAGGGATCCTGCAATGTCGGCACCCCAAGCAGATTCGTCAATTGGCTTCAGGTGTAGGTGCCAGCATTGTCAGCAAGGGAAACCGGCAGCAAAGCCTTCCAACTTCAGTTTTCTACTGAGCATGCACGAGCCACGCTGCGCTTTCTGAATGATCCCACTGTCTTCTAGGACCCATGTTTGTCCCAGAAGGCAGCAGGAGGAAAGAAGGAGGGGCCAGAAATGTCACAGATCGTGATTTTACCCGAAAGTGGGAGCGGGTACCTGTCAAAACCAGGTAGCCACTCCCCCCCAAAAAGTTCCAAATGTGGCAGGGGGGGGGGGGCTGCAAACAAGAGGAGCTTCCCCTTTTTGAGGAACCTCCGCTTTAAGTAGTCTTCCATATCCACAAAAAAATGCTTCACAAACTTATGCCGAATGCAAAGCATAAACTGTGTGAACCAAACCAAAAGACACAAGATGACTGTTGCTGTCTGGCCTAAGCTGCAGACAATGGCGTGTCTATGGGTACTCTGCAGCTGCTACAGACATCTCCTGGATGAGTGGTCTCCAAACTGTGGCCTGTGGGCCTTTGCCTGCCTTTATCTGGCCCTGGGAGCACTTTTCCTTTCATGGATATGAGGCATTAATCCTTCTACTGACACCAACAATGAGGCACCACTCTATTGACACTAACAGCGGGACCCTTTTCCCTCTACTAACACAAACAATGGGGCATATTTCCTCCCACTGATACCAAAGATGGGGCATAATGCCTTCCACTGAGACCAAAGATTGGGCATAATGCCTTCCACTGACACCAAAGATGGAGCGCTATTCCTCCCACTGACACCAAAGATGGGGCACTAAACCTCCCATTGACACCAATAATGGGATGCTAATTTTCCACTGACACCAAAGATGGGGCACTATTCCTTCTACTGACACCAGCAATGGGGCACTGTTCCTTCCACTGGCACCAATAATGGGGAACTATTTTTTCCACTGACACCAACAATGGGGCACTATTTTTCCACTGACACCAATAATGGGGCAGTATCTTTCCCGCTGACACCAAAGATGGGGCACTATTCCTCCCAATAATACTTATGATGGGGCACTATTCCTCCTATTGACCACAAGCACTATGTAATTTGGTTTTACTTTTACTGATTACCAAGCCCCAAGCATTTTCTACTACCACTGGCCACGGTCCGGTCCTCCTATATTCTGAAGGGCAATAAACTGAGCACTTTGTTTATAAAGTTTGGGGTACCCTGCCTTGGATGACCAATCTAAGAAAAACTTAACCAGCTTCACCTGAGAATCTTTGTGCTTCACTAGCAACTATGGGGTCCTGCTGGACCCCTGGAGGAGTTCTCTAAAGTTTTGAAAGGATGGGAGTGTCACATCAGCATGTATAGTCCTTTGCAAAATAAAATCTTTCAAAGAACTATACAATACAAGCAGGTGTGGTGCTCCCATCCTTTCAAAACTTTAGTAAGTTCCCCTTGAGAAGGCTGGAGACAGACTTGTCTGCCCATGGCAAAAACAAAATGCATGTTTGTTCCACTCTACAGAATGATCCGTAAGCAGTTGCATGTTCTTACGGCCTTCCAAAGTTTAGAGATAATTTAGGGAGATCCAATCCATCGACACAGGCCCTTATTCTGTCCTAGGATAAATTAGGGCCCTAAGAGTTAAAGTCTTAGGCCTCATTATCACCATGTGCAGAGAGGTCAGTTTTTGTGCACACGTTCTGCAAAAGCACAAAGGAAAACAACTGTTCTCTATGTGCACTGTTCACACCACAACACTAGTATCACATGCAGATTTTTTCTGCGCAGGAATCTGCAACATGTTATTAAACTCACTGAAACATGCATGAAAACTGATGTAAACTAGTGTCTCTTCAAGTGAAATCTCTCTGTTCTCTCCATCCGTTTTTCTGCATGTATGGTGTGAACGAGGCCTAGAAGTAACCTGAAGTCTGATAGTTGCTGCTCTGCCAACGGCCTTACCTTATGCTGATAATATAAGCTGTGTCCTGGGTGTGCATATCAGTATCACATAACACAGCCCTGTGGTTAACAGGAATAAGCTCTGTGTTTAACCCCTTGGAGCCTTAGCCTTTTTCTGACACTTGTTGCTTACAAGTTAAAATCAGTATTTTTTGCTAGAAAATTACTTAGAACCCTCAAACATTATATATATATATATATATATATAAATATTTTAGCAGAGACCCTAGAGAATAAAATGGTGAACGTTGCAATATTTTATGTTACACGGTATTTGCACAGCGGTCTTTCAAATGCAATTTTTTGGGAAGAAAAACACTTTTATGAATTTAGAAAAAAAAAAAAAAAAAAACCGTAAGGTAGCCCAATTTTTTAGTATAATGTGAAAGATGATGTTACATCGAGTAGATACCGAACAAGTCATGGTTTAAAATTGCGCACTTGTGGAATAGCGACAAACTTCGGTACTTAAAGTTTTTTAAAGCGTCGCCTATTTTTAACGGTTACCTGTTTAGAGTTACAGAGGTCTTGTGCTATAATTATTGCTGTAACGATCACGGCGATACCTCACATGTGTGGTTTAAACACCGTTTACATATGTGGGCATGACTTGCGTATGCGTTCGCTTCTGCGTGTGAGCACGGAGGGACGGGTGGCTTTGAATTTTTTTTTTCTTAATTTTATTTTTACACTACCCAATTAATTTTTTTTTTGTGATCACTTTTTTTGATGTTACAAGGAATGTAAACATCCCTTGTGACAGTAATGGGCAGTGACAGGTGCTCTTTACGGAGGGATCTGGGTAAGGAACTACGTCCTTACGGCTGAGTAGGCAGAAAACAATGAAGTGCCTATAGCTAAAAGTGGGTGTATACTAGTGATCTACTGAGTTTTTTTTATTGCCGATACCGATATTTTGGTAATTGCATATCGTTCCGACATTTAAATTTTTTTTTTTTTTTAAAACACAGGTTCTCAAGTGGAGGGATCTGGGAGTCTAAAAGACCCCCAAACCCCTCCTATGCACTTAAGAGCATTCAAAACGCCAAGTTTGGCTGTTTTGAATGCTGTTTTTTTTTTTTTAATTTGGTGCAGAGTACCCTGAAGTGATGTCATGACATCACTTCCGGGTTTTTATATGGAGACCCGATCAGAGCCGAAAGCAGCTTTGATCGGTTCTTCGGTGGACGTGAAGGTAGGATGGCGGAAGGCGGCGAGAGGGGGGGGCCGTCCCCTCCCGCTCCTTGTAATAACAGCCGAGCGGCTTCTCAGCCACATCGCTTGTAATTACAAAACAGCAGACCGTCGGCTATGGACGCCGGTACCTGGGTGATGCTTCTAGCTGCAGGCATCACTCCAGTACAAGCAGTTTACCGAAATATCTGCAAAATTGGTAACCTTAGGGGCCGATTCCGATATATCGGGGAAAGTGCATATCGGCCCTCAATATATCGGCTTTGCCGATAATCGGTCGATCCCTAGTGTATACCCTCTGGGACTGCCCATAGGCATAGACAAGCTTTTTCCTGGCTAGTGTCCTACTCCTGTAGGGGCCAGTATAACCCAATGGGTAAGAAGAATCAGGAGCTGTGTCTGTCAATGATCGAAAGAGAAATCAAGGTTCCCTTCCATTTCTATTCTTTAAAATTGTCTTGCTACTTCAATAATAATCATATAAATGATCGGTAGTCTAGGGCATATCAACCATTCTATTTCATCTACTCCAACTCAAACACACTGACCAAAAGGAAGAGAGAAAAAAAAAATAAAATAAAGGACTATGGAGACAAGAAAATAGATAATAAAAGGGTACATAATGTTGAGATTTGCAAACCAACGTAATACCACCATCATAGCTACAAATCAGGTCTTAAAAATTATCTGAACATAAACACACGTTTGTGTAAAAACGAAGTAAATGAAAGCGCTTACCTTCGAAATAAAAGGAATATGTATTCTGGTGTAAGGCTTAATTAATTTTATAAGCACTTGTGTTCTGATGTTCCTTAAAAGCTCTGCAAAACAACCAAAAAAATATGCATCAGATAAAGAATACCAATGTAAAAGCTTAGTAAACAAAGATGGTACTTAGGTGAAAAAATTCTTATGATGAAAGAGTTAATGGAATCTGTGGAAAACCATTATTTAGTAAAGAGGTACATTTAGCAATAGATATTCACAATTCAAATAATTCCAGATTCCAGGGGGTTATACCATTACCTACAACAACAGACATTTTACAGTAAAACCAGGTAGGAAAAAAAAAAATCAACTTTGTATATCTCATCCTTTAAAGTGGAAGACCAGCCATTAGCCATGTTTTTGTTGGACATACATACACTTTATTTAATGTGCTTGAAAAGGCTAAAGTTTTTTTTTTTTTTTATTTCAATGCAACCCCTTCATAAAAGTAAAAAACCTTTTTTGTGAAGTTACCCCCTGTCCCCTCTTAAATACTTATCTGAGACTTGATCTTGATCCAGCACTACGCGATCCCAACTATATGGTTGGGTCCATCTAAAGCCTGGACAGACTCTGTGATGTCAGCTGACAGCAGGCTTTAGCTCGCTGTTGGCTGATTCTGGGTCACAGGAGATCACAAGCAAAAATACTCCTGTGACAAAAGAGAAGTGTGGCCAAAAAACCTTTGGCCATACCTCTTTTAAAGTGAACCTGTAATGCCTTGCCCATGCATGGCAAAACAAGGAGGTTAACTTTAAAGTTGGACCAACTAGCAACAAATGCTCATCTCCTCTTACACTGGGCTACCTGGAGCGTAGAATATACTCTTCTTTCCAGTTATAGGGGGTTATATGGTGCACAGTGACAAGTGACAGCACTGGTGATCAGTAATTGGTCAACTGGCTACTCAGACACCCAGCTATGTCACATAGGGAGAGACTGAGCAGCCTTGTGCAAGCTCCTGGTAGTGGTTACATTTTCCTCTGCCCCAACGTGTAGGGTACAGGCTGGTATGTGCATGTGTAGTAGGGTCAGCATAAATTGTTCATGAATAGACAATATACTGGTTTACTCTCCACTTCCACCTCCAGAGCGCTCTTCTCACCCATTTTATATACACTTATCTTTTCTAGGGGTCTTCAGACCGGTCATATGATGCACACAGCCCTCTTCTCTAGCACTATGTGGTCCTCAAGTTATGCAGAGAGTAGTGCTGACTTCATGTAAGGGCTTTTATTCATATCATTATAAAAGTACACATTTGGCGAGGCGTCCCTTGATTATAGACAGATTAATTTGCGGGGGACAGTGCTGGAGAAGAGGTGAGTATTGCAATCATGAACTGTTTATTTGTTAATAAAGTGTTATTAAACCCACACTAGTAAAATCGGTGTATATATGCAGCAAAGCATGCTTGTGGAACCTAAGGGGTAATCCAGCACATTAGGTAAAAAGGCCATTTGATCCTGTCTTCTATAATCCTCCCCTTCTTCCACTGTCCACAACCTATCTCCCAATAGAACAGAGCCTTGGGGACAGGCTGCACTTGCTTAGTGTGTACTGCTAAAGATTTTTTTTTTTTTTGCATGTGCATGTGATCGACACAGGGCCAATCAGCCCTGCCCAGACAGAGGGTCAGGGGTCCTGCAGCCTCATAGGACAGTCAGGGGTCTTGCAGCCTCATAGGACAGTCAGAGGAGAACAAAAACTCCTCCTACAAGCTTTAACCAAACACTGATACCAGCCACAAGACTGCTCTTTACTGCTGATGAGAAAAGGTAATTATCAGTTTATATTTACTAAAATAATTGCATTTCCACATTCTGTGTACTGTGGGAGACCAGATATAGTGAAGGCAGGGTCCTGGGTTTAATAACACTTTAAGTTGGATGGGCCACCAATTTATTTGTAAATTGTATAAAGTGGAGTTGGGTTTAACCACTTACCGCATATCAACGTACCGATACGTCGGTACACTTCGCGGGTTTATACCGGGATGATGCCTCTAGTTAGAGGCATCATCCCGTTACCGTGGTTTGAAGCCGACGGTCGGCTTTCCGTCGGTAACGACCGATGCGGCTCGGGAGCCGCTCGATCGTTACCCGGGGGGGCGGGAGGGGACGTCCCCCCCCCTCCCGCCGCCTTCCGTGGCTTTGCCCGGGGCTCCCGTCCCACGTCCGCCGGCTGGATGGAGTCCCGATGAATGCCGGAAACGGCATCGATCGGGGCTAAGATGACCTAACCCGGAGGCGGCGTCCATGACGTCACTTCCGGGTTACTGTGCTGCAAAAGGCGGCAAATTTAAAAAACGGCTGTATGCAAAAATGCCGTTTTCGGCGTTTTGCATACAGGGAAGTGTAGTGGAGGGGTCTAGGGTCTTTTAGACCCTCGATCCCTCCATAAAGTGTACCTGTCACACATATTGCTGTCACAAGGGATGTTTACATTGCTTGTGACAGCAATAAAAGTGATCAGATTTTTTTTTTTTTTAAAAAACCTGTAATAAAGTTTAAAAAAAATAAAAAATAAATAGGAAAAAAAAAAAAAAAAAAATTTCGCCGCCCCCGTCACCGTTAGCTCGCGCACAAAAAAAAACCGTATACGCAAGTCGAGCCGCGAATGAAATCGCTGTTCAAACCCCACATGTGAGGTATCGCCGCGATCGCCAGAGCGTGCGCAATAATTTAAAAAAAAGAGCTACACTCTACCTCTAAACTGGTAACCGTTAAATAAATTTAAAGCGTCGCAGATTGAGATCTCTATTGACCGTAGTTTGTCGCCATCCCACGGGGGGCGCAATTTTAAACCGTAACATGTTGGGTATCTATTTACTCGGCGTGACATCATCTTTCACAATATACAAAAAAAATGGGCTAACTTCACTGTTTAGTGTTTTTTAAATGCAGTGAAATGTGATTTTTCAATTTTTTTCCAAAAAAATGGCGTTTTAAAGACCGCTGCGCAAATACCGCTTGACAAAAAGTTTTGCAATGACCGACATTTTAATCTCCAGAGTCTTTGCTAAAAAAATATACATAATGTTTGGGGGTTCTAAGTAGTTTTCTAGGAAAAAAATACTGCTTTTAACTTGTAAACAAAAAGTGTCCGAAATAGGGCTGGGGCTTAAGTGGTTAAAAAAGCTTGGCATTCATCAGTTACGAGGACAAAACTCAAAGAATGCCGCAATCCTTTTGTTTTTACTGCACAAAAGATATTGACCAGATCTCCCTCTATTGGGCATACTTATAACTTACACAACATACAGATTCACAGTTACAAAACACACATAACATTACATTGTAAGGTTTAGGTACCTTCAATGTGTTCCCTTATGAAGGGATCATCCATGATGTTGCTGTGATTTGTTTTCAGAATCTTCTCAAACTCGGTGATGTCATTATTCTGATAGGCACTTTATTAAAAGACAGAACAGACAGATTTGTTAAACAATTAAAAACAATTTATTGGAATAAGATTAGGAAAGGTTTTTCAGTCATGTTATGACTCTGGATTAAAGCAGACCTCCACCAAAAAGCACTGCACCAAATGGCACTTTTTTGGGGAAGCGGGTACCTGGTTTTGACAGGAAGTTCTCCTCTCCCCCTCCTTCCTCACAGTCTTTTGGGACATGTCACAGGTTCACATGTCACAGGTTCCAGAAGACTGCGGGACCATTCACAATGTGCAGCACAGCTCACGCATGCGCACTGGGCACTGGGTGCCCACAGTTGAGATGCCGGGGACAGAAGATTGAGGAAAGGAAAGGCTTAGGTGAGCACACCGCTGGATCCTAGGACAGGTAAGTGTATGTTTATTAAAAGTCAGCAGCCACAGTTTTTGTAGCTCCGCTTTAATAAACCTTCACAGTACACACAAGTCTCTGGGATAGTGGCAATGCACAGTGAATGCAGGAAGTATAAAACATGTACTACTTTTCTTCTTCTTCTTCGGTGTTCTGACATCTTTGACCTAGGACCCATACGGACTAGAATCAGGGATTCACAGAGTCTGAGAAGGGGATGAAAAAGTTACACTAAACAGCACCTCTAAAATGTTAGTAACAATTTATAAAACGTGCAAATGCACGGTGCCATGAAGTCTGTTTTTGCATAGCATTTCTAAGTTAAGAGCAAAGCATTGTCTGAATGGACAGGGTGGAGTGCGAATATCACTGCCTCTCTCTCTACCTCATCCAATCACAGAACGCTTTGTATTAATTCAGAACTTGCAATGCATTTTCGGAATGGTTCCAGTGTTGAGCAGCTAACCTCCTGTATTCACAAAGTATCAGGCCGGCCACTCTGCATGGGACCCGTAAGCAAATGGAGATCACTGAAGTAGTGGTGTCTATTTTGACAAGGTATGGAATATACCAGGGGTCTCCAAACTATGGCCTTCCAGTTGCTAAAGAACTACAATTCCCATCATGCCTAGTCCTGTCTGTGAATGTCAGTTTTACAATGCCTCATGGGATGTGTAGTTCTGCAACAGCTGGAGGGCCGTAGTTTGGAGATCCCTGGTATATACAGTAACTTTGTAAAAATATACCATGCCTGGAATTCTTTAAGAACAAAGAATATGAATAAATTACTATAGGTCATAAAAATGTCCTACTTTAGGCTTTCTTCACAACGGTGTACGAGGGGTAGTAACAATAGGTGGGTGAGTTACTGTTTTACCACCCCACAAGTCACAATTTAACCTGGCCTGCAGCCATGTAAGGACATAATGTGGGGCAGTAACATTTTTACAACCTGTTGCGTTTGCCATACAGTACCACCAACAAACACAACCCATTCACGTGAATAGAACTGCGCCACAACTGTGTTTAAAACAGAGAGCTACATTCAGAAGTCGACACTTCGCCTCAAAGCAGCAAGTCAGAAAATTTTTGAAAAGTGATCCAACACCGCTATACAAGTCCACCCTAACACTAAAATCTCTAAATCTACAGGCATCCACAGTCTAGGACTAACCTAGATAACCCTGTAAAGAAGAAATTGGTATACATACCTTTTTAAAAGCAGCTCTGGTTCGGCCTCCAGCGGCGGAAGCTCTGCAGAGGAGACAGCCGACAATGACTGGGAAATGAATGGGAAGGGACGTCACCCATAGACTTAATATGGGGATTCCATTGTTGGCTGCCTCTTCTGCACCCGCCTCCCCAGCGAAGCCGGCGCTGACAGTTTAGCATTGGGTCAGACCGGAACGGCTTCAGAAAAGGTATGTATAATGATTTCTTCTTCACAGGGCTAGATAGGTATGTCTTAGATCGTAGATTTAACTGATAGTGTGGACTTCCCCTTTAAGAAGGCTTCATCGCTTTAGGCTGACAGATTAATAGATGAATAACATTTTATATAATTACAGATACAAAGTGTTTATCTGAAAAAGAATCTACTTTAAACCTTAGTGAGTGAAATGTTAAAGGGGTTGTAAAGTCAGAAGGTTTTTTTAGCCTAATGCATACTATGCATTAAGATAAAAAGCCTTCTGTGTGCAGCAGCTCCCCCCAGCCCCCCTAATACTTACCTGAGGACCCTCTCTATCCAGCGATGTCCACGAGTGCCTCAGCTGTATGGGACTCTCTCTCCTAATTGGCTAAAACACAGCAGCTATGCCCTTGGCTCCCCCTGCTGTCGATCAAACTCAGTAAACCAATCAGGAGAGAGAGGGGGGCAGAACCGAACAGCTGCTTGCTGTCGGGCACTCAACAGGAGGGAGGGGCCAGGATCTCCAGCCAGGGACCCGAGAACAGGAGGATCCAGGCTGCCCTGTGCAAAACCACTACACAGAGCATGTAAGTATAACATGTTTGTTAGTTTTTTTTGTCTATTAAAATAACAAGACTTTACAATCAATCACTTTAAGATTGGTGGCTTTTCCTAGAACTATATAATCAACAGAACAGATTACATTATGACTTACCTTACTAAATTTGTCATTGCTAGAATTTCTGGATCATTTTTGTAAGGTTTTGCCTGGAAGGTAAAACAATATTTTAATAAATCCAACAGATAAATGGCAGTACATCTACAAAATCTACAGAGGCATCCATACCTCCTGAGAGTCGAAAGGGTTTATTCCAGACTTCATGAGCATGTTAGCTAGGACCAGGTATTTCAAACACGTTGTTCTCCTCGGGCTCCCAGATTCATCATAGTTTTTAAATGCTTCGAAAAAATCTGTGTGAGCTTTTTCAAACTCTCCTTCTCTTAAGTGCATCTTTCCTCCGCATTCTGAAATAGTAAAACAAGAAAACATTAAATAAGCGGATCGTTCTTTTTGGTCTGTGGAATGCAGGATCAATGCTTCTTATCAAATTGATGACCACAATGACCAATCACTGCTCTGCAGAAATGGGATTGAGGTCACAATTTGTATCAAATGAGGTGAAGTGTTCCTGCATATTTGTGATAGGTCAGAGACCAAAAGTATTGAAGCCAAAGGCAACCAGGCATACGCTAATTTAGAAGGAGGTCATGCAAATTTCTAACACTATTAAGAGAATATACTTGATAACCAATATCATCTTCAATATTAAGACAAAGTGTGCCAAAAAATGCATTGAGTTATCTCTATCCATTTGAAACAAAAACCAATTTGCAAATTCATTTGCATTCCATCATTATCCAAAGTTTAGTTATCCAGCACCGCAGGTGTTATTCATTGACTGTTAAGTTGGAAAATGTGATATACAATACATGTAGGCAATGCATTTTCCAAAAATAGCCTTATACCACAATAAAAAGCTGAGTCATTTCCTTCAGTAGGTAGAAGATACACAGAAAACATGACATTTACGTCATAGACAACGTGCTGTTCCACATGATACATCATTAGCTTTATAGAGCACAGAAAAGGGTATTGTGTGCACACATTTATTATGGAGGCTCAATGGCACAAGAGGAAGGCAAAGAAATGCATGCTACAGAAATCCCTTGCAAGACCCAAGCAATTTACTCGGGGTTAAAAAAAGTGCAACACAATCAATGGAGCCTTTCCACAGCTAGACTACCTACGAGGACAAAATCATATAAATGGGATAAAAGGGTACAAGGACATCTGATCCACAATGTAATACTTCAGTTACTTATAAATCTGTATGAATAAATTCATAAAAATGTCACCATACAGAGCAACTTTTTTATTTATTTATTTTTTAAATAAAAAGGAAAAACAAAAGTAAAAAGAAGAAAAAAGGAAAAAAATTAAAATGGGATTTTTGACTTACCGTAAAATCCATTTCTCTGATGTTAATTGACGGACACAGCTCCTGATTCTTCTTAACCATTGGATTATACTGCCCCCTACAGGATGAGGACACTAGGCAGGAAAACGCTTGACTATGCCTATGGGCAGTCCCAGGGGGTATACATCCACTCTCAGTACTCAGTTTTGTTACAAGCAGTGTCAGAAGAAAGCCAACTCCACAGAATGGTGGGTGCTGTGTCCGTCAATGAACATCAGAGAAATGGATTTTAAGGCAAGTCAAAAATTAAATTTTCTCTTTCGTCAATCGACAGACACAGCTCCTGATTCTTCTTAACCATTGAGATGTCCCAAAGCAATGTTAAACATGAGGGGTAGGAAAAACATCCGAAAAAAATTCCCGAGGCTAACCATAGTCAATCAGGTAACAGAGCTCTATGATAAACAACTGGAGCTCACCTGAAAAACAATACACCCTCAAAGAGGACCAGGTCCTCTAAACAGCAGCCTGCAAAGCCTTGCGGCCAAAAAAAGCATCCGCAGATGCCAACACATCCACTTTATAAAAACTTTGTAAAAGTGTGCAACGATGACTAGGTGGCCGCCAAGCAAGCCTGCGTCACTGACGCATGACGACGGAAAGCTCAGGAGGCACTAGGCATCCTAATAGAGTGCACCTTGGCAGGTAAAGGAGGAACCTGACCCTTGAGAGATTAGGCCTGAACCACCATCTGTCTGATCCATCTGGAAATAGTCACAGAGGAAGCGGACAACCCTTTGTGAGGTCCGTTCATGAGCACAATAGTCTGACTTTGCAAAAGACTCTGTAGCTGCCATTTACACCCTAATTGCCTGGACCACATCCAAGGCATGCAAGGCAATTTCCTTCGGATGTTTAGGCCTGGGACACATGGAAGACAACACAATGTCTTCAGTCAAATGAAAGTCAGAGACTACCTTAGGAAGGAATGACGGACAGGGGCGAAGCACCACCTTATCCTTGTGAATCACCATAAGGTGAACCACAGGATAACGTCACCAGTTCCGACACCCTGCGCGCTGAGGTGAAAGCCACTAAAAAAGGCCACCTTCTGGGACAGTAAAAGCAGGAAAAGCTCCCGAAAATTTTCAAAGGGAGGCTTCTGTAGAGCTGAAAGCACCAAATTAAGATCCCAGGGCGGCAACGGAGCCCGCAACGAAGGAACCAAATGTCAAACACATGAAAAAAGATACGCATCAGGAAGAGTGTGGCCAAAGGTCGTTGGAAAAAAACCGCCAAAGCCGATACCTGCCCCTTGATGGTACTCAAGGCCAATTGCTGTTCAACCCCCTGTTGAAGGAAGGTTAAGATCCGATCCACCGAGAAGGAGCGAGGATGAACCCCAAGAGACTCACACCATGCAATGTACGTCTTCCACGTACAGCAGGAAATCTTTCTAGAAGTAGATTTCCTAGCTTTCAACAGCATAGGAATCACCAAATCAGACAAACCTCCATCCTTCAGCACATGGCGTTCAGCCAAACCGTCAAAGCCAGCGACTGTAGAGTAGGATGGAAGACAGTGACCACTAGACCACCCTGGGGTCTAGTGGTCACTTTTCTGCCTGCGGATTCTATGTATTGTATTAGCTTGCCATTCTTTTAACCCATGTAATTTTTTCCAATAAATTGTATTTTCATTAAATATTTTGTTGCTTCCATTCAACTTCTTTAAACCAGTGCCTAAAAAGTCCCGCAAAAAGGGGAAATTTTTCTTTGCGATCCTCCCTGAGAGGTAGTCCCCAAGGAGCATCGGCGACCAGCCGTAACAGATCAGCGTACCATAACCGGCGAGGCGAGTCTGAAGCCACTAGAATGACCGGAATCCTTTCTACCTGATCCTGCAAAGGAGTCGTTGCAGGAGTTCAAGAGGACTAGAACGAATCGGCAGCCCACCTAAGAATGCCGGCTACTTACCGAGCCGCCAGGACACTTCTTGTGCCCCCTTGGTGATTGACATGGACCACAGCTGTGGCCTTGTCCGAATGAATTTGTACCAGACACCCCTGAAGAGGAATTGTTCAAAGAGCCAGTAAAGTCTGATCGCTCAGCGTTCCAGTACATTAATTGGCAGCCTGGACTCTGCCAGAGTCCAGACCCTCTGAGCACATCTGTGCTGAGGACACGTACCCACACGGACAGGCTGGCATCCGTGGCGACAACCGTCCAGTACAGGGGGGAGAAGGATTTTCCCTGTCAAAGTGCCGGAGAACAAAGCCACTTCTAGGATCCTGTCCCATTTTATCAGAATCTCGTTAGCAGAGATCTTGTGGGGGCACTGTGTAAACAGACTGCCTCGAGGGTGGACACCATCAAGCCCAGCACCCGCATGCAAGCCCGGAGGGATGACTGTCTTCTTAACAATAGAAGCTGAATTGCCTCCTGCAAAGTTTGGAGTTGCTCTAGAGGAAGAAACACTGTAGGAGAGGCTGAGTCCAGAGTCAGACCCAGATAGGGCAGTTTTTGAGGACAGAACCAAAAGCAGACTTCTGAAGGTTCAGAATCCAACCAAACTCCCTCAGAGTTTGCAGAGTAATCTCTAGATGTGCATCAGAGCAGTAAGAGACTCCGCTCGCAGAAGAAGATCGTCCAGGTACCTCAGTACCGCGATACCCCGCTGACTCAAACAATACCAGCACTGGGGCCAACACTTTTGTGAAGACCCGAGGAGTGGAGGCGAGACCAAAGGTCAACGCCACAAACTGATACTGCTCCTCGCCCACGGCAAAAACGGAGCAAGTGCTGGTGACCGGCACATATTAGAATGTGCAGGTAGGCGTCCTTGATATCGATAGAAGAGAGAAGAAGCCCCCCTGATGTAGGGATGCCACTACCGTGCGAATGGACTTTATGCGGAACTTCTGTACCTGCACAAAGCAGTTTAGCACCATGAGGTCCAGATTTGGACGTAGAGATAGATAGAGTCCAGACTGGGGAGACCGCTCCAGGTGAGACAGGGATCAGGTGCCGGTCGGACCCGTAATCCAAAGCCGAATGAAACAGAAAGAAATGACCGCACTTCCGATGTAGATCAAAGTTGGAGTGTGTTTATTCCACATCAAACAATCGGCAAAGTATAAAACATCACACTGAGTGCAGGACAGAAGAGGTAGATGCGTTTCACGACTAGATGTGTCGCTTACTCATTACCAAAACCAGATTTGGACGTACCTTGCCTTCCCTCCTGGGAACTGTAAACCGGTTTCAGTAAAAACCCCTGAAATATTTCTGAAGTTGGAACCGGAACAATCATCCCTTAAAGTAACAAGTCTTGCACTGTTCCAAAGAGACCCTGTAAGCGATCTGGGAACAAGTGCAGGTTGGAAGGGAAGAACCTACAGGGGTATACAATGTACGGTTAAAAGCAAACACACACACACATCATAGGTTGAACTGGATGGACTGATGTCTTTTTTCAGCCTCACTAACTATGTAACCTTTCCGGAGGATAAGACTGAACTCGATCTGGTAGCCCGACCGAATAACTCTGTGAACCCACTCATCCTGTACCAGGTAGATCCATGGATCCAGAAACCAGCGAAGATGTCCCCTCCACCCCAGACACAGGTGAGGGTGCCCCTTCATGCAGAGGCAGCCTTAACAGCAGGTCTGGAAGAGCCCGCTCGTGGCTTGACAGATTAGGTCGAGGCCCTGACTTTTGATCCCTTGTTTTGAGACCATAAGGGACAAAAAAACCTCTAATGAGCCGAGAAGAATGGCCCACGTCTACAGCCAGCAAAAGAAGAATACTCTTTCCCCCTGTGAGACCCTTAACGATGTAATCCAAGGAAGCTTCAGATCAGATAAAACCTTCTTAGAAGTCTGGTCCGCAGACCAGCATTTCAGGCAGATAATATGCAGAAGGACCACTGCTGATACAGACAGCCTAGAAATCAAAGGAGCTGCATCCAAAGAAGCATCACAGATAAACTGTAGCCCCTGGATCAACCAGCCACAGTGAACATATGGCGGCCTCACCTGGAATCCGCTACAGGTGGGACTAACCACCTTTTAGGCAGTTAATCCTCATAAGGATACTGCAAGGCAAAAATGCTTAGGAACCACTGTGTTTTGGACAACCCCCAATGTTTTGAGACAATATTGTCAAAGTAAGCAGATAGGGAAACACCCTCGCCATTTTGGAGATCCTGTGGGTGCCGAAAGGGACCTGCGCCCCCCTGACGCAGCATCAGCCGCAACCTCCATTTTTAAAATTTCATGCACCGACACAAACAGTGCATCCACCAGCGCCTTTTCATGCGCGGCTAAAGGAGCAGAGGAATCATCCTCTCTATCTGAGCACTAAGGGTGCGTGGACCCGGACACAGACCCAGCAGGGTGACTCGCATCTGCAGCGGCCAAAACAATTTCAGAATCTGATGTAAACAATCAGGGGAGGGCCTCCGACTGCGAAAGACCCACTGTGACCACTGAAAGTTTAGAAGGGCTGGGGGAAGGAGTGGAACCCCGGGGTCCCACCTTCCTAGGTAGGGGCCCATGTCCACCCCAAAATCCTCCAGGAGTAGAGGGGGGACAACTACTTACCATACCAGGAAGAGAGTGGGCACCACTCTGGACAGACCACTGCGATTCTGAACTTCCGCCTGCAGTGGGCACGTGCATATTACTGGTGGGCCACTTCTGCTGCTGCAGCAGAAGTGGCACAGGTGCTCTAAAGAGCAGCCTGCAAAACCTTGTGGCCAAAAGAAGCATCCACAGATGCAAACACATCAACTTTATAACAGTTTGTGAAAGTGTGTACCGACGACCAGGTGGCCGCCTTGCAAATATGCGTCAACAACACCTGATGACGGAAGGCCCAGAAAGCACTGAGCTTCCAAATAGAGTACGTCTTGACAGAGAAAGGAGGAACCTAACCCCAATTGAATAGGCCTGAGTCACCGTTTGTCTGATCCCTCTGGAAAATGGTCACAGAGGAAGCGGACAGTTCTTTCCGAGGCAAATCCGTGAGCACAAATAGTGAGTCTGACTTCCTAAAAGACTCCATAGCTGCCAGATACACCCGAATTGCCCAAACCACATCCAGGGCATGCAAAGCAATTTCCTCAGGATGTTTTGGCCTGGGACACAGGGAAGACAACACAATGTTTTTGTTCAAATGGAAATCAAGAGACAACCTTTGGAAGGAACGACGGACGGGGGCGAAATACCACCCCATCTCTGTGAACCACCAAATAAGGGGGACAAGATAAACGCCGCCAATTCCAACACCCTTTGCGCAGAGGTGATCGCCACCAAAAATGCCACCTTCTGGGACATCACAAGCAGGGAAATCTCCTGAAGATTTTCAAAGGGAGGCTTTTGGAGAACTGAGAGGACCAAGTTGAGGTCCCAAGGTGGAAACGGAGACCGCACTGGAGGAGCCAAGTGTTGAACCCTCTGAACAAAGGTACGCACCAGGAAGTGCGAGGCCAAAGGTCGATGAAAGAAGATTGCAAAGGCCAACACCTGGCCATTGATGGTACCGAAAGCCAATTTCTGCTCAACCCCCTGTTGAAGGCAGGCCAAGACCCAAGCCACCGAGAAAGAGCGAGGGTGAACCCCAAGAGACTCACGCCACAAAATGTACATTTTCCACATATGATGGTAGATCCATTTGGCCAGAATCTCCCTTTGCAGGGACCTTGTATGGAACTGTGCAAATGGAACCGCCTCGAAGGTAGAGACCCCCAGGCCAGCACCCGCATGCAAGTCCGGATGGATAACCATCTGCTGGACAGCAGAAGATGAATTGCAGCCTGCAGTTTCTGGAGTTTGTCCAGAGGAAGGAACACTCTGGCTAGCACCGAGTCCAGAGTCAGATCCAGATAATCAAGTTTTGTGGAAGAAACCAGAGTAGACTTCTGAAAATTTATAATCCAGCCAAACTCCCTCAGAGTCAGTATAGTGATCTCCATGTTTTCCATCAGAGCAGTAGGAGACTCCGCTCGCAGGAGAAGGTCATCCAGGTAGCCTAGTACTGCGATCCCCCGCTGACGTAACAATGCTAGCACTGGGGCCAACACTTTTGTAAGGGCCCGAGGAGCAGAGGCGAGACCAAAGGGTAATGCCACAAACTGACAATTGCTCCTCCCCTACAGCAAAGCGGAGGAAGCGCTGGTGACCAACACATATTGGAATGTGTAGGTAAGCTACCTTGCTGTTCATAGAGGCAAGGAAATTCCCCTGATGCAGGGATGCCACCACCGTGTGATTGGACTTCATTCTGAACTTCTGTACCCGCACAAAGCAGTTCAGTGCCTTAAGGTCCAGGATTGGACGCACCTTGCCCTCCTTCCTGGGAACAGTAAACAAGTTTGAATAAAACCTCTGAAAAATGTTCAGAAGTCGGAACCGGAACAATCACCCCTTGAAGTACCAGGTCTTGCACCGCCCCAAAGAGAGGCTGTGGGAGGTCTAGGGACAGGCGCACATTGGAAGGAAAGAACCTTTCCAGAGGAGAAGAATGAAATTCGATCTTGTAGCCGGACCCTATTACTTCGTGGACCCACTTGTCTTGTACCAAGGAAGTCCACGGGTCCAGGAACCAGCGAAGACGTTCCCCCACCCCAGATACGGGTGAGGGCGCACATGTATATATTCCAAAAAAGATAAGTGCTGGACAGCACCCCCTTTCCTGCGCTCGGAACCTGGTCCTCAGGCTGTTTCAATCCTGGAACTCGTACTGGTATTAGGCATCCATGATGGCTAGGCTTTGCTGCCCCTTACGACCAGGGTGGTCGACCAGACACTGAAAATACAAAGCAAAAGAAGGGCGCACCAGCCTAGCGCATTATCCTCAGCAAGTTTATTTGGATAAAATTGTTTAAAATCAAATACTCACAAACAAACAAGAAGTTCAGGCACATCAATTCCATACACCTGCCTCCTACCAGAGGATCAACGTCTTTACTGGAAGCAGAGGGCTGACGCGTTTCGAGGCTGTGCCTCTTCCTCAGAGCCTGGAGGCCATGGTCAAGTCCATAGTTTAAATATAATATGTAGGGCCAGGCCTCCACATGACCCCTGGGGGATGTGGGAGGAGATATCGCCCAAATGGGCGTGGCTACACAGCCAATTACCCAAAAGCTGTTGCAAGTCACAGATGTAGTTACATTTTAATTGGCTAGCCCCACGCGACTATTTATTCCATTGGTGAGCTATCCAAAGAACTTCCCAGCTCATCGTGGACTCCATTTCACAAAAAATAATAATAAGATTAAAACTGATGTGGTAAACTGACCTGTGCATGTCGTGGTCCTAAACCAAATAGGGCATCGAGCTGAAACCATCGTGTAGGTCGATAATCCAGTATCTCATACTGGGCATATTGGGCATATTCCCTGGTGGTCCAATGGTGTTCGCTGTAAAGTCGGCTACCCGGATATTCAGGATGGTATACTATAACAGCAGGGCGGCGGTGGAACGCACGCCGCTCATCCCGGAACTAGCGTGCGCACCACCGCATAGCGTCACTTCCGCCCATCCAGGTCGTGACGACTTCCGGCTTCCGTATACATTGGCGGCGGGACAGCGGTGGAACGCACGCCGCTCGTCCCGGAACTGGCGTGCGCATCACCGCATAACGTCACTTCCGCCCATCCAGGCAATGACAACTTCCGTCCCCGGCAAGCTGTTCCTATAGAAACCGCAAAAGGGAGGACACAAGTATGCCCCGCTGATGTATCATGTACACCGTACCATATGGACCAAATCTAGGGGAACTATATTTAGATGCACCATACAGAATCGACTCTGGTGGGAGTTGATTGGAGAGCCCACCAAGATTGGAAAATGGTGGTCGCACATATTTAAAATAGCAGTGAAGATATTATACATCAGATAAAATAACCTGAACCAATAAAGTTAAAATTAACATTAACATTAATAATATTAGATGATGGGTACCTGTGTACTAATAATGTAACTTGCTAAGCCAAAATAAGAATCACATGTATAAGAGAGTGAATCAATAGATAAAAAATTATTCAATATCCAATTAAATTATATTATACAACTGTGAATAAAAAATATATATACATATATATAATTATATATACCATACACACATATGTAAATATACATGTATATACAGATACATACACCTATATATACATGCTGAACCATAATGATTCATTATATAAAATCTATATTAAAACCATCTAAATATATGTGTACATATAGTGTGACTCGTTAAATATGGCATGTAGAGCTTCAGACACGAATTTACGCGTGCCATACCTCCTCTATAAACAAACCTTGGAGAGCTTGAAAAACTAAACTCGGTAAGCCAAATATAAAACTTTAGGTGTGGGACCTATACTAAGGAACTATACGCTTCAAAATAAATTGAGGGGAAAGGAAAAGGAAAAGGGAGGATGGTGTAACGAGCAGTGTGTGTATGTGCGTGCATTGGCTACGCATACACACATCCACACAATTGAGGAGACGGGGAGGGGAGAGGGGCACACACATGCACATACGTCAGCCTGAACATATACACCAGCGTATGCGTGTAGACCCCAAAAGGAAATAGAGAGTGGTGTGGTACTAGGATGGAACCATAGAAGGAACAATGGTAACTGCAGCGGATGTCGGGGGGACATATGTACACATATATTTAGATGGTTTTAATATAGATTTTATATAATGAATCATTATGGTTCAGCATGTATATATAGGTGTATGTATCTGTATATACATGTATATTTACATATGTGTGTATGGTATATATAATTATATATATGTATATATATTTTTTATTCACAGTTGTATAATATAATTTAATTGGATATTGAATAATTTTTTATCTATTGATTCACTCTCTTATACATGTGATTCTTATTTTGGCTTAGCAAGTTACATTATTAGTACACAGGTACCCATCATCTAATATTATTAATGTTAATGTTAATTTTAACTTTATTGGTTCAGGTTATTTTATCTGATGTATAATATCTTCACTGCTATTTTAAATATGTGCGACCACCATTTTCCAATCTTGGTGGGCTCTCCAATCAACTCCCACCAGAGTCGATTCTGTATGGTGCATCTAAATATAGTTCCCCTAGATTTGGTCCATATGGTACGGTGTACATGATACATCAGCGGGGCATACTTGTGTCCTCCCTTTTGCGGTTTCTATAGGAACAGCTTGCCGGGGACGGAAGTTGTCATTGCCTGGATGGGCGGAAGTGACGTTATGCAGTGATGCGCACGCCAGTTCCGGGACGAGCGGCGTGCGTTCCACCGCTGTCCCGCCGCCAATGTATACGGAAGCCGGAAGTCGTCACGACCTGGATGGGCGGAAGTGACGCTATGCGGTGGTGCGCACGCTAGTTCCGGGATGAGCGGCGTGCGTTCCACCGCCGCCCTGCTGTTATAGTATACCATCCTGAATATCCGGGTAGCCGACTTTACAGCGAACACCATTGGACCACCAGGGAATATGCCCAATATGCCCAGTATGAGATACTGGATTATCGACCTACACGATGGTTTCAGCTCGATGCCCTATTTGGTTTAGGACCACGACATGCACAGGTCAGTTTACCACATCAGTTTTAATCTTATTATTATTTTTTGTGAAATGGAGTCCACGATGAGCTGGGAAGTTCTTTGGATAGCTCACCAATGGAATAAATAGTCGCGTGGGGCTAGCCAATTAAAATGTAACTACATCTGTGACTTGCAACAGCTTTTGGGTAATTGGCTGTGTAGCCACGCCCATTTGGGCGATATCTCCTCCCACATCCCCCAGGGGTCATGTGGAGGCCTGGCCCTACATATTATATTTAAACTATGGACTTGACCATGGCCTCCAGGCTCTGAGGAAGAGGCACAGCCTCGAAACGCGTCAGCCCTCTGCTTCCAGTAAAGACGTTGATCCTCTGGTAGGAGGCAGGTGTATGGAATTGATGTGCCTGAACTTCTTGTTTGTTTGTGAGTATTTGATTTTAAACAATTTTATCCAAATAAACTTGCTGAGGATAATGCGCTAGGCTGGTGCGCCCTTCTTTTGCTTTGTATTTTCAGTGACGGGTGAGGGCGCACCTTCATGCTGAAGGTGCTTTGTCAGCGGGTCTTGAGAAGTCTGCTCTCGACTTGCCAGACCAAGGTCGCTTGGATCCTCCCAAGGAAGCCTTGAAAGGTTTTGATCCCTTGTCATGCACCCTGAGGGATGAAAAAAACTTCTTGTGAGCCAAGAAGGACGGGCCAAGTCTATGACGAGGATCCTTGCCCTTGCTAGCCTGTGGAAGAAAAGTACTCTCAACCCCTGTGAGACCCTTAACAATGTCATCCAGGGCAGCTCCAAACAGTCGATTTCCCTAAAAGGAAAGATCAGTTAAGGCCTTTTTAGAAGTCTGGTCAACAGACCAACATTTGAGCCAAAAAACACGCCAAAGGACCACTGCCGAAACAGATAGCCTAGCAAGTAGGGGAGCTGCATCCAAAGAGGCATTACAGATAAACTGCAGCCCCGGGACAAACTGGTCTGCCAGCTCAGCAATAGCAAGGGGAAGCTGCTCCCCATCCAGGTCATGGCATAAAAGTTTAGCCCACTTGGTCAGAGTTTGACACCAGGGCAATGGTGAATACTGGTCTAAGTGCCGAACCAGCCACTCTGTACATATTGCAGGCCACAGCCTCTGCCTTCCTGTCAGCTGGATCCTTAAAGGCCAGAGACTCTTCAACTGGAATCATGGTTGTCTTTTTCAATCTGGAAACCGGCGGGTCCACCACCGGTGGAACAGTACACTTTTTAAGAAGGGACTCCTCAAAGGGGTACTGCATAGCAAATCACTTAGGGACCACAAGGGGACGTTTTGGCTGTCCCCACTCTTTTGCAACAATTCTGTCAAAATAGGAGGAGAAAGGAAACACCTTTGCCACTCTAGACAGCTTGTGAGTGTCAAAGTGAACTGGTGCCTCCGTCGCAGCTTCAGCTACATGCTTCATTTTTAAAGTCTTAAGCACAGCCACAATCCTGGCCCACAGGGACAACCAGCCACAGAAGAGAGGTGGTGTCTAACAAGAAGAAGGGGAACCCGGGGGGTCCATCCATAGAACGTCCACGTCCACCCAAAAACCCTCCAGGGGGAGAGGGAGAAGAGCTTCTTAACATACCAGGCAGGCACAGCCCTACACAGAACCTCCTTTCCATCGAAATGGGGGGGCTGTCGGCTAGGAGGAACGCTGCGATGCAGGCCAAAAACCCAGTCGTATATGAGACTCACAGGCCAGCCCCCGTCTGGTGAGGCTAACCTAGGGCAGAGCTGAGGTCTGCAAGAGCTCGCTGGCCAGACTGGGGTGACCACTGGATCTAGATTATTCAGCCCATCGCCTAGTCCAGCAGTTGATTGTAGATCTCGCAGGAAAAATCTATCTAAAGATAAAAAAATTGCCAGGACCAAAGATCCCAGCAAGGAACTAGGTCTTTACTCCTGACTAGGCAGAAAAAAAACTAAGTACCTATAGCAAAGAGGGGGGAGTATACCCCCTGGGACTGCCCATAGGCGTATTCAGTCTTTTTGTTGCCTAGTGTTCTACTCCTGTAGGGGGCATTATAACCCAATGGTTAAGAAGATCAGGAGCGGTGTCCATCAATGAACAGGCTCTCTGCAGCCTGAAGACTGAGAACTGAGCGATCAGCAGTGTTTGATCGTTAAGTTCTCAATGCAGAGTCGTAAGGGACAAATGTAGCATTGGATAGCTTTTGCATCCACCTAGGCGAATATAAATATTTGGTTATTAGGTCCGTACTGCTGTTTAAAGATATGACAAAAAACAGAACCTGCCCATAAACATAATAAATTGCATTAATAATAAAACAAGCCTAATCTTCCAAGGTGCAATCTTGTGTCTGACAGACCAGTACTGGATAATTATAATTATTTTTTTCTTCCACATTACACCAGATCTGTAAAATAAAAGAGTAATAAGGGTTTCTCACCTCTGATGACTCCCATAATAAGAGGATGTGGGATAGCAGACTTGATGTGCAAGGACTGTTCATATAGTGCTTTCAATTTCTTATTGTTTTTCTGAGCTGTATACATCTGAATTTCCAAAGCATAGATTTCCAGGAGTTGAGTTCCTTTCTTCAGATCATCCTCTCCATCATCAGTCTAAACACATATATTGTTTCAATCTTTTTTTATTTGCAGCATATGGAACAAAACTTAAATTTACAGTAGACGTAGAAATTCAAGTTTAAAGAACATTTACATATATTCAAAGTAGTGTACACCTATTGTGGACCAAGAGTGTACATTCTCAAACTAATATATAAAAAATTACTTACATCAATATTTAGTAGAAACGAATATTATAATTAAAATTAAATTAGTCATATATTCCACATTTGGGAAGCCTATGGGGGAAATCACCACTCCAGGCTTTTCCAGCTGTGGTCAAGCCCTCTCTCCTCTGCCCTGGGCTGAAAATTGGCAAGTACAGTGCCTTGAAAAAGTATTCGTACCCCTTGAAATTTTCCACATTTTGTCATGTTACAACCAAAAAACTTAAATGTATTTTATTGAGATTTTAGGTGATAGACCAACACAAAAGCGGCACATAATTGTGAAGTGGAAGGAAAATGATAAATGGTTTTCAAATTTTTTTTACAAATTAATATCTGAAAAGTGTGGCATGCATTTGTATTCAGCCCCCTTTACTCTGATTCCTCCAACTAAAATCTAGTGGAACGAATTGCCTTCAAAAGTCACCCAATTGAGTCCACCTGTGTGTAATTTTTATCTCAGTATACATACAGCTGTTCTGTGAAGCTCTCAGAGGTTTATTCGAGAACCTTAGGGCCCTTTCGCACGGGCGTTCCGCATGTCCGTAATATCATCCTATTTTTTTGAGGATTATATACGGACATAATGTATGTCAATGGCATTGCGGATGTCAGCGGATGACCATCCGCTGTCATCCGATTTTCGTCCTCTCAGTTCTGTTCCGTTTTTTGGAACGGAACAGAACCCTATTTTTGTTCCGTTTAAAAAATGGAACGGATGCAAAATCGGATGTCAGCGGTGTAATCCGCTGACATCCGCAATGCCCATAGACATACATTATGTCCGTATATCATCCGCAAACGGATGGGATGATATGCGGACATACGGAGCAGATGACACAAGTGTCATCCGCTCCGTGAAAAAAAAAGAAAAAGTACCAGAGCGGATCGCAATGCGGTCCGCTCCGTGTGAAAGAGCCCTTAGTGAACAAACAGTATCAAAGGACAAGGAACACACCAGACAGGTCAGGAATAAAGTTGTGGAGAAGTTTAAAGCAGGGTTATAGAAGAGTGGCAAGAAGAAAGCCATTGTTAAAGAAAGCCATAAGAAGTCCTGTTTGCAGTTTGCGAGAAGCCATGTGGGGGACACAGCAGACATGTAGAAGGTGCTCTGGTCCGATGAGACCAAAATTGAACTTATTGGCCTAAAAGCAAAAACGCAATAATGTGGCAGAAATCGAACACTGCACATCACCCTGAACACCCTGGTGGCAGCATCATGTTGTGGGGATGCTTTTCTTCAGCAGGGAAAGGGAAGCTGGTCTGAGTTGATGGGAAGGTGGATGGAGCCAAATACAGGGCAATCTTAAAAGAAAACCTGTTCAAGTCTGCAAAGGATTTGAGACTGGAATGAAGGTTCACCTTTCAGCAGGACAACGGCCCTAAACATACAACCAGAGCTACAATGAAATAATTTAGATCACAGCATATTCATGTGTTAGAATGGCCCAGTCAAAGTCCAGACCTAAATCCAATTGAGAATCTGGGGCACTGATGTTCACAGATCTCCATCCAATCTGACAGAGCTTGTGCTATTTTGCAAAGAATGGGCAAAAATCTCACTCTCTAGATGTGCAAAGCTAGTAGAGACATTCCCAAAAAGACTTGCAGCTGTAATTAAAGTGAAAGGTAGTTCTACAAATTATTGACTCAGGGGGGCTGAAGACAAATTTCACACCACACTTTTCACATATTTGTTAAACATTTTGAAAACCATTTATCATTTTCCTTTCACTTCACAATTATGTGCCACTTTGTGTTGGTCTATCACATAAAATCCCAATAAAACATTTATGTTTTTGGTTGCAACATGACAAAATTTCCAGGGGTATGAAAACTTTTTCAAGGCACTGCATATACAGCTTTCTTACACAGTTTAGTCAGCATAGGTGTTAGGAGGGTAGAGGGGCCATTTTTAAGACTGGTTAAGTGTATCCCAGAATTCTACTTGAATAATGTTTTTTTTCTTTTTTAGAGAGGACAAAACTGGATATTTTTATTTTATTTTAAAAGTAACCTATACCACAGATTTTTGAAGGCAGATAACTACGAAAACTTATAACAAAGACAGAGATGTTACCTGACAAGATTGGTGTAGCTGGCGTAAAATCTTCTGTAATTTTCCATATTCTTCTCTTTCTAAATACAACTTGCCAAGCTGGAAAAAGATGCACCGGTGTTATTTTCTAAACTTTAACCCCTTCCCGCCACTTGTACACATAAATGCAGCTATCACTGTAAAAGCCATCCCTTTTTAATACAGAGAAAGATACATTGTATCTTTCTCTCCTTGATAGAGGAGAAAAACATAAGCAAAAGTGTGGAAGAGAAAACCACAAAAACAAAAATAATAAAATAAGAAATTGCAGCTAGATAAAGGCTGGTTTGACCTAGGTCAGTGTTAGGGTTAGCGCTCGAGTCAAAGTCAGGGTCAAAAACCAAGGTCAGAATATTTTAGGTAGGATATAAAACAATAAATATACATTTTTAAATTAGAATACAAAAAAAAAGGGGAAAGAAAAAAGCAAAAACATGCACCATTGTTGCAAGGCTGTACTACGTGTACAAAAAGAAAAAAAAAAAAAAAAAAAAAAACATACGCATGTGGTTTTGTTGCAACTGTCAGGAGTAGAATTTATTTTGAGTTGTTCTTTGGTGGTTAGTTACAGTAGTAGCAAAAAAGGTTCAGCTAAAGTCATACTGCCGCTCAACTCCTACACCCTTTAGCTGTAGAGGCAGTGTCCGGGAGTGTACACGCCACAGCTGCGATGCTTTGCTATTCAACTGTATGGGGGAGCTTATGCAGGGTCCAAGGCGGCACAGTGGTGTAGTGGTTAGCACTTTCACCTAGCAGAAAGAGGGTCGCTGGTTCGAATCCCAACCACGACACTACCTGCCTGGAGTTTGCATGTTCTCCCTGTGCCTGCGTGGGTTTCCTCCGGGTACTCCGGTTTCCTCCCACACTCCAAAGGTAGGTTAATTGGATCCTGTATAAAATTGGCCCTACTATGTATGTATGAATGTGAGTTAGGGACCATAGATTGTACGCTGCTTGAGGGCAGGGACTGATGTGAATGTGTAATGTATATGTAAAGCGCTGCATAAATTGACAGCGCTATACAAGTACCTGAAATAAAAATAAAATAAAATAAGGGACCAAACCAGGTGGTGAGGAAGAGATACAATGCCTCTTCGCTGCCTTACAAATGCTCTATAAACAGCGATCCGAACATGGATGGCTTTGTCCTTATGAAGACATTGACTGGTGTGGTGGTGATCAGACACTGTGACTGGTATGGTGGTGATGAGGGACAGTATGATTGGCATTCATTCATGATGCTATTGTGATTGCTGTGATTGGCCGCAGCTATCACATGGTACAGGGCTGCTTTGATTGACCCTGTACCATGCGATCACTGTGACCCATTACAGAAATCACATTAGTAAGCAATGGCATCAACAATGGCAGCCGTTGTTTACTACTGTTTAAGTGATCGCTGTGCTTGGTTACAGCGATCATACAGTACCAGGGCCAATAACAGCAAGGTCACAGATCACACCACTGCATGGTCCATCCAATAGATTTGCACAAGCGTCAAGAGTGGGAGGATGCTCAGGTGCTTCCTCCCAGAATGGGGCTAGTCCCACTTGGCCACATATGTGCAGTAGAAAGCAGGAAGTGGTACAACACTGTTTTACTTGAGTATAAAAGACTTGGACCTATTTAACAGCAGTCATACAGCATGCCCATAGCAAGAATGTCATACAAGATCATAAAGGATGTGTTATGGACAAGCGGTCAGAATACACTCCACAAAAGATCAGCAAGCAACAGGCTGCATTGCAAATCAGGTTTATTCCATGCTAAACGCTTCTTTTAACTGGTTCAAAACTTGACAAGTTTTGTATTGATGTAAACCTAAATACAAAATTTTAAAATAACATTAAAAACGTATACAAATTATTTTGACCACTGCACTAATAAAGACCAAAATATATAACCGCTATATGGAATTTTAATATTTTGGAAAGATTTTTCTTTAAAGAGGTTGTACAATATCTCACAAAAGTGAGTACACCCCTCACATTTTTGTAAATATTTAGAAAGACAAGTGTGTCTTGCCTACAGTCAAGCACGGTGGTGGGAGTGTCATGGTCTGGGGCTGCATGAGTGCTGCCGGCACTGGGGAGCTACAGTTCATTGAGGGAACCATAAATGCCAACACGTACTGTGACATAATGAAACAGAGCATGATCTCCTCCCTTCAGAGACTGGGCTGCAGGGCAGTATTTCAACATGATAATGACAGCAAACACACCTCCAAGACAACCACTGCCTTCCTAAAGAAGCTGAGGGTAAAGATGATGGACTGGCCAAGAATGTCTCCAGACCTAAACCCGTTTGAGCATCTGTGGGGCATCCTCAAACAAAAGGTGGAGAAGCGCAAGGTCTCTAACATCCACCAGCTCCATGTTATCGTCACGGAGGAGTGGAAGAGGACTCCAGTGGCAACCTGTGAAGCTCTGGTGAACTCCATGTCCAAGAGGGTTAAGGCAGTGCTGGAAAATTATGGTGGCCACACAAAATATTGACACTTTGGGCCCAATTTGGACATTTTCACTTAGGGGTGTACTCACTATTGTTGCCAGCAGTTTAGACCTTAATGGCTGTGTGGAGGTATTTTTAGGGCACAGCAAATGTACACTGTTATACAAACTGTACAATCACTACTTAACATTGTAGCAAAGTGTCATTTCTTCAGTGTTGTCACATGAAAAGATATAATAAAATATTTACAAAAATGTGAGGGGTGTACTCACTTTTGCGAGAGACTGTATAACCCGCTTGGTGATTTATACCCACACGGTTTAGGAGATATTCACCCTGCATGCAGCTGCTGACATCAGCGGCGAATGTCCGGATTATTGTGCCAGAACTTCAGAGCTCCTTGACAGGACGGAGGGCTCCAGCACACATGTGCGGGAGTGACATCATCGCGGCTCCAGCCACTCACAGCGCCGGAGCCTGCCAACCCAGAAGAAACGCTGAGCAACATGTCAGCCCCCTCAGCGGTGACCGGGTGCCGCTGCAGGGGCTTCGTTCTGAGGCAAGTATTTCATAATGTGCTACGGTCTTGCAGGTTGGTTTTTTTTTTTTTCTCAGCAGTTTACTACTGCTTTAAGAAGGCCATGCTGTACTTTATGAAAAACTCTATTACAAACGCACAATTCACCTTTGTGTTTGTTTTAAACCATAACCGATCATTCTTTGCATCCTTGAGAGCTTCAAGTGTAGTTTCATAAAACTCTTGCAGAAGGTCCATCTGGAAATAGGAAAAAAACAAAAAAAAAAAAAGAACAGTTTTTATGCTGCATGTAGAGAGATATTTCTATGCAAATAGGTTTATTTCTCATATATTTAAACTTATAAAACTTGCAAGAAGGCTATTTATTGCAAAAGAAGACATGCAATGTGCCTTCTGCAATAAAATAAACCTACCTGCCTGCTCACAGTCTTCTGTGCCAAGCAAACTGAGCAGCACTTATACAGCTCAGTTTACATTGCTGGTATTGTTCCTGTGTGACGGGATGACTGACATCATCCTGAGTCGGCCAATAAAGATTGCCGAAGACCAGCAACTTGTAGAAGCTGGGGAGAAGATGCCTGTACTGAGGTTGGATCACTGGAGAGGAGGTATGTTTTGTGACTTTACTGCCACTTTCTAAGATAATACAGTGCTCTGAAAAAGTCTTTGCCCCTACTTGTTTTTTTTTTGCATATTTATCACATTTAAATGATTCAGATCATCAAAAATTTTATTACACAAAAAAATAACCCGAATAAATACAAAATGCAGTTTTTAAATGATTTTATTTAACCACTTCCCGCCCGCCCTATTACAGATTGACGGCGGGAATGTGGTTGAGTTATCCTGACCGGACGTCATATGACGGCGGCAGGATAACTCCGCTCTGGGCGCCCCCCGGGGGCGCGCAGAGCGGCGATCGGTGATGCGAGGTGTCAGTCTGACACCCTGCATCTCCGATCTCGGTAAAGAGCCTCTGACGGAGGCTCTTTACCATGTGATCAGCCGTGTCCAATCACGGCTGGTCACATAGTAAATAGGAACAGCCGTTGATCGGCTTTCCTTAGTTCGTGCCTGACAGGCACGAGTAAAGGAGCGCCGATCGGCGGCTCCCCTGACAGGGGGGGGGGTCGGCACTGGTAATCAGATCATTGATTACCAGTGCAGACCCTCGGGGGGGGGGATGCCACTAGATCCACCAGGGATGCCCACTATGACCCCAGGGATGCCCACTATGACCCCAGGGATGCCCACTATGGCCACCAGGGATGGCAATCAGGGCTCAGGGAGCCCCCCATTGCCCTCCCCATCAGTGATGCCCACCAGTGTCCTCCCTATCAGTGCTGCCCACAAGTGCCCATCACTGCCATCCTTTAGTGTCGCCCACCAGTGCCCATTATTGCCCACCAGTGCTGCCTATCAGTGCCCATTAGTGCCCATCAGTGCCGCCTGTCAGTGCCGATCAGTGCCGCCCATCAGTGCCCATCAGTGCCCACCAGTGCCGCCTATCAGTGCCCATTAGTGCCCGTCAGTGCCACCTATCAATGCCCGTCAGTGCCACCTATCAGTGTCCATCAATGCCGCCTATCAGTGCCCAGCAGTGCCGCCTATCAGTGCCCACCAATGCTGCATATCTGTGCTACCTATCAGTGCCACATATCAGTGCCTATCAGTGCCGCATATCAGTGCCGCCTATCAGTGCCACCTATCAGTGCCACCCCATCAGTGCCACCCCATCAGTGCCTCCTCATCAGTGCCTGTCAGTGCAGTCTCATCAGTGCTCATCAGTGCAGGAAAAAAATTATTTATTTACAAAATTGTATAACATAAACAAAATTTTTTTTTTTTTTTTTTAAACTTTTCGGTCTTTTTTTATTTGTTTAGCAAAAAGTAAAAATCGCAGAGGTGATCAAATACCACCAAAAGAAAGCTCTATTTGTGGGGGGAAAATGACATAAATTTGGTGAAGGTACAGTGTTGCATGACCGCGCAATTGTCATTCAAAATGCAACAGCGCTAAAAGGGGAAAATTGGCCTGGGCGGGAAGGGAGGGAAGTGCCCTGTATTAAAGTGGTTAAGGAAATAAGCTGTCCAAACCTGCCTGGCCCTATGTGAAAAAATAATTCCCCCCTTTGCTAAATCATAAATGAACTGTAATTAACCACATTTTTTGGAAAGAAGAGTTAAATTTTACTTGCCACACCCAGGTCTGATTACTGCCAGACTTGTTGAATCAAGAAATTACTTAAATAGAAGCGGTCTGACAAAGTAAAGCACGCTAAAAGATCTCAAAAACATGTCGCAATCTGAAGAAATTCAAGAACAGATGAGAAACAAAGTCACTGACATGTATCAGTCTGGAAAAGGATTACAAATCCATTTCTAAGGCTTTAGGACCCCAACGACACACGGTGAGGGCCATTATCCACAAATCTAGAAAACTTCCCAGGAGAGCACAATGCAGACTAATCCAGAAGGTCAAAAAATAACCCATAAAAACATCTAAAAGAACTGCAGGCCTAAATTGCCTCAGTTAAAGTGGATGTAAACCCCATTCATGAAATCTGACCTTGGCATATATCTGTAGTGTTTTCTTACAGTGCATCGGGAAAGTATTCACAGCGCATCACTTTTTCCACATATTGTTACGTTACAGCCTTTTTCCAAAATGGATTAAATTCATTATGTTCCTCAAAATTCAACAATACCTCATAATGCCAATGTGAAAGAAGTTTGTTTGAAATCTTTGCAAATTTATAAATTAAAAAAAAAAAAAAAAATTCCATGTACATAAGTATTCACAGCCTTTGCTCAATACTTTGTTGAAGCACCGTTGGCACCAATTACAGCCTCAAGTCTTTCCGAGCATGATGCTACAAGCTTGGCACACCTATTTTTGGGTGGTTTCTCCCATTATTCTTTGCAGGACCTCTCAAGCTCCATTGGGTTGGATAGGGAGAGTCGGCGCACAGCCATTTTCAGATCTCTCCAGAAATAATCACTTGGATGCAAGTCTAGGCCCCTCAAGGACATTCACAGTTGTCCAGTAGCCATTCTCTTGCACTCTTGAGCGGGTTTTCAAGGATGTCTCTTCTGTACATTGCTGTATTCATCTTTCCCCTTGATCCGGACTAGTCTCCCAGTTCCTGTCGCTGAAAAACATCCCCACAGCATGATGCTGCCACCACCATGCTTCACTGTAGGGATAGTATTGGACAGGTGATAAGCAGTGCCTGGTTTCCCCCAGACATGGCGCTTGCCACTCAGGCCAAAGAGTCCAATCTTTGTTTCATCAGACCAGAGAATTTTGTTTCTCATGGTCTGACAGTCTTTCAGGTGCCTTTTGGTAAACTCCAGGCAGGCTGTCATGTGCCTTTTATTAAGGAGTGCTTTCCTGTCTGGCCACTCTACCATACAGGCCTGATTGGTGGAGTGCTGCAGAGATGGTAGTTCTTCTGGAAGGTTCTCCTCTGTACAAAGAGAAATGCTGGAGCTCTGTCAGAGCAACCGTCAGGTTCTTGGTCACCGGCCCTTCTACCACGATCGGTCAGTTTGACTAGGAAAAAACTAAACTTCTTCCATTTACAAATGAGGGAGGCCACTGTGCTTATTGGGACCTTCAATGCTGCAGACATTTTTTTGTACACTTCCCTGGATCTGTGCCTAGATACAATCCTGTCTCTGAGGTCTACAGACAATTCCTTGGATTTCATGGCTTGGTTTGTGCTGCGACATACAATATTAACTGTGGGACCTTATATAGACAGGAGTGTGCGCCTTTCCATATCATGTCCAATGAACTGAATTTACATAGATGGACTACAATCAAGTTGTAGAAGCATCTCAACGATAATCAGTGGAAACCGGATGCACGTGAGCTCCATTTTGAGTGTCATGGCAAAGACTGTGAATACTTATGTACATGTGCTTTTTTTGTTTTATATTTTTAATATATTTGAAAAGATTTCAAACAAACTTCTTTCACATTGCCATTATGGGGTATTGTTTGTAGAATTGTGAGGAAAATAATGAATTTAATTAATTTTTGAATAAGGCTGTAGCATAACAAAATGTGGAAAAAGTGAAGAGCTGTAAATACTTTCTGGAAGCACTATATCTTTCTTCAAAGCCTTAAGTCCCGTGTCTTTCTGCTGCTTCGTTCCTCTATTATCAGCATAACTTCTGACAAGCTCTCCAACACAGAAGATAAAAGCAGCTGGAAATTTGTGTAGGAGAGGTAACTTAGGGAAAAATAAGCAGAGAGCTTGTCTATTAACAGCACAGCTCTGCAAGTTTCTTCGTTCCTCTGGAAATTGAAAATATAAAAAATCCACGCTAATGGAAAAATGGGGAGTGGATGGCTGCAGCCTACCTTTAATAAAAGTATATGTCTCTTAAAAGGGACAGTATACTAATGGTAGAATGTGGATAAAAGGAAGGTACTTGGCACTGCCACAATGGAGTGATGTAAATGAATAAATGTAGATCAGTGAATGTGTACAAAGTATACCAATAACTCTATAAAGAGTGGTAAATGCAAATAATAAAGGTGCTGGAAGCAATATAGATGAATACAAGATATGCAAATGATAAAGTGCTGGAAGCAATATGGATAAATTCAAGAAATGTGATATATAAAAAATGCACAAATAAAAACTCATATACATATAAATAGATTAATGAATAAAGAGCAACAGATATCCCATAATTAGTAATATGGTAAAGTGCAAATGTGATAAGTGCAATTGCAATATAAAGTGGCTTAGTGCACTAATAAATAAAGGTGACAGTGCTCCTTTAAAATTAAAGGTGACAGCGCTCCTTTAAAAAAGAAGGAGGGGGGGGGGGTAAAAGTGTCCCCAGAGATGGCAAATAAAGAGAATGTGCCAGTACTGTGAATAAATCACAAAGTGATGAGTGGTCTGAAGTTCACAGAATTAAATATGGTGCATCCAAAAAGGAATAATGGGCAAAGGAAGGAAAAAATAAAATATAGTAATCACAAACAATTGGATAGAGTGAAGCAAATGGCAATATCAATATGATGAGCAGGTGAAGTCCAATGACACTCTTAAAATGGTAAGTGCCCTGTACAGGGAAAAAAGTGACTAAGTAGGTGAGTCCGTGTGCAATTAAAAGTTCATAATCCGAAGAAAATTACAATCATACGATCACAAGCCGTAATGGGTTAAGGTGGAACTCTGTATAAGGTGACGCGTGCAGGTGAATCCTTGTGTTCCCCCAATGAATTGCACACTCACCAGATAATGATACCCCTACAGGGGTGACAAGCGTTGTATATCTCAAGGGTAAGTTTTCACAATAGCCTCAATAGGGAATGTGCACCGTCTCCATAATTCCATTAACCCTCATGGCAGGTAGCGGTCATAAATACAGTTGGAGGTCCAGATCCTGCTCCACTCTCAGCTGCACTGCCTGAAAACTTCACTTCCTGGTCTCGGACACATCAGCTGATGAGCCATGCCATGCCATGAGGGTTAATGGAATTATGGAGACGGTGCACATTCCCTATTGAGGCTATTGTGAAAACTTACCCTTGAGATATACAACGCTTGTCACCCCTGTAGGGGTATCATTATCTGGTGAGTGCGCAATTCATTGGGGAACACAAAGATTCACCTGCACGCGTCACCTTATACAGAGTTCCACCTTAACCCACTACAGCTTGTGATCGGATGATTGTCATTTTCTTCAGATTATGAACTTTTATTTCCACACGGACTCACCTACTTAGTCACTTTTTTCCCTGTACAGGGCACTTACCATTTTAAGAGTGTCATTGGACTTCACCTGCTCAGCATATTGATATTGCCATTTGCCTCACTCTATCCAATTGTTTGTGATTACTATAATTTAATTTTTTCCTTCCTTTGCCCATTATTATTTTTTGGATGCACCATATTTAATTCTGAGCACTTCAGACCACTCATCACTTTGTGATTTATTCACCGTACTGGCACATTCTCTTTATTTGCCATCTCTGTGGACACTTTTGCCCCCCCCCCCCTCCTTTTTTAAAGGAGCACTGTCACCTTTATTTATTAGTGCACTAAGCCACTTTATATTGCAATTGCACTTATCACATTTGCACTTTACCATATTACTAATTATGGGATATCTGTTGCATTAATCTATTTATTTGTATATGAGCTTTTATTTGTGCATTTTTTATATATCACATTTCTTGTATTTATCCATATTGCTTCCAGCACTTTATCATTTGCATATCTTGTATTCATCTATATTGCTTCCAGCACCTTATTATTTGCATTTACCACTCTTTATAGAGTTATTGGTATACTTTGTACACATTCACTGATCTACATTTATTCATTTACATCACTCCATTGTGGCAGCGCCAAGTACCTTCCTTTTATCCACATTCTTCGTTCCTCTGCCTATATGGAGCGGGGGTTTTGCCTTTCCTCCAATCAGCTCACCAACAATGTATGCCCAGACTCCCCTCCCACTGCAGAAACAGGAAGAAAAATTTCTAACAAGAGGTGTACGTTATTAAGAATGTACAAAGCGGAAGACAGCAGATGTACATGTAAAACGTATGTAGGGAGATTTGCCCCATCTCTGTGTATCATCTGAGGCTATTCACGTCACTGGAAATATGTGAGGGTTTACATTCACTTTAAGGAGGAACTGCACTGAATCTGAGCACCACAAACCAAAAATGCTATTTAATAAATGTTTAATATTCAAAGCAAACTTCCCCATCCATCCATGTCTCCATGCTTTATTTTGCAGAGAATATATTTTGAAAAACACCCCCTGGCATTTCTGGCAGTGGCCATCTTGAGAAAGGGCAGATGATTCATGTATCATTTACTTCCTAGAATTCATTTGCCCTTAGCTCAGGGATAGGCTGAGCTTAGAACCCTCCCTCTCCTCCTGAAGACTGCTGGGATGTATGACATCATTTGCCTAGGCAAAGAAACCAGGAAGTAACTAAAGAAATGTAAAAAAAAACAAAAAGTTTTAAACAAATAAATGACATACTTTCCTATTTACTAATGCTAGCAGCATAAGGATTAAAAATAGTCCATGTTGATTGAGAGAGTGAAGTTCTGCTGTAAGGTCAGTGTTCATGATTCAACAATAAGAAAGAGACCGGGCAAAAATGGTGTCCATGGGAGAGTTCCAAGGCGAAAGCCACTGGTGACCAAAAAGAACACAAAGGCTCGTCTCACATTTGCCAAAAAAAATCCTGATTATCCCCAAGACTTTTGGGCAAATATTCTGTGGACTCATGAGACAAAAGTTGATTTTTTTGGAAGGTGCTTATTCCGTTACATCTGGCATAAAACGAATGGGCCATACACACTATAAGATTTTCTGAAGACTTTTTCCTTTAGATTTACCAAAACCATATAATATGAGGTTACATAGTTACATAGTAGGTGAGGTTGAATAAAGACAATAGTCCATCCAGTTCAACCTGTGTAGGTGTGTGTGGCTGTACTCATCTTACATACCCCTGAATGTTCTGATCCTTGAGAGGTAAGTCTAAGAGTCTTTTGAAAGCCACCATACTACCCGCAGAAACCACCTCTTGTGGTAGAGAATTCCACAATCTTGTGGCCCTAACAGTAAAGAACCCCCCACGTTGCCTGAGGTTAAAACGCTTCTCCTCTATTCGCATTGTATGCCCTCGAGTCCTCATGCAATCCCTTCGAATGAACAGCTTTTTTTCTAAGCTGGGATCCCCATTAAGATATTTATAAATTGCTATCATGTCCCCCCTCAGACGTCTCTTCTCCAGGGAGAATAAATCGAGCGATTGTAGACGCTCTTCATAGTCAAGGTCCTCCAATCCCCTAATTAGTTTAGTTGCCCTTCTCTGGACTCTCTCCAGCTCCAACACATCCCTCCTGAGGACTGGCGACCAGACCTGGACAGAATACTCCAGATGTAGTCGGACCAGAGTTTTATAAAATGGAAGGATTATAGTCTTATCTCTGGAATACATCCCTTTCTTTATGCATGCTAATATTCTGCTGGCTTTGGCAGCTGCCGCTTGACATTGCATGCTGTTGCCTAATCTATCATCAACCAAGACTCCCAGATCCTTCTCCATTTTTGATTCCCCCAAGGGTTCCCCTCCTAACGTGTATTGTGTTTTTATGTTTTTAGTCCCCAAGTGCAAAACCTTACACTTCTCCACGTTAAACCTCATTTGCCATGTCGTTGCCCACTCTGTAATTTTGTCCAGGTCATTCTGTAGGATATCTGCTTCATGCTGTGCAGTTATTGCCCTGGCCAATTTTGTGTCATCTGCAAAAACTGATATTGAACTACTGATCCCAACCTCAATGTTGTTTATGAATAAATTGAACAAGGTTGGTCCCAGGACTGAGCCCTGGGGCACCCCGCTTACAACCTCAGACCAGTCTGAGTATGCGCTGTTTATTACCACCCTTTGGACACGCCCTTTAAGCCAATTCCGTATCCAAGAGCAAACCCTGGTTTGCTCTTGGTCAAACCTAAATACTTTCAATTTGTATGCAATCTGGCAGGCCCTTGAACTACATAGAAAAGGTAAATCTGAAGGAAAAAGTCTTCAGAAAATCTTATAGTGTGTATTGCCCTTAACACAGCATTTCATAAAAGAACATAATACCAACAGTCACACATGGTGGTGTTAGTGTGATGGTCTGGGGCTGCTTTGCTGCTTCAGGACCTTGATGTCTTGCCATAATTGATGGAACCATGAATTCTGCACTCTACCAGAAAATCCTGAAGGAGAATGTCGGCCATCAGTTTATGAAATCAAGCTCAAGCGCACTTGGGTGATGCACAAGGACAATGATCCAAAATACACCAGTAAGTCCACCTCTGAATGGCTCAAGAAAAAAGCAAAATTAAGATTTTGGAGTGGCCTAGTTAAAGCCTGGACTTGAAACCGATTGAGATGCTGTGTCATGACCTTAAACAGGCCGTTCATGCTGGAAAACCCTCCAATGTGGATGAATTAAAACAATTCTGCAAAGAAGACTGGGCCAAAATTTCTTTACAGCGATGTGAAAGACTCATTGCCAGTTATCCCAAATGATTTATTGCAGTTGTTGCCGCCAAGGGTGGCACAACCAGTTATTAGGTTTAAGGGGCAATTACTTTTTCACAGGGAGGTTTGGACAGCTTTTTTCCCCTTAATATATGAAATCATAATTTAAAAACTGCATTTTGTATTTACTCAGGGTATTTTTCTGTAACATTTATATTTATTTGACGATCTGAATCATTTAAGTATGACAAATATGCAAAAAAATAAGAATCAGGAAGGGGTAAATACTTTTTCACAGCACTGTAGAGGTTTAGGTGGTTACACTTTATATAAGTGTGCCCGTTTGTCCGTATGGATAAAATGTTGCTGTCTGAGAGCTTTGCAGAAAACTAGAGAAAAAAAAAAAAACAAAAAACCTTGCTGTCTAAAGAAACAAATTATCCTCCAACTGTCATTTCTGCAGTCTAGGGTTGAAAATTAAAGCTATAGCAACAAGAAATTTCACGATATCACACTCTTCACCAATCAGCTCATTAAAGCTATCCCAGCTGTTGGGTAATGGTCAAAAATTATGCAAGGCGAGCAGAAGACATCACAATCTCTGACTTGGCCATTCAGAGGAAGCTTTGTATTCATTGATAGAATACAAGTCTGCCTATGAATGGCTGAGTACAACTCAGCCTGACGCCATTTAGTCCCAGGGGTGTGACAGGAAGGTCACTTTTCACATCTGGAGCACAGTGCTTTATACTATATGTAGCTGAAGCTACATACAGTTTATACAGCGCACCCAGTGGGCACACAAAGGATTTTTTTTGTTTGGGCCCTATTTAAAGTGAAAGGAAACCCGGACATCAGCTCTAAGTACTTGAAAACATTTACTTTCCTCTGGATCAACTGCAGGTATTGGAGGGTGTATCCAATTAAGAGGATTTCTATTTGTGTGTGTTTTTTTTCCCTGTAGGTTGAACTGGATTGACAATTCAATCAGATTAACCACTTGCTGACTGCCCTATAGCAGTTTCCTGCTACAGGGCTGCAGCTCTGCACCGGATCACGTATATATACACGTGTGATTTGCGCTCCCTGTGTGTTCCTGAGCCTGCGATTCGATCCATCACCGATCAGTTACCAGGTACAGGCCAATGATTTTTGGTTTGCACCTGCTGATCGTTTCTGGCGAATTACAGAACAGTAATCATTTTGTAAACACAGGAAATGTTGTAATCTTCTCTTGTGGAGCCCTTTAGAGCCGGTTCACATAGCAGCGACCCGACTTGCCGGGGCGACCTGTGAAGTCGCGGTGCGCAGCTCTCACCGTGACCTCGGAGCGGCCGGCACGGACTTCATATCATTGAAGTCAATGCAGGTCGCTCCAGGTCGCCCCAAAGAAGCTCTGGACCCTTTTTCTAAGTCGGAGCGACTTGTGTCGCTCCTATTAGAACGGGTCTTGTGCTAATCTATGGCAGGCGACCCGCGGCGACTTGTCAGGCGACCAGGTCGCCTAACAAGTCGCCCCAGTGTGAACCGGCTCTTAAGGTTCCAGTGAGAGAAGAGAGATCATACTGGAAGTAAAAGCACTACACTGACAAACAATCACATAGTTAGGCACATTTAACTCCTTCACTGCCCTATCACTGTCATTAGTACAGTGTATAGTTTTTTTTTTTTTACTGATCACTGTATATGTGTCACAGGTGACGCCAGATAGCATTAGTGTCAGTTTGCCTATCACATTTGCATTATCACATTTTAACCCTTTAATTGCCAGTAACACTATAAACCTCCATTACTAGTATATCAATATCTTTGATCAGATCTATACTAGCATCCCCAATAGTATAGTTTCCCCAAAAATGCAGCGTTAGCAGGATCAGCCCCGAAACCTGCCAGCACCTGCATTTAATCCCCCCCAACCAATGCAGTTTTAGTATACCACTGTCACTTCTGATACATACAAAACTGCAGCGTTAGCAAGATCAGGCCTGATCTCTGCAAGCACTAGCAGGCAAATTTTTTTTGTAGTGGTTCAAGCAGCCTTGAAAGCCAGGTGCTCTTTTTCCCGTGTGTCGCACTAGGTACCTGTAAATTTAGTGGCTAAAATGTCAAATGAAAGGTACACTAGGGAAGAGGCCTACAGGATTCTGAGTATGTCAGGTGAGAGCGATGGGGAGTCCTCACTGACAGAATCAGGCTGAGAACAGTAACCTGTAGAGAGCAACGGCACCCTGACAGATAGCTCAGATGATGGAAAAGAGGTCCCTGCTAAAGGTCAGGTGTACCCAACCCCGTTTCCCCGGTTGTTGAGGTGCTACAATCGCATGAGGATTCTCGTATGCAGCAGAGTGCCACTACTAGTGCAGCACTACCTTTTGGTGAATTGGCGAGCACCAGCGGCCTAGTACATCACAGTCTTAGACACACCAGCACTGCAGTATCACTTTGTGACATGGCAAGCCCCATTAAGTGCAGTTCACGCTGGTGCGGCACAAGTAGCGTCCCGCAGTCACCAAGAATTAGAACACAGCCTGTAGAGCCCATTGTGCCCTACTTAATGTGCTTGCAAATTCTTATTGGCAGCCCACAGATTCTGCAGTGTCAGAGCATCGGTGAATTAAAAATATGACACAGAATTAAATCCAGAACTCCTGACTGGTCTCATTTTTGAATAAACTAAAATATTAAAAGATTAAAAAAGATTAATTGCAGGTTTCATTTCACATAAGAGACCATTTCTTTCCCAACTGAGATAGCTTGTCCTTGCAAACAAAGTGTATACAGAACTCATAAGAACAATGAGTTTTGTGACCCCCCCCCCCCCCACCTAAAGCCTAGAAGAGACTTTTCTTATTGTCTTTAAATAGGATCTGTTTGATAATGCTTGGACCTAGTAAATACAGGCCAACATCCGATGGCAAGATACACAGAGTGTCAAAACAGAAAGTAAATAAAACACCTGATCTATGTTTACGAGACTTAAGAACTCACACAGATGCCTATTTGCCCAGGTGAAGAAAAGTCAATATTCTTGGACAGTTCAGACAACGCCAGTATCTATAATTTCACCAAATAAAGGACAGCGGAAAAAAAAAAAAAAAAAAGTTTTATCTATCCTCCAATGTCATGAGAAAAGAATAATAATTGAAAAAAAAAAAAAGTCAAGACATCAAGGAAATTAATACAACTGCTAACTCTAGAAATATGTGGACACTTTACAATATATATTGATAAACACAGAACTCTATCATAAATATACTAATATACAGTGCATCTGGAAAGTATTCCCAGCGCTTCACTTTTCCCACATTTTGTCATGTTACAGCCTTATTCCAAAATGGATTAAATTCATTATTTTCCTCAAAATTCTACAAAAAATACCCCATAATGCCAACGTGAAAGAAGTTTGTTTGAGATCTTTGCAAATTTATTAAAAATATAACACGAAGAAAAATCCCATGTACATAATTATTCACAGTCTTTGCTCAATACTTTGTTGAAGCACCTTTGGCATCAATTACAGCCTCAAGTCTTTTTGAGTATGATGCTTCAAGCTTGGCACACCTATTTTTGGGCAATTTCTACATTCTTTGCAGGATCTCTTAGACATGGGGAACACCGGTGCACAGCCATTTTCAGATCTCTCCAGAGATTTTCAATTGGGTTCAAGTCTAAGCCAGTCGAGGACATTCACAGAGTTGCCCCATAGCCACTCTTTTGTGATCTTGGCTGTGTGCTTAGGGTCGTTGTCCTGTTGGAAGATGAACATTCGTCCAGAGTGCTCTGGAGCAGGATTTTATCAAAGGTTGTCTCTACATTGCTGCATTCATCCTTCCCTCGATCCTGATAAGTCTCCCAGTTCCTCCCGCTTAAAGCGGAGTTCCACACTCAAAATTTACTTTTCCCCGATCTGCTTGCTTTTTTCCACCTTGTTTTTCAAGAAAATATACTTACCTTCCTTCCTCTTCCTCACTCTGCGGACACGGCCGTCGACATCACTTCCTGCTTGAGTTGACTCCTGGGAGAGGAACGTCATCGATCCCAGGAGTCAATGCGCCTGCACCGGCCCTGCTCGTCACTTTCGGTGCAGACGCTTTATTCGCTGCTGAACAGCTTCTGGGCATGCCCAGAAGCTGTGAAGGGATGACGAGCCTGCACCGGAAGTGATGAGCAAGGCCGGTGCAGGGCATTCTGGGACTCTGACGACACCGAAGAGGACGCTTCGGCTTCAGCTGCCCACACCTGAGATGGCAGCGCTGGACAAGACATTTTCAAGTTAAGTATTTCTTTGAAAAGGTAAGTGAAACAGGGGACAGTTCAGAGGCTATCGTTGCTTAAATGCATTAGCCCTGACTGTTCCAGGGGTATTTTTATCTAAAAAAAATTTTCCAGGGTGGAACTCCACTTTAAAAAAATCCCCACAGCAAGATGCTGCCACCACTATGCTTCACTGTAGGGATGGTAGTGGCCAGGTGATGAGCGGTGCCTCGGAGTTCAATCTTTGTTTCGTCCAGAGAATTTTGTTTCTCATGGTCTTCAGGTGCCTTTTCCCAAACTCCAGGCGGGCTGTGCCTTTTATTGAGGAGGGGCTTCTGTCTGGCCACCCTACCATACAGACCTGATTGGTGGAGTGCTGCAGAGATTGTTCTTCTGGAAGTTTCTCCCCTCTCCACAGAGAAACGTCAGAGTGACCATTGGGTTCTTGGTCACCTCCCTAGGGCACTTCTCCCCCGATCGCTCAGTTTGGCCGGGCAACATACTCCAGGAAGGGTTCTGGCAATTCCCAAACTTCTTCCATTTACAGATTATGGAGACCAATGTGCTCATTGGGACCTTTAATGCTGCAGAAATGTTCTGTACCCTTCCCCAGATCTGTGCCTCGATACAATCTTGTCTCGAAGGTCTACAGACAATTCCTTGGACTTAATGGCCTAGTTTGTGCTCTGACATGCACTGTTAACTGTGGGACCTTATATAGACAGGTGTGTGCCTTTCCAAATAAAGTCCAATCAACTGAATTTACCACAATTAATAAAGGATATGAATACTTCCGTACATGTGATTTTTTTTCGTTTTTAATTTTTAATAAAATTTGCAAAGATTTCAAACAAACTTCTTTCACGTTGTCATCATGGGGTATTGTTTGTAGAACTTTGAGGAAAATAATGAATTTAATCCATTTTGGAATAAAGCTGTAACATAACAAAATGTGGAAAAAGTGAAGCACTGTGAATACTTCCCGAATGCACTGTATGTTTGCAACCTCTATAGTTCATCATATGCTAAAATTAAACTTTTGACAACATTGCGGTTTATTTAGTGTTAATGAAAATGTACCAAAATTAACCTCATTGTTTCCGTACACATTAGTATATGAAAAGACATGATTATGACCTAAAATATCATATTATCTAAAATTAGTTTAGTTACAATATTATCGTATGCTTGTTTAATGGTAATCCCATTATATACTTTGTGTTTGAATCATTATTGTTAGAAATTAGTTAAGTATTTAAATTAGTATATGTATAAGTAGTTAAAGTGATTGTAAAGGCAGAAGGTTTTTTTTATCTTTATGCATGCTATGCATTAAGAAAAAAAGCCTTCTGTGTGTAGCAGCTCCCCTAATACTTACCTGAGGTCCATCTAGATCCAGCGATGTTGCAGGAATGTCTTGGCTGCCCGGGACTTCCCTCCTTTTTGGCTGAAACCGCAGCGCAGCACCATTGGCTCGGGTGCCCCCATAGCAAGCCAGGAGGGGCAAGGAGCACTGAAGAGGGACTCCAGAACAGGAGGATCTGGGCTGATCTGTATAAACCCATTACACAGGGCAGGTAAGTATGACATATTTGTTATTTTTAACTTAAAAAAAAAAAAAAAAAAAAAAAAAAAAAAAGGGGAAGACTTTACAATCACTTTAACTATGCAAAATAACTAAATAAATATTATATATAAATATATATTCTTTATTCAACTAATATTGATCATTATATATGAAACTACACCTCTTTATAGTTAAGGTGTTACATTTAAAATAGCGCATATATTGACAGTTACCAGATCTACTAAACATTCTATATATTTTAGATAATATCACATGCTCACAATTGTTATAGTGAGAATCGATCCTATAACAGATTTATTTATAAGTTTCATTTAGAACAGTCATGCCTTATCTGAGAGTGACAGCCAGTGGCCAAAGGAGGTAATGCATAAGCAAATACAGATTGATGATTAAGCAAATTCATCAATCAGGAATAAGGTAACACCTTCTGGGCCACCCCCTGGCATGTTTTATAACTATATTGTTGTCACAGTATAAAAATAGAAGTCAGGTACACTGTGTGGGGGAGACGTCACCTAACATCTTAACATCAGAAAGAGATCCTCTGAAACATCCTATCATCGAACACCTCAGTGACGCTAGGACACAGCTCCAGCACAGCGAGAAGCCATTTTGGGAAGGCAACTACAACCAATAATTGGCAGGCATTTTAGGAGAGTCTGGTGGTGACGGAATTTTTGTAAAATCTTACCTGTAAAATTCCTTTCTCTGAGTCCTCCGACAGTCGCCACCACCTCTAAGTCTTCACTGATGGGTATTGACTTACTATCCGCAGGAATAGCTAGGCATATAGACTTAGTCCAAAGACAAAAGGCATTAGCATAATTAGCATATACACACCCATGGGGGCTGTCCCATCTGGTCAATACCCCCCCCTGCATCACCACTCCCAACTCAGTTTGGTAGCATAGCAGTAGGTAATAAGAACCCCAAAAGAGGGGCGGGGGCGGCGACTGTCGGAGGACTCAGAGAAAGGAATTTTACAGGTAAGATTTTACAAAAATTCAGTTTTCTCTTACCTCCTCCGACAGTCGCCGCCACCTCTAAGTCATCACTGTTGGGATGTCCCAAAGCAGTATAGACATGAGGGGTGGGAGACGCAACCGTAGAAAAGGCAACGCCGTACCCACATCAGAGAAAGGAATCTTACATGCACTGTAAGAGAACCAACTGGGCAACAGAAAAAAAACACTGCTCCACAGGAGCAACAGCCCAGGAAAGCAAATGCCAACAGCCAGGGACCCAGAAAAAAATTCAAGGGTCCATCATGGCACTGCCACACTGAGAACTGTGCGGCCAAAAGAAGCATCAGCTGATGCCAGAACATCTACTTTGTAGAATTTGGAAAAGTGTGCACCGACGACCAAGTCGCAGCCTTGCACACCTGGGCAATCGAGGCCCGATGCCAATAGGCCCAGGACACACTCAAAAACCTGGTAGAGTGCGCTGTAACAGGGAAGGGCGGAAACCGTTCCTTCAAGTCATACGCCTGCTCAATGGACTGTCAGATCCATTAGGCAATAGTTGCTGCAGACGCAGCCATGCCCTTCCGAGACCCCTCAGGAAGGACAAATAGGGAATCAGTCTTTCGAAACGATTCCGTATGCGACAGGTAAACCCTGATCGCCCTTACAACATCCAAGAAATGCAAGGCAATCTCCTTAGGATGCTTAGGCTTCGTACAAAGCGAAGGCAGGACAATGTCCTCATTAAGGTGGAACTCAGAGATCACCGTGGGAAGGAAGGATGGGGGTGGTCGCAAAACCACCTTATCCTTGTGAATTATCAAGTAAGGGGAGCGGCAAGACAACGCCGCCAGCTCCGACACCCTGCGAGCCGAAGTGATCGCCACCAGAAAAGCAACCTTTTTCGACAGCAGAGGCAACGATATCTCCCTGATGTTTTTAAAGGGAGCACACTGTAACACGGACAGAACCAAGTTCAAGTCCCATAAGACAGAATGTCGGTCACCTCCCGGGCCGCTCGAGCACACCTGGTGCCCCCCTGGTGGTTGATGCAAGCCACCGCGGTAGCATTGTCCGTCTGTACGCGGACAGGCAGGCCCCGGAGACGGTCCGACCACTGGAAGAGACAGAGTTCGATCGCTCGTAACTCCAGCGCATTTAGCGGGAGGGAGGATTCCTCCTCCGACCAAGTGCCCTGGGCAGACAGGATGCCCAGGACTCCACCCCAGCCCGATAGGCTGGCGTCCGTGGTAACCACCGTCCACACCAACGGACGGAAGGACTTGCCTTCCGCCACCGACGGGGACTGGAGCCACCACAGAAGAGCCAATCTGATCTGATGACTCAAGGAGACATCCAGACCCAAGGACTGAGGCAGTCTGTCTCGCCTGGCCAGGAACTCCGTCTGGAGAGCCCGCGTGTGGAACTGAGCAAACGGTATCGCCTCGAAGGCCGAAACCATCAACACCAGGCCGCACTTTGCCCTCCTTCCTGGGCACAGCGAACAGATTCGAATAAAACCCCCGAAACCTGTCCCGATGAGGCACCGGGACAATCACTCCCCGAGCAAGCAGGTCCCGCACCGCTTGATGCAAGTCCTGCAGACGCCCCGGAAACAGAGGAAGATTGGAGGGAAAGAATCTGTCCGCCGGCCGGGAAAGGATTTCGATCTTGTAACCCGATCGTACGATTTCCTGAACCCACCTGTCCGATATCCGGAGCAGCCAAGGTTGGAGGAAACCGCGCCAACGTCCCCCCACTCCTGAAATCGGTGAGGGCGCCCCTTCAGGCAGAGGCAGATTGACCTGCCAAGCCGGCATTGCCGGACTTCTGCTCACCCGCCCAGGGTTTCTTCTGGTTGCCCTGGGCCTTGAAGGGCTTGCCCTTGGATTGGTTCCGAAAGGGACGAAAAGACCCCTGATTGGATCTAGGCGCAGAACCCCGCTTGCCTCGAAAAGACTTGTGCTTCGGGTTCTGGGGCAGCATAGTGCTCTTGCCCCCCATGACGCCTTTCACCAGGGTGTCCAACGCCTCCCCCAAAAAGGTGAGAGCCAGCATAGGGAAAATCAGCAACAGTTTTCCTTGAGGACTGGTCGGCCGACCAGCTCTTCAGCCACATCGGTCGCCGGTTAAGCACCGCGACACTAGAGAGGCGAGCCAACAAGGGGGCCTCATTCAAGTGTTCAGGTGGAACACCATCAGACACGAGATTGCCCCTAAGCATCTTAGTCCAATCAGCCACCGCCTGAGCCACCAGAACGGACGCGAAAACGGGTTTGAGCAACGAAACCCGCCACTGTATAGGAATGGCGAGCTAGAGACTCCAACCGCCGGTCCGTGGGATCCTGGAAATCCGGGGTATCCTCAGTAGGAACCAAGGTAGCTTTGTTCAACACGGCCACAGTGTGATCAACCTGTGGAGGCACACACCATCGTGATTCCGTAGCCGGCGCAAAAAGATAAAGCAATTTTGAACCGACTAGGTACCAGGAATGGACGTTTCAACGTGCGCCACATTACATTAACAGCGTGATTGTCCCAGTGCCTCATCGGGGCAGGGGAAAACCTGCGCAGACTTGCGGGTCCTGTGCATCCCAAATGAGGACACAACGCCTGGAGGACAGGGCTCATCCTCTAAATGTAAGGTGTCCTTTACAGACACAATCAGCTCATCCATGGTCGCCCGTTCTTCAGGCGACCCCGGGGAGGAGGTATCAACCCCCTCCATCTCAGCCTCCCCCTCAGACCCCGGGGGGTCCAAGGATGAGCGGGACCCTGAAAAGGGTACGCTCGCAGCAGCAGCCATATCCCCATCTGATCAGAAGAGAGAGACAACCTGGGCCTCTTTCTCGCAGCGCGTGCAGACATCAGCATTTCCATATTACCACAGCAGCCAGATCGGGTCGCAGCGGGGCCACAGGAGAACTGGGGCCCCCCACTAAAGCTAAAGGAAACTTGCTTTCCTGAGAATCCATTGCTCAAGTTATCAGAACAAACTACAGTGCAATAAAAAAGTACTGTCCCCTTTAAGAAAACGCTGCGCACACCGCTACTGCAACAGTGATAAAAGACCCCCAAAGGGGAAAAGAAACTGAGCTAGAAGCGATAGCACAGAGGGAAAACAGAGTGATAACCTGCAGAGCTCGCAGAGCGTTGCTACCGATGTCCTGCTGCTGATGGAAAGGAAGCGCTGCTGGAGTAGGCTGGACCATATGCCAGACCTTGGGAAAATGGCTGCCCCATAGGGATGCATTGGAGGCTACGCCAAAATGGCCGCCGACATGCGGCCGGACCGATCGTTCCACCGCCCACAAAATGGCGGCGAACTGCGCCAACATAACATGCAGGATCGCCCCAGAGGAGCTACACATGTAAGCCCATAGTAAAGATGGCGGACCGCGCGAAAATTCGTCGCTGCGGTCGCCGCACCATCAGAAACATCTGCACCCCCAACAATGCACCTAAGTGACAGGGACCCCCGGGCACACACAGTATCTGCACAAGCGATCCCCACAGGGATCGCACAGGGAGTCACACAGGCACAGACATGGGGGACACACAGCAACACAGACTGCCACCCCAGACAGAGGCCCCACACAGAAGTACTTACCTGTACCAGATGGCGTGGAAAGCCTCTATGCACGGAAAACCTCTGTCCTCATCTGACAGGGAGTGCCGTGAGCCAGGGACATGACGCTGCAGCACCGCAGACGAGTCCTGTGAGGTAGCCACCTCACGGCTGCATCCCTGTAGCGAACAGGGATGGGTCGTTCGTAATGCTAGGGCGAACCATAGCTGAACGCTCGATGGCGGGCTGGGGGTCCATCTGACCCTTTTACTCTGGAGAACCAGGGCGGCCAGTCCGAATCCCAGCACCGCATGATCCATCTTCATCCGAAGAGAAGACTAACACTAGAAGCTGACAATATAAACAGCTAGTAAAGTAAGAGAAAAAACTGACATTTTCAAAGAAAATCAAATAAAAGATTAGGAAGGCTGAGACTGAAGCCCCAGCACAAGGTAAGCCTGACTATTCCTGACGCTAGGCAGATTAAAACTGAGTTGGGAGTGGTGATGCAGGGGGGGCATTGACCAGATGGGACAGCCTCCATGGGTGTGTATATGCTAATTATGCGAATGCCTTTTGTCTTTGGACTAAGTCTATATGCCTAGCTATTCCTGCGGATAGGAAGTCAATACCCAACAGTGATGACTTAGAGGTGGCGGCGACTGTCGGAGGACGTAAGAGAAATATACGGTATATTTATTCCATTGTTACAGGCAATTTTGGCATTTTTATGCAGAATTGTAGTGTCTGTATCCACCTATTAATCAAACTATTTATCGTGTATATATGATTTATTGAATAAATATATATTTATTGTCAATAGCCCAGTTCATAATTACAGTGGGTACGGAAAGTATTCAGACCCCCCTTAGATTTTTCACTCTTTGTTATATTGCAGCCATTTGCTAAAATCATTTAGGTTCATTCTTCTTCCTCATGAATGTACACATAGCACCCCATACTGACAGAAAAACACAGAATTGTTGACATTGTTGCAGATTTATTAAAAAATAAAAACTGAAATATCACATGGTCCTAAGTATTCAGACCCTTTGCTCAGTATTTAGTAGAACCCCCCTTTTGATCTAATACAGCCAGGAGTCTTTTTGGGAAAGATGCAACAAGTCTTTCACACCTGGATTTGGGTATCCTCTGCCATTCCTCCTTGCAGATCCTCTCCAGTTCTGTCAGGTTGGATGGTAAACGTTGGTGGACAGCCATTTTTAGGTCTCTCCAGAGATGCTCAATTGGGTTTAAGTCAGGGCTCTGGCTGGGCCATTCAAGAACAGTCACGGAGTTGTTGTGAAGCCACTCCTTCGTTATTTTAGCTGTGTGCTTAGGGTCATTGTCTTGTTGGAAGGTAAACCTTCGGCCCAGTCTGAGGTCCAGAGCACTCTGGAGAAGGTTTTTGTCCAGGATATCCCTGTACTTGGCCGCATTCATCTTTCCCTCGATTGCAACCAGTCGTCCTGTCCCTGCAGCTGAAAAACACCCCCACAGCATGATGCTGCCACCACGCTTCACTGTTGGGACTGTATTGGACAGGTGATGAGCAGTGCCTGGTTTTCTCCACACATACCGCTTAGAATTAAGGCCAAAAAGTTCTATTTTGGTCTCATCAGACCAGAGAATCTTATTTCTCACCATCTTGGAGTCCTTCAGGTGTTTTTTTAGCAAACTCCATGCGGGCTTTCATGTGTCTTACACCGAGGAGAGGCTTCCGTCGGGCCACTCTGCCATAAAGACCTGACTGGTGGAGGGCTGCAGTGATGGTTGACTTTCTACAACTTTCTCCCATTTCCTGACTGCATCTCTGGAGCTCAGCCACAGTGATCTTTGGGTTCTTCTTTACCTCTCTCACCAAGGCTCTTCTCCCCCGATAGCTCAGTTTGGCCGGACGGCCAGCTCTAGGAAGGGTTCTGGTCATCCCAAACGTCTTTCATTTGAGGATTATGGAGGCCACTGTGCTCTTAGGAACCTTAAGTGCAGCAGAAATCTTTTTGTAACCTTGGCCAGATCTGTGCCTTGACACAATTCTGTCTCTGAGCTCTTCAGGCAGTTCCTTTGACCTCATGATTCTCATTTGCTCTGACATGCATTGTGATCTGGAAGGTCTTATATAGACAGGTGTGTGGCTTTCCTAATCAAGTCCAATCAGTATAATCAAACACAGCTGGACTCAAATGAAGGTGTAGAACCATCTCAAGGATGATCAGAAGAAATGGAAAGCACCTGAGTTAAATATATGAGTGTCACAGCAAAGGGTCTGAATACTTAGGACCATGTGATATTTCAGTTTTTCTTTTTTAATAAATCTGCAACAATGTCAACAATTCTGTGTTTTTCCGTCAATATGGGGAGCTGTGTGTACATTCATGAGGAAGAAGAATGAACTTAAATGATTTTAGCAAATGGCTGCAATATAACAAAGAGTGAAAAATTTAAGGGGGTCTGAATACTTTCCGTACCCACTGTACATCGGCCAGTTGTGTTTTTTTGCAAAGGATTCTGTACTGGCTAAAATAACTCAAATATATCGTTCAGGCATTCCCTTACAACGCGTAACAGCAGCACACATACTTCCCCTATTCACTGCCCAACCCGGAATTCAGCTGGAAACAGCAAATTTAAATCCCCTTGATTTTTTTGAGTGTTTTTTCGCGTAACATCTGTATCAATCGGTTGTGGACGAAAACAATTTATATGCTGATCAATTTATCGCCACCAACTCAAAATTTGTTCATTGCCAGACAATTAGAATTGAAATCTATTACAGTTTCCAAATTTAAAGACCTTTCTGGGCCTATCCTTTAACATTGGCATTGCTAAGAAGAATGAGTCTCGGTCACATTGGTCCACAGACCTGATTCATCAAATGCCCGTGTTCTCTGTTGCCATGGCCACTCATAGATATGAGAATATAATGCGATTTCTGCATTTCAACAACAATGAACTCTGTCATCCTTGCGGTGACCCTGCATATGACCGGTTCCACAAAATTTGGCTCCTCGTAAATCACTTTAACCAGAAATCTGCAGATGAGTTTACACCCTAACAAATTGTCTGCGTAGAGGAGTCCCTCATTCATTTTTCTGGCCGTCTTGCTTTCAGTTTCTCCCCAGCAAGCGGTCAAAATATATAAGCTCTGTGAGAGGGCAATAGGCTATACATGTCATTTCCAGATTCACCTGGAGCCCCCTGGATGCCCAGACTACATAGAAGGCATGGCAAGATAGTTTGGGTTTCTCCCTTGTTCTGTAAAGGGTACCACTTGTATGTGGACAAGTTTTATACACACGTGCCACTTTTTAAGACACCTTTTTGTCTATAAAAAATGGCTTGTAAATACCGGACTTAGAAAGGGGGAGAAAGCCTGCTTGAGAAATGATGAATTGCTTGCAGTGAAGTGGAAGGACAAACAGGATGTTTTCATCCTGTCTTCCATTCATGCAGATACGACAGTCCAAATTAAAACAGCGTCTGGTGGTGTTGAGAAGGTCCTCTCTGTCCACGACTACAACCTTAACATGGGAGGGGTGGACTTCAAAAACTAGATGATTAAGCCGTATTTCAGTTTCCTATAAAGGCAGAAAGTGTCTGTATATTTATTTCAATTGGCTCTGTTCGCTTTTGTACTATACAAAGCGTCAAGACGTGAATCCTTCGTAAAATTTTAGGAAGAGATCATCACAGCCCTTTTGTATCTTTTTGGCGCTGAGGCCCAAACTTGCAATCCAGGTGAAGTGAGCCGGCTGCATGATAAGCATTTTTGGATGCCATTCATGGTACCCTGACCCAAAAGTCCCCCCAAAAAAGATGTAGCAGACACGGAACAAGAAGAGACCCCCGCTTTTTCTGTCCCTTCTGGTCTCTGCCTCAATGACTGCTTACATTGCTACCACATAGTAGTGAAGTATTAGTATAGGGTACAGCACAATCTATTTACGACCTTTGAAAGCTTAAAGGCAATGATTGGTTTTCGGTACCCGTACGTGGCTAGAGAAGTAGCAGAATATAATTTGGGGTGTAATTCCACATAAACCCATGGCATGTATGAGCAATATATCATTTAAGTGACAACTTTGTGTAAAAAAAAAAAAAAAACATTTGTCATTTTTTAATAACTTTTCATTCATGGGCTCAACACATCTTGCAGCAAATTTCTTGGGGTAATTTGGGAGGGGGGGGGGGTGTTTTACTGCCCAGGCATTTTAGAACCTCAAGAAATGTGATAGGCAGTCAGAAAGTAAAAGCTGCATAATTTCCAGTATATATACAGTACCATAGTTTGTGGATGCTAAAACTTTCCCACAAACTAATTAATATACGCTTATTGGGATTTTTTTTTACCCAAAAACATGTAGTAGAATACATTTTGGCCTAAATTTATGACAAAATTTGAGGTTTAGATTTTTTTTTTTATATCAAAAAGTAGAAAATATCGTGTTTTTTTCCCCCCGGTCTTTTTTCGCTTATAAGTGCAAATAAAATAAACAGTGGTGATCAAATACCACTAAAAAAAAGTTCTATTTGTGTGAAAAAAAGGATATAAATTTTGTTGGGGTACAGCGTTGCAGGACCGTGCAATTAAAATAGCACAGTACTGAACAGCCAAAAATGGCCTGCTCAGGAAGGGGGGGGTAAAACCTTCCGGAAGTCAAGTGGTTAACAATGTAACTATTTAAGTTACTTGAATTCGACATGATCTCAGGCTCTCATACAGCCAGATCAGGAGAGGAAGGCGCAACACTTAGGGCTCATCATGTGTGTTGCATCAACATGTGCTGACAAGGAATATTATGACAGGAGAAGAGAGCAGAGAGATTACCTATCAGTCTGTTGCTGCTCATTCACTGTCCAATCACAGGCTAGGAACAAGAAAGTGACCTAGCAGTAATGCTTAACAGCAATAGAGAAAAGTCAGCTCACCGGCCTGGCTGTACACTCTGGCAGGGCCATGTAAATCTTGGGAATGGAGAGACAGAATTAAAAACCATTTGGCAAAGCGTTTTCATAAGTGTATTTAGCGGTTTGCCTGTTCAGCTTAAAAACTAAAAATCCCACTATGGGAAGCCTGTTAGCCAAAACTGCTGTTACTGCAAAACTCTCTCACTGATATCCAGACCTGCTTCGATGTGGAGATGTAATCAAGAATCGAGTTGATAGATTTCTCAGAGTAATTCCTGGTGACAGCACTGCGGATGTAGGTTAACAACTGTTTATATCTGTTCATCATTTCAGGATAATTACCCTGTAAAAAAAACACACACATAATAAAAGTGTACAATTTCTCCATTAAACGTACACATGTACCTGTCACAAAACTGGGTTCTTCATCAAAAGGTTATTACAATGGATGTGCTGAAAAATTAAAATTACCAGTTTGAAATTTATTTTGATCATCTGTTTCAATGCTTTGAATCCCCATTCTCCCTTTTCACCTTCCAGTTCTAAAACCTAAAAATAGAGATAAAAGAAGGACAAAGTTTAAAAACACAACATCAACTGTGAGCAAGCTATGGAATGATGGAGAAAACCATACAAAAAGGACATTTTGTTTTCTAAGGCTGCCCATAGAGGTTTTTTTTTTTTTTTTTTAATTAGATGGAGGAATGAATAGATTCCCCCATCCACACAATTGAGGAGGATGAAGAAATCCTCCTTGCTGTGCTATTGTATCCTGACAGTGGGGACACCACTGCCGTCAGTATACACTGATCAGATCTGCAGTCAATTGTTTGTAACCACTGAACGAACGAAAACTTTTCAATATTACTGTTCAAAGAAGTCAATCTGTCGAGCATAAATAGCCATACATGGATCAAAATTTGGCGAGGCCCTATTGAACCAGTTCAATTTTGATCCATCTATGGCCTGCTTTGGACTAATAAGTTGATGTTTGGGTTACGCCTGGCACACACAATGAGATCGGACCAATGATAGTCAGTTTTTTTTTTTTTTTTTGCATGCTAGTCTCCATATGGAAAAATTAGGAGGTTACTAAAGTTACGAATATTTTTGTATGACAGAATAAAAATTTAGGAGTGATGATCTGGTATCATGCGAGAACAAATTTTGTGCTTGTCCCATTAGATCATTTTGCACGACCTGTCCCGATTAGCTCTTGAAAGCTGTGTATTAGGCTGCATTCACACTTGAGCGTAGCGTTTTTGCACGTTTTTTTACCGCGATTTTCAGGCGTTTTTGGAGGCAGGCATTGACATCTATCAAAAACGCTGGTAATCAGCCCAAAAAGAAGCTCATGTCCTTTTTTCGGCTACAGGCGTTGGTGGAGCTGAAAAACGCTCAAAAACACCCAGGTGTGGATGGAGCCTTAATGATCAGATTATCGTACGATTGCTTCGAAAGTTGTATTTTTGGTACGATTTTCTTGTATACTAGACTTTACCCTCTAATAGACTGTATTATATATCAGGAAGCCACAGAGTGCTTTCTCAGCCTGCAGAGCCTATAACATTAAACCAATACACAGCCAGATGGATTTTTAAAATAAAGCACCATCCCTTGTAGGTTTGCACTGTTAAATGATAGTGATCAGTGGCTAGGGTAGATGTGTTTAGCAAACATCATCTTCACTGTTAGTTATGAAAACCCTATTCACACCAATTATACATTGTGTTCCAGAACACATTCCTTTGACTGCATACATTTGTTTTTCATATATATTTACTTTAAGTGTGGCAATTTACAAAAAAAATAAAACACATATATATATTTATTTGCTTTTAAGGCCCCTTGCACACGGCAGCTTAAAAATGCTCAGTACAGCTTTTTTTTTATGAGCTAAAATACAGCCCATTCATTCTAATGTGCCTATGCACACAGGCGCGTAAATGAGCGCTGCGTATTCTTCAGTAAGAACCAAATAGAAAAATCTGCATTTTTGGACAGTAATTTACGCCTAATGCGAGCATTTGCGCGCAAATGCGATCAAATGAAAGCACACGATCCAATACTGTTGATCTGAAAAAAATTTTGCATATTCAGAGGCGTGAATTTGCGCAAATGCATATGCGCGAATTTGCACGAAAATGCGTGCATTTCAATGAGACAAAAATTACGGCTGAAAAAGGAGATGCTCAAACAGGAGTATCGTGTGCAAGAGGTCTTATACATACTTGAAGCTAGAGGTGCACTGAATTTAAATTTTGCTGTCGAAACTGAAAATGCAGGATGCACTTGGCCGAAATGTTTTAAAAATAATATTTATATTTTTATATCTAATTGTATTATATTTGACTTTTTAATTAATGTCAAATTAAATTATTATGAATTTATTGGTCGGCAATTATTGGCAGCTTTAGCGCAAGAAAAACGTATCACTTTAAATTCTATGTATTCCTGCTTGCTGCATTTTTGGTCAGTTAAAAAAACAGCACCAAAAATGCCCCTCCCTGTTGAAACGCACTGAAAACGCAGCAAGAACGCATCATTAATGCAGCTGTGTTACAATTTTTTTTGAGTTACATGACCTACCATAAGCACAGTAAAATCGTGGTAAAATGCCGTGCGTTTTTGGAGCCATTATTGACACCTTTTTCTCTTATCGGCAAAATGCAGATAACGCCATTTTCGCCTGATAAGTTTAGTCAGCTGAGTTTTCATCTCCTCCTGAAGCCCAAAATAACTTCAGGCACAACATCCAATTTACAAATCTGAAGTAGCATCTAATGTATTTCTATGGCAGGGTTTTGATAGATACGATTTCAAGTAGTACGGTTTGAGAAGTAGTTCATGTATTACTTTTTCGAGACTTCAGCACGATTTCACTGCCATAGACTATAATGTAAATCGTGCTGCAAATCAAACCTGTGTCTATATCAGCACTACTTGAGCCTGAAAGAAGTTAAATATTAACCCTTTGCTAGTTAAACTTCTGTTCATAACATCACTGTTCCTCAATGTGACATGGACAGCCCCTCTCACTGAAGTAGCACTGAAGTCTTATCAAATGGTTACAAATCTCTCAGGAGTAGCGCTGAAGTCGGACTTTGAATCACATGACTTTAAATCATACCAGAGTGACCGCAGGCTAAAAGGGATAAAAACAATGGTTATGCCTCCCGGTTATCTTGTGCAGTCTACACAATTATTTTATTATTATTTATATAAATAACCTAAAATTAACCGAAACAAATGGTTTTCTCTTTCCTCTGATTATGCAGTACCACAAACACTGTGCACCCTAGAATACTGAATACCCAACAAAGGGGAAGATATGTTCTTCTTTTTCCCCTCAAATTTGTAGGAAGTGAGGGCAAACGTCTTTTAAGACTCATTCACATGTGCAGTGCCCTCTGAAGAGCAATCCACGTATCCTTATTATGTCCAACCCCTTTGCTGGAATGACCTTGATCTTTTTCTTCTGGACATCCCTTGGATGTATGCCGTATGACATCTATTGCCTTTGTGCGTATAGCACTTTACTTTTTCGGATGCCTAGTCGTGCTGTACTCTGCCAATGTATGCGCTTCTCATTTCTGCTTTTTTGTTTTATTTTTTTTTTTATTTTAAATATTAATAAAGAGAAAGTTGAAAAAAAAAAAAAAGCATTTGACAGCCATTTAGGAGGTGCCCAATTTAACCCTGTAAATGCCACACTACTGCGCAACAATTGCGTGCATTTTATGCAGCCATGCTGTGGCTCCATAGACCTGCAGTGGTCACGCTCGGTGGCCGTAGTGCTGTTTTATTTTTGCTGCAGCTGCAAAGCATACCATCTAGGCCACTGCATGTATACAGTCCTGAACGGCTGCATGCCCAGGCTCAGGAGAAGTGTAAAACCACAGCTTAACCACCTGGTTTTACCACCCCCGTGCCACACATGTGAATGACGTTTTACAGAGTCACAGACAGGAAAGTCATTTTTTAAAGAGGGGAAAAGAGAAAACATCTGAAAATAATGTGCGAATATTCAGTAATATAGTGAAGACGACATCGCCCACCTTCTGGAAACTGCTGAGAGCTGCCTTGGGATCATCTTCTTTCAATGCTTTGGAGTTGTAGTATTGGTTTTCCAGATCAACATTGGGTTCAGAGTTACTATCTTCTGAGTATTCCTGTGTATAGAAGCCAAAAAAAAGTTAGACGTTTCATGAACATGGAGATATATATATATATATATATATATATATATATATATATATATATATATATATATATATATATATATAGTGTGAAATGTCAGAGCACTATGCAGAATAACTACAATGTATAATCATGTACATGACTTATCAGCTCCAAGCCTGAGAACTCACATGACCACTCCTAAGAGAGGAGAGCAATTACTTTTTTTTTTACTGAGCTGCAGAGGGGGTGGGCACAACTGGCTCTGGCTTTCAGCTGCATGCTAAGAGGTGGAGCCAGCTGTCAATCAGGCCGCTGGGTGGATCCTGACAATATTGTGGGAATCCTACTAGAGCCTGGAGCGGCTCTGCCAAGTCAACTGATAGCAGGCAATAGTCCCCGGTCAGCTGACTTTGGGTCAGCACTCCTGTGACCTATAACTCAAATATGGACAAAAAAGCTTTGTCCATACTTCCCTTTTAACATTACTTTTAAAGAGCTGCACTCAAAACCTTTTCATTAACCTAAAAAACCTGAAGAACGTTTATTAGGTTGAGTCACTGACCCGGTATGATATGCTTTTTCAATGCTTGTGCCACAGATATCATTGAAGCCAGATACTTAGGAAGAAGCAATAAAATGGCAATGTATATATTTTATCAGTACAGGTTTCCTTTAAAGCATAGCTACTCCCACCCAAACAAAAAAAATAAATAGAAAAAAAAATTGCTGCAGCTTACCAGTCCTTCGATGTGGTGGCTACATTTGTTTTATTTTTTAGGCTTTTTCCCTTTATTTTTATCTGATGAACCTGCCTTCCTCAATTCCTTTCCTAGGGTGACAAGGCTCACTCTCTGTGTTGTATCTGTGGAGCAGTGTTGTCACTCTAGAACACGTCAAACAAAAGGCCCGTTGGCTGAGACATTTCATGTGGCCTTCACACCACTTCTGAAGCTGTGGCACTGCCGTTGTTCCGCCCCCACCTTGTCTACGCAGTCGGCAGCAGGGAGGACAGAACTCCTCCTAGCACCCCCTCTTCTCTGCTTTCCCTGGTCCCAGCCTTCAGCAGACTCCCGCAGCTGACTCCAGCCCTTGCACTTTCTGCTTCCTAGCTCCATTCCAGCCGCATCACAAGGTAAAGCTAGATACACACTATACAACTTTTGTTGCTTGATTTCCTTTAGATTTACCTTTTCTATGTAGTGCAAGAGCCTGCCTGATTGGATACAAACTGAAAGTATTTAGGTTTGACCTCATATTATATGGTTTTGGTAAATCTAAAAGGAAAAAAAACTAAAGAAAATTGTATAGTGTGAATTCAGCTTAACCACTTGCCGTCTGCTCACTCGAGCACTACTGCGGCAAAGTGGTTGGTTATCGCCTGGCGACGTAGACCTACGTCGCCAGACAATCCCCCTACTCGGCGGCGCGCGCGCGCCGCCGGAGGCTCGCTCCCGCTGTGTTCAGACACAGCGGGAGTCGGGCCAGGGGAGGAGCAGCGGCGATCGCCGCTGCTCTTCCCCGATCGTCGGGGAATCGAGTGTGGAGATCCGCCTGCTTGTGTAAACACTAGCGGGTGGATCTCCTAAGTGACAGGCAGGGTCAGATTGCAGGGTTCAGCACAGCTGAACCCTGGATCTGTCCTTGTGTCACACAGTCGCCTCCCCCCACACACGTTCGTAAGCACCAGGCATACATTAACCCCTCCCTTTCCAATAAAATTAACCCCTTCCCAGCCAGTGTCATTTTTACAGTAACAGTGCATATATATAGCACTGATTACAGTAGTAATGTCACTGGTACCCCCAAAAGTGTCAAAAATGTCAGTCAGGGGTCCGATCTGTCCGCCGCAATCCCGCAAAAAAAAAAAAAAAACCGCAGATCGCCGCCATTACTCGTTAAAAAAAAAAAAAAACACACCAAAAATGACAGAAATCTTTCCCTTAGTTAGTAAACGCAATAACTTTTGCGCAAGCCAATCAAAATACGCTTATTGTGATTTTTTTCACCAAACATAGGTAGCATGAAACAAATTGGCCAAAAATTTAAAAAAATTTGGATTTTTACATTTTTTTTGGGGGGGAATTTCATATAAAAAAATGTGAAAAATATTATTTTTTCAAAATTTACGCTCTTTTTAAGTTTATAAAGTAAAAATCGCACAGGTGATCAAATACCCCCAAAAGAAAGCTCTGTTTTGTGACTTGACTTCTGATGGTGGCGGGGCTCTTGACATCTAGCCTTACAGATACAACTGGCCCTTTGAGGGCAACCATAATGCTGATGCGTATAGTGATGAAATTGAATTTGACACCTGTGCTCTAGAACAGTGGTCCTCAACTCCGGTCCTCAGGGCCCACTAACAGTCCAGATTTTAAGTATTACCTTGGGGAGATGCTGACTAGAGTACTGCAATCACTGATATCACCTGGGATGTATTTCAGTTATCTTGCAAACCTGGCCTGTTAGTGGGCCCTGTAGGCCAGGGTTGAGGACCACAGCTCTAGAATAATCCACCAATCGCTCTGTTCTGACAGCTCCCTGAGCAGAGAGCTGCTGACTGTCAATCACCGCTCTCCGCTCTGCCCTCTCCTCATTGGAGCACTGGGCTGTGGAGGGGCGGGGAGCAGCCGGCTCAGGCTCTCGGCGGCTCGCTGAGAGGCTGAGCCGGATGTCGGTCCAGGCACCTGGCAGATCCCGACTTCCATTGTAGTGATGATGCGGTGCCTGGACTGACTTCTGTGATTTCAGTCTGCTCTCTGCTGAAAACGGGTCACAAAAACGAATTGCACTCCTGTGATCCATAGGAGAAGTCCAGTCAAACGAGCTTTGCTTGTACATCTCCTTTAACACACTCTGCTGTATACAATGTGATGTGTATGTTCTTTTAAAGCTTAGTGTGTTATATTCAGCACAATGTTATGTATAACACAGTACACAATGAGGTCTGTATAAACACACTGTGCATTTGCAGTGACCGCAACTGGACATAGTGAGGGGTTGGTGGAATGTCCAACTAATGTCACTGCGGCAGCGTCGGCTGGCTCCAATTATTTATATATTTATAGAAGTGAAAAGGTGACAGTCAGAAATTCACGTTCTACTAAACTACTAAGTGCTTAATAAAAAAAAAAAAAAATCTTATTTTTGCGATCTAGACCATGAATCTGCACCAGCAGACTAATGACATTCAATTAGCTTTCCTTTACGTCTACAAGGATGATGGGGATTGGAGCTGGGGGTCTCAGGCAGCTGTACATCCTGTCAGGAACCCGCTGAGAGTTGTAGTCCAGGTAAATACGGAGATTGTCGATTTAATTAAACTTGCAATCAGTGGCGGCCGGTGTGTTGGGGGCGCAGGGGCGCCGCCCCCCCCATCCATGCGTCCGGCCCACTAATTTACATGCGGTGCGCCGGACGCATGGAGTACAATGGGATTTTTTTTTTTTTAGCCATGTGATTAGAGCCAGAGGCTCTCACAGGCTAAAAAAAAGGTGGACCTGGGGCGCAGAGCAGTGCGTCCCGAGCCCACCCATTGTGTGACAATAGCGAATGAAAATTCGCTATTGTCACACGGATCCTCCTCCTGGCCAATCAGGAAGCGCGTCCGATATGCGCTTCCTGATTGGCCGAAAGGCAAACCCCATGCCATTGGCTGGGGAGGAGGTGGGACCCAGGAGGACAGAGGACTCGCCGCCACAGCGGAGAAGCCGCAAGCCGCCGCTGCCCTGCCCGCTCCTTGGAGAACATCGGGCGGTGTGATCGGAGGGATTATCGGGCGGTATGCGGCACGGATCCGATACTGGACGGAGTACGGAGAGGAACCTGATCCTCGGGGTGTACAGCTGTGAGCACCGGACACCCCCGACACCGAGGTGAGTCCCAGGACTCGCACTGCTCAACTCCCCGGACTGTATAGAGATTGGATGTGTCCGGTATAGAGAGATCACTGCACCGCCGATCTACCGGATCCCTCTGTGTGTGTTTATTGGGGAATCCAATACTGATCGATCGCCGGGATCGGACTGGTGGGGTGTCCGGTGTGCGCCGCCTCCCCCTCCCTGCGAGACGTAGCCGGTTCCCCTCCCTCCTCCATTCTGTCCATGGTTTTCCCCTTGTTGGATAATGCCTCCGAGAAACTGCGCAAGCACACAGTCTCATCGCAGTTCGTCGCATGGTTTTCTCGACGGGAGGCATTATTCCACAGGACACCAGCTCCCTTCAGAACATTGATGCTCTAAGACAGCGGGTCGGGAACCCATGATCCGGATTCGCTGACCCTGCATTCCAGAGCAGGAGGTCATGGGCCACATTAGAGGCCTCCGCAGGCCAAAGGTTGGGCACCCCTGACTTAGGGGGAGGTGTTCTGTAATACACACAGCTAGACAATAAAAATGTAACCAATAAGAGCGCAGCACAACCAGCACTGTACAGACAGAGGGTCGGGGGTCCTGCATCCTGATAGGACAGTTAGTGCAGTATGAAAACTCCTCCTACAAGCTTTAACTAGGCACTGATATAAGTCACAAGGCTGCTATATACTGCTGATGAGAAAAGGTATTTAGCATTTTCTATTTACTAAAATAATTGCATTTCCATCTTCTGTGAACTGTGGGAGGCCAGATGTAGTGAATGCAGGATCCTGGATTTAGTAACACTTTATGTTTTAAGCTATTACTAATACCAGTAATACACATGAAATCTGATAAACTAGACTCTAGCTTAGCAGCTAAATGCACTATTAGAAGCAGGATTACTCATGAGGTCATCTTTCTGTCCTCTCCTCCTCATTAGCATATTCACTACAAGCACATGTACATGTACATCTAGCAGAGCCGCAGTGCCTCCTCGTGCCGGTCCTCCATCTCCTCTCTGAGTGAGGACTGCAGGAGGTCAATATGAAAACTAATCCAGGTCTTTACACTGGTGAACAGAGAACTGCATTAATTGGCATATTTATAGCAGACTTCTTGGCTTTCGCACAGTTGCAAGGTTTAATTTAAAGTATTAAAGCGGAGTTCCAGCCACAAAATCGACCTAATCGATTTTGTGGCCATCTGCTTGCTCTTCTTCACCTGAAAAGGAATTGGATAGTTAGGATTTTTTTTTTTTTTTTTACTTACCTTGTAATTGTAGAAAGAAATACTCACCTTTCTTCCACTTCCTCCCTCGGCGGCCGCGGCCCGCGCCGTCACTTCCTGTTTGCAATGATTCCTGGGAGCTGAACGTCATCGCTCCCAGGAATCAATGCGACGGCACCGGCCCCGCTCGTCACTTCCGGTGCGACGCCGCATGCCCAGAAGCTGTGTAGGAATGCGGTGCCGCACCGGAAGTGACGAGAGGGGCCGATGCAGGCACATTCTGGGAGAAGAAGACACGGAAGAGGACGCAGAAGAGGATCGCGCTGGCTTCAGCTGCCCATAACAGAGATGGCAATGCTGGAGAAGAAATTTTAAAAGTGAGTATTTCTTCTTGCTGGTAAGTGCGAACCGGGACAGATCAGAGGCTAGCCATTGTGGAATGTACTAGCCCTGACTGTCCCGGGGGTATGTTCATTGAAATTTTTTTTTTGTGGCTGGAACTCCGCTTTAAAGTTCAAAATGTATTCTAGCAGAGCTGTCTGGGCAATGGGATAAATTCCCGAGGATTAATCTGTCTGGTGTGTGTCAGGTTTGTGGCATCAATCATACCGTCTAAAAATAAAAGACACATGACTAAATGTTCACATGTAGCAGTAATTTACTTCACCGCAAGGAACTTACTGCGCCACTGACCATTTTACCAAGGCATACACCAACTGATTCATGAAAGCTGAAGTTAAATCTATTCGATTTTTGCCCTTCCCTGGTTCCCTTATTCCCCCTCATTCACATTCTAATGACATTTTCAACAAAAACATTCCCATTTTTATTACATTTTAGATCCAGTGATATGACTGGGTCTCTGTGCTTCCTTGTGCAATGCAGGCAGATCAAGACTGCAGGGAGGGACTGGCCGGGCACTGTACATAGCTTCCTGAAAACATCACAGAACTCCGCTTTAGTTCTTCTCTCTCTCTCTCTCTCAAGAATCCTCAGCCCTGATGCAATTGGTGAGCTGGTCCTTAGGAGGAGTTATATCACCACTTAACCACTTTAAGACTGGAAGGATTTGCCCCCTTAATGACCAGGCCATATTTTGCGATTCGGCACTGCGTTACTTTAAAGGACAATTGCGCGGTTGTGCGACGCTGTACCCAAACAAAATTGACGTCCTTTTTTTCCCACAAATAGAGCTTTCTTTTGGTGGTATTTGATCACCTGTGCGATTTTTATTTTGTGCGTTATAAACAAAAAAAGAGCAACAATTTTGGAAAAAATATATATATTTTTCACATTCTGATATATTACATTCCCAAAAAAAAAATTTCAAAATCAAAATTTTTTTTTAACATTTTAGGCCAATTTGTTTTCTACTACATATTTTTGGTAAAAAAAAAAAAAATCGCAATAAGCATATTTTGATTGGTTTGGGCAAAAGTTATCACATCTACTAACTACGGGAAAGGTTTAAGTCAGTGGTCCTCAACTCCGGTCCTCAGGGCCCACTAACAGGCCAGATTTTAGGTATTACCTTGGAGAGATGCAGACTAGAGTACTGCAATCACTGAGCAGCAAATTATATCAGCTGGGATGTATTTCAGTTATCTTGCAAATCTGGCCTGTTAGTGGGCCCTGTAGGCCAGGGTTGAGGACCACTGGTTTAAGTCATTTCTTTTTTTTTTTTTTTTTTTTACTAGTAATGGTGGCGATGTGCGATTTTTTGTTGGACTGGGACATTGCGGCGGACAGATCGGACCCTTGACTGACATTTTTGGGGGTACCAGTGACATTACTACAGTAATCAGTGCTAAAAATATGCACTGTAACTGTAATAATGACACTGGCAGGGAAGGGGTTAACCCTGTGGGTGATCAAGGGGTTAAATGTGAGCCTAGGGGAGCGATTCTAAGTGTGGGGGGCGTGGCTTCTGAGATGACCATAGACACATGTGACCCTATATAGAAGGATCACATGAGCTCTGTGATCATCCCAGGGAGAAGAACGGTCAGCTGTGTTCACAACAGCCGACCGCCCTTCGCTGTCAGCGGGGAACGATGCGGGTGTCAGGCGGCAATCGGAGCCGACTGACCCGTGCATCGGCTTCCCCCGCTGACGAGCAGGGGCGGGAGTGTGCCGACAGTGGCGCGCGCTCGCCCCCTAGCCTCCTGAGAGTGAACGATGTAGACCTTTGTCGCTTTGCCCAGGAGCGGGGCGGTAATTGGTTAAAGACCAGGCATTTTTGTTTACATGTAAAACATCAGTCATTTTTTTCTTGCTGGAAAATTACTGGAAAAAGGGATTTAAAAAAAAAAAAATAAATAAAACACGAGACGTTACAAACATATCAAACTTACCTCCTCTGTGCAGTTGGTTTTGCACATGGCAGCCTGGATCCTCCTCTTCTCAGGTCCCTCTTCTGTGATCCTGGCCCCTCCCTCCTGTCAAGTGCCCCCACAGCAGCAGGTTGCTATGGGGGCAACTGAGCCGAGCTGCAGCTTCCTGTATCCATTCAGACGTGTTTTGGCCCCGCACCCTCTCTCCTGATTGGATAACTGTGTCTCAGCCAATCAGGAGAGAGGGTCCTGGACAGATGAGGGACTCGTGGACATCACTGGACAGAGATGGGGCTTAGGTAAGTATTATAGGGGCTGCTGCAGATATGTTTTTTATTTTAATGCATAGCATGCATTAGGATAAAAAACCTTCTGCCTTTACAACTCCTTTAAAACCCCCAAAACATTATATATATTTTTTTAAGGCAGAGCCCCTAGAAAATAAATTGATGGGTGTTTTTTTTATGTCACACGGTATTTGTGCAGCAGTTTTTCAAATGCAAATTTGGAAAATACATTTTTTTTAATTTAAAGCACAAAAACATAATATAATACCATACTGGTTGGTAAAGTATAAAAGATGATGTTATCCTGAGTAAATAGATACCAAACTTGTCCTGCTTTAAAATTGCGCATGCCCATGCAACGGCGTCAAACTGCATACATTTTACTTTCCATAGGCGACGCTTTAAAAGCCTTCACAGGTTACCACTTTAGATTTACACAGGGGGTTTGGTGATGGAATTACTGCCCACAATCTAATGTTTGCGGCAATACTTCGTGTGTGGGGTGATTGATATTTGCGCGTGAGCTATGCGTGTGTTTGCCTTTGTGCGTGAGCACGGAGCGCTTTAAAGATTTATTTATTTTTTTTTTTTACATTGTCGTCTTCATTTTTTGGGATCACTTTTATTGTTATCACAGAGAATATAAATATCCCCCTGTGATAGCAATAGGTGACTGGTACTCCTTATGAAGAGATCTGGGGTCTAGCACAGTATACATGCCGGGAAACTGGAAGTGATGAGCAATTCATGAGTTTCCTATATCATAGAGGCCATCAGAGCGATTCCGGTCTCCGATTACCTCTATGGTAAGCCAGTGGAAGCGCCATCTGGTTGCTCGGTACTCCGGATGGGACTGGAGAGCCTGAGAAAGCCGCGGAAGAAAGCCGACCGCCAGCTCTTCAAAACAATACTGGGATGATGCCATCATCCAAGTATAACCACTTAAATATCAAATGCTTTGATGGGTGGGTGTCAGTCTAGTGGATTATGCACTTTTAACCACATCCCGCCCGCCCTATAGCAAATTGACGGCGGGATTGTGGTTGTATTATCCTGACCGGACGTCATATGACGGCGGCAGGATAAATTAGTTCTGCGCGCCCCCCAGGGGCACGCAGAGCGGCGATCGGTGATGCGAGGTGTCAGTCTGACTCCGATCTCGGTAAAGAGCCTACTGAAGTAGGCTCTTTACCATGTGACCAGCCGTGTCCAATCACGGCTGGTCACATAGTAAACAGGAAGAGCCATTGATCGGCTTTCCTTAGTTCGTGTCTGACAGGGACGAGTAAAGGAGCGCCGATCGGCGGCTCCCCTGACAGGGGGGGGGGTGTCGGCACTGGTGGTCTGATCATTGATTACCAGTGCAGACCCTCAGGGGGGTGCCATTAGAACCACCAGGGATGCCCACCCATGACCCCAGGGATGCCCACCTATGACCCCAGGGATGCCCACTATGGCCACCAGGGATGGCAATCAGGGCTCAGGGAGCCCCCCATTGCCCTCCCTATCAGTGCTGCCCACCAGTGCCCTCCCTATCAGTGCTGCCCACCAGTGCCCATCATTGCCATCTTTCAGTGTCGCCCACAAGGGCCCATTATTGCCCACCAGTGCCGCCTATCAGTGCCCATTAGTGCCGCCTATCAATGCCCATCAGTGCCCACCAATGCTGCATATCTGTGCTACCTATCAGTGCCACATATCAGTGCCGCCTATCAGTGCCACCCCATCAGTGCCTGTCAGTGCAGTCTCATCAGTGCTCGTCAGTGCAGGAAAAAACTTATTTACAAAATTGTATAACAAACAAAAAAATTTTTTTTTTATTTTCAAACTTTTCAGTCTTTTTTTATTTGTTTAGCAAAAAGGAAAAAACCCAGAAGTGATCAAATACCACCAAAAGAAAGTTCTATTTGTGGGGGGAAAATTACATAAATTTGGTGTAGGTACAGTGTTGCATGACCGCGCAATTGTCATTCAAAATGCAACAGCGCTAAAAGGGGAAAATTGGCCTGGGCAGGAAGGGGGTGAAGTGGTTAAACAGACCTCATTTGCATGCAGACAGCTCTAAGTAATGCCCACATGTGATGCTAAACCTCCATTGCTGAAAAAAACTGAAATTTAATAAAAGGGGTGGGCCCAGGAGAGTTTACTTGGGGAGCAAAGAGGTTTGATTGTTTATGGCTCTGCCCAAAGCAGAGGTGAAAGCATATCCTTGTATCCCAGAAGATGGGGCGCAGGCTTGTCCTGATACCAATCCAAAGGGATAGTAAATGTAAAGAGGACCAGCCCAGGTGAGTAAAGGATAAGGAAGGGCCTCAGTCTACATACCTCCACCAAAACACACACTCATGAATTTGGCTTTGTAAAAAATACACAATCATATGCAAGGAAAATGGAAAAACAGCATTTTTGCTTGCATGCGAGAGCTTCCTCTCACTGACTAAGCTCTGGAGCTACTGCACAGTCTTCCTTAAGGCTACATTCACACCTGAGCGTAGCGTTTTTCACCGCGATTTTACCGCGATTTTTGCGGCGTTTTTTTACCGCGATTTTACCGCGATTTTTACCGCGATTTTTGTGCAGGCGTTTTTAGATTGAATAGAGATCAATGGAAAACGCCTGTAATCTGCCCAAAAAGAAGCTCATGTACTTTTTTGAGCATTGGGCGTTTTGTATACAGCGTCAAAACGCTCAGATGTGAACAGGGGCCATTGAAATGAATAGGATTTGTCTTGTTGGGCGTTTTGAGAGCTGATCCTAGAGCAGAAAAACGCCCCAAAAACGCCTAGATGTGAACGGAGCCTTAGTGAATCCACCCCTCTGTGTGAAAAGCACACACAGCTCCATGGAGGAAGGTAGGTGGGCTCTTTCTAAAGCCTATGCTTTCACCTTCCTCTCTTTTTCTGCATTACCAATCACAGCAAGGAGGGTGTTCCTTTCACAAAAAGGCGTTTCGAATCGCAGGCAGAATTGAACTATTGCAAGTCGCAGGACGCCCGTGCGATTCCCGTGACTTGCAATGGCACCCCAAACGCAGCGCAATTTAGATGCGATTGTCGCCCGACTAATCGCAGTAAAATTGCGCAAACCCAATCACGGGACGCTTGTCGCCCAAAAGACTTCTCTTGGGCGACAGGCGTCCCGCGATTTTACTGCGATTTGTCGGCCATGCTTGGGGTGCCACTGCAAGTCACGAGAATCGCACAGGTGTCCTGCAACTTGCAATTGTTCAGGATCGCGGGCAGAATCAGAGCAATTCTGCCCACGATACTAAACGCCTATATGTGAATGGAGCCTTAACCATCGTCTCTGCCCATTTATACAGAATAACTGTATGTAAATCTTAGGGCATCAGCAGAACAGGGCAAAGCTGTAGTAGGAGTACAGAATTCAAGCCGTATTCAGGCAATAATAAAAGTAGAACTAAAAGGCAAAACTTTTTTTTTTTTCCATTTTGGTTAGAGCAAGGGAGGGTTATAACCCGTCAGATTATTTTTCACCATCTGTGTCCCATTACGGAGATTTCTCTTTACTTCCTCTGACCCACAGCCAAACAGGAAGTGAGAAGAAATCCCTGCAAATTAAAGGAATTACTTAGGGAAGGAGGAGGGGGGAATCATGATCTGTAGTGTAAATAATGACTGAACCTTCTCCTGAATTACTTAGGGACCCCCAGATCACCAAAACAAGTGTCCCCATTGGAAGATTTACCCTCTATTACTTTTTGGGGACAATCCAATGTTTGTGGATTTTCTTTTACTTCTACTTTCAATGATAATGGTAAACAGGACAAATAGAGAGGGTGGATCTCCCTAATGGGGGGCACAGACCGGTGTTCTAATCAAAAAAAGTTTTACCTTTAGCGATACTTTAGGTGATAATTTGCTGCCTAAACAGCCCTGACCCGTGGAGACAGAGTCCATGAGACCTATCAATGTATGTGGTGGTATCTGGCACCAAGCTGTCAGTAGCAGATCCTGTAAGTTGCGAGGGAGGCCTCCATGGATGGGACTTTTTTTTTTTCCTTCACACACCCATAGATACTCAATTGGAGTGAGATCTGGAGAATTTGGAGGCCAGGTCAACACCGCAAACTTCTTTTTGTGTTCCTCAAACCATTCTTGAACAATTTTTGTAGTGTTGCAGGGCTCATTATCCTGTTGAAAGAGGCCACTGCCATCAGAGAATACCGCTTCCATGAAGGGGTGCACTTAGCAGAAATGTTTATGTTTAGATAGGTGGTGCGTAACAAAGTAACATCCACACGCAGGGCAGGAGCCAAGGTTTCCCAGCAGAGGAGTGCCCAAAGCATCACACTGCCTCCCCCAGCTGGCCTTCTTCCCATAATGCACCCAGGCAAGTGGCATGCACACACCTGGCCATCCACATGATATAAAAGAAAATGTGATTCATCAGATCAGGCCACCCTCTTCCATTGCTCTGTGGTCCAGTTCTGCTGCTCACACGCCAATTGTAGGCCCTTTTGGCTGTGGAGACGGGTCAGCATGGGCATTGGGCACCCTGACCGGTCTGTGGATACACAGCCCAATACACAACATGTGACTCGCTGCGGTGCCATTTGAAAAAGAAAAAAAAATAAGTCAGGGGCGACTTTCTCAGAGCAGGTAGGGAAACCCATTGAAATGAATTGACTGCCTACCCTCTGCAGGTCACACAAGTATGAACCCAGCATAGCCGCAGAACAGCTTGTTATTCCTTACTGGCCAGAAAGGAAAGAAAGAAAACTAACAGCCATCAAATCAAATAAGTGAGGGTAGCGGAGTACCAGAGGGTGAGAAGGTAGAGTTAGGAAGCCAGGAAACAGCCACACAGGACAGACTTTAACCACTTGCCTACCGGGCACTTTCACCCCCTTCCCATCCAGACCAATTTTTAGCTTTCAGCGCTCTCACGCTTTGAATGACAATTGCGCGGTCATGCTACACTGTACCCATATGACATTTTTATCATTTTTTCACACAAATAGAGCTTTCTTTTGGTGGTATTTAATCATCTCTGGGTTTTTTATTTTTTTACAAAAAAAAAGAAAAAAGAAAATTTTGAAAAAAAAAAAAAAAAAAGAAGTTTTTCTTATTTTCTGCGAGTAAATTTTGAAAATAAATATATTTTTCTCCTTCACTGATGTGCGCTGAAGAGGCGGCACTGATAAGCTGAACTGATGGGCACTGATGAGGTGGCACTGATAAGGTGGCACTTATGGGCACTGATGAGGTGGCACTGATGAGGAGGTACTAATATGCCGCACTGATGAGCACTGATAGGCGGCACTGATGAGCACTGATAGGTGGCACTGCTGGGCGGCACTGACGGGCGGCACTGATGGACACCGACGGATGGCACTGATGAGCAGCACCATCAGTGCCCACACTCAGTGCTCATAGTGCTGCCAGTCAGTGCTCATCAGTGCCTAGATGAGCAGGCACTGATGGGCACTGACTGGCAGCACTATGGGCACTGATTGTGGGCACATTGTTTTTTATCTCTGTAGTAATCAGGGCACTGGTGATCAGTGCCCTGATTACATTCCACTGTGTCCCCGACGGCTGATCGGCTCTCCTCCTTCCTCACACTGCAGTCTCCATGTGTGTTTACATATGAGATCATCTCTCATTGCATGGGCCGATCACGTGGTAAATGGCCACTGTGATTGGCCATTTACCACGATCTGTGATTGGCTGTGTCCAAGGGAAACGGCCAACACAGATTTTCCCCGATGCACGCTCGCGGGAGCGCGCGGGGAGACTGTCCCTGGGAGGCCGTATAAAGACGGCCTCCCGAAAATTCGAGTCCGCGCTGTAGCCGTACTTCGGCTATAGCGCGGATGGCAAGAAGTTAATTACTAAATCCCCATCAGATTAGATTAGTAAGTACAATGCCCGGCGGGTGTGGAGCTGCGACTCGGTGTACATCTTGTGATATGTATGCGTTCCTCGATAATGCGATCGAGGGCGAATACAAATGCGCAAAATGTAAGCACATTGCTTCCCTGGAAGCTCAGGTCCTGAATCTAGGGAGGCAGCTGGCAACACTGAGCCAAATGTCCATGCCGAAGGAGAGCCAGGATTGTACCAATCAGGTGCAGGCAGGGGTCTGCACAGAGGTGGGCGGAGTATTGGAGGTGCAGGCATGAGAGCAGAGTAGAGGGGTGACAGTTAGGAGGGGTAAAAGGGGACAAGGCAAGGAGGCTGGTCCCGGGCTGGAGCACCCCAATAGATTCGCCCCGTTGTGTGATGTTGGGGAAACCAGTCAGGGACCAGCAGTGCTGGAGCAGAGCGATGCCCCTAGCTGCCAGGGGAAGAACTCCTCCAGTGAGGCCAGGAGAAAGGGAAAGGAAAGACAGGTGTTGGTGGTAGGGGACTCAATCATTAGAAGGACAGACAGTGCAATCTGCCACAAAGACTGCGTGCGCCGAACAGTCTGTTGTTTACCGGGCGCTCGGGTTCGGCACATCGCGGATCGGGTGGACAGATTACTGGGTGGGGCTGGGGAAGACCCAGCTGTCGTGGTACACGTGGGTGCCAATGACATAGGCAGAGGAAGATGGAGAGTCCTAAACGATTTCAGGGACTTAGGCGCTAAGTTGAGGACTAGGACCTCCAAGGTAGTATTTTCCGAAATACTACCTGTACCTCGAGCCACACCAGAGAGGCAGCGGGAGATTAGGGAAGTTAATGAGTGGCTGAGGAGCTGGTGTAGTAAGGAGGGTTTCGGGTTCCTGGAGAACTGGGCCAACGTCTCAGTCGGCCACCAGCTCTATGGTAGGGACGGATTGCACCTAAATGGGGTGGGTGCAGCCGTACTGGGTAAGAAGATGGCCAAAAAGTTAGAGGGGCTTTTAAACTAGGGAATGGGGGGAGGGTACAGATGTAGAATTAGCCAGTGGAAAGCAAGTTTCAGGGCAGAAATGGCAGAAATGGGGACATTAGCGGTAGGGTGTTCAGAGCTCTTAAACCCAGGGTGGGTATGGGGAAAAAAATCAAGAGAGCAGCCTAAAAACATCAAATGAGGATATATGTAACCGGTCAAAATTACGAGGCTTGTATTCCAATGCCAGAAGCCTGGCCAACAAGATGGGAGAGCTGGAGCTGCTGATGTTTGAGGAGGACTTAGATTTGGGGATAACTGAGACTTGGTTTGACAGCTCTCATGACTGGATGGCGACCATTCAGGGGTATTCCCTTTATCACAGGGATAGAGAAGGTAAAAAGGGGGGAGGGGTATGTCTGTATTTAACCACTTGCCGACCGCCGCACGACTATCTACGTTGGCGGTCAGCCCCTCGCAGGCAAACTGACGTAGGTCTACGTCGCTTGCTTGTGAGGGCCTAGGGAGCGAGCGCGCGCTCCCGCGTGGTCACGGACCCCCCTGCACGTGTGACCAGCGGACCCGATGTCCTCCGGTCACTCGGCGATCGTCGGGGGAGAAAGTCAGGCGGCTTGTGTAAACAAGCTGCCTGTCATTCTCCCCTGTGTATGAAGGATGATCATACCGTTGATCACTCTTCATACATCTGAAGCCACAGCCAATCACAGTAGAAAGCACGCCCCTAGGGACACACATAGCCCCTCCCTTTCAAAAAAAGTTAACCCCTTCACTGCCAGTGTATTTTTACAGTAACAGTGCATATGTATAGCACTGATTACTGTAGAAATGTCACTGGTAACCCCAAAAGTGTCAAAAATGTCAGTCAAGGGTCCGATCTGTCCGCCGCAATGTCGCAGTCCCGCAAAAAAAAAAAAAAAAAAAAAAAAAAAAAAAATCGCAGATCGCCGCCATTACGCGTTAAAAAAAAAAACAACAAAAATGACAAAAATCTTTCCCTTTGTTAGTAAACGCGATAACTTTTGCGCAAACCAATCAAAATACGCTTTTTGCGATTTCTTTTACCAAACATAGGTAGCATAAAACAAATTGGCCGAAAATGTTAAAAAAATTTTGATTTTTACATTTTTTGGGGGGAATTTCATATAAAAAAATGTGAAAAATATTGCTATTTTTGCAAAATTTACGCTCTTTTTTGTTTATAGCGCAAAATCAAAAAAAAAAAAAAAAAAAAAAAAAAAAAAAAAATCGCACAGGTGATCAAATACCACCAAAAGAAATCTCTGTTTGTGGGAAAAAAAAGGACGCCAAATTCGTTTAGGTACAGCGTCGCACGACCGCGCAATTGTCCGTTAAAGTCACACAGTGCCGAATCGCAAAATACCCCCTGGTCGTTTAGCAGCCAAATCCTCCGGGGCTTAAGTGGTTAAGAACAGTATACAGATAAATATGAGGGATGATATTAATAATGGAGCTATGGACGAGGTAGAATCCCTATGGGTAGAGCTTCAAAGGGAAGGCACAGTGGGGAAGGTAACATTGGGCGTATGCTATAGGCCCCCCAACCTGAGGGAGGAGGGGGAGGCGGACCTCCTTTTACAGATAGGATTGGCAGCAAGGATGGGAAATGTCATTATAATGGGGGACTTTAATTATCCAGATATAGACTGGGCAGAAGGAACCGCACAGGCTAGGCAGTTCCTAAATGTTTTGCAGGACAATTTCATGGGTCAGATGGTGAATGCACCAATAAGAAACAATGCGGTACTTGACCTACTGATTACCAACAATACAGACCCTGCTCACGGATATAGAAATACGGGACAACTTAGGAAACAGTGACCATAGGTCAATAAGTTTCAGTATTAATTATAGTAATAGGAAACACAAGGGTAATATAAGGACACAATTTCAAAAGAGCCAATTTCCCAAAACTGCGCTCTCTGTTAGAAAATATCAAATGGGATAGAACCCTGGGAACAAAGAACACGGAGGAAAAATGGGAGTGCTTCAAGAGCATATTAAACAAAGGGATTGACCAGTGCATTCCAAAGGGAAATAAATTTAAAAGAGCAAAACTAAACCCTGGGTGGCTAAACTCCAACATAAAAATGTATATTAGAGCTAAAGGAAAGGCTTTCAAAAAATACAAGGCTGAGGGGTCATTGGCAGCATTCAAGCATTACAAAGAGTGTAATAAGAAATGTAAAGACGAAATCAGGGCGGCTAAAATAGAACACGAGAGACATATAGCGGAGGAGAGTAAAAAGAACCCCAAGAAATTCTTTAAGTATATAAACAGTAAGAAAGCGAGGCCAGAACACAATAGGCCCCATAAAAGACGATAAGGGAGTTTTGGCCACCGAGGACAGAGAAAAGGCGGAAGTGTTAAATAATTTCGTCTCTTCAGTCTTCACAAAAGAATTGGGGGGCTACACTAACCCAGCTTGTAAGGCCGAACTAAACAACACACCTCAGGAAGTGCCGCCATGGCTAACAGAGGATAGACTTAGAACTAAACTAGAGAAACTTAACATAAATAAATCACCGGGATCGGATGGCTTGCACCCGAGGGTTCTTAAAGAGCTCAGCCAGGTGATTGCCAGACCATTATTCTTGATCTTTAAGGATAGTCTACTGACAGGTATGGTGCCAGCTGATTGGAAAAAAGCCAACGTGGTACCAATATTTAAAAAAGGGGCCGAGATATATCCCGGGTAACTATAGGCCGGTCAGCCTAACATCGGTAGTCTGCAAGATTTTGGAGGGGATGTTAAGGGACCACATACAAGACTTTAGTAATGAAATGGTATTATTAGTAGTAATCAGCATGGATTTATGAAAAATTGTTCGTGCCAAACCAATCTATTAACCTTCTACGATGAAGTGAGCTGCCACTTAGATAAAGGAAAGCCTGTGGATGTGGTGTATCTGGACTTTGCAAAGGCCTTTGACACCGTTCCCCACAAACGCTTACTGTACAAACTAAGGAAGGTAGGTATGGACCATAAGGTGAGTACCTGGATAGAGAACTGGCTCCAGGGGAGAGTACAGAGGGTGGTGATTAATGGGGAATACTCGGATTGGGCGGGTGTGGAAAGTGGGGTCCCCCAGGGTTCTGTCCTGGGACCAATCCTGTTTAATTTATTCATAAATGATCTAGAGGAGGGGATATCTAGTACAATCTCAGTATTTGCAGATGATACTAAATTAAGCATGCCAATATCTTCTATGCAGGATGTGGAAACCTTACAAGCAGACCTGAACAAAATAACGGGGTGGGCAACTACATGGCAGATGAGGTTTAATGTTGAAAAATGTAAAGTAATGCACCTGGGTGCCAGAAACCAGAAAGCAAACTACTTACTAGGGGGGGAACCTCTGGGTGAGTCTAGGATGGAAAGGGACCTGGGGGTACTGGTAGACAACAGGCTTGGAAGTGGCATGCAATGCCAAGCCGCTGCAAGCAAAGCCAACAGAATACTGGGATGTATAAAAAAGGGGATTCACTCCAGAAATAAAGAGATTATTCTCCCGCTCTACAAGACTCTGGTCCGGCCACATCTGGAGTATGCTGTCCAGTTCTGGGCACCGGTCCTCAGGAAGGATGTGCTGGAACTGGAGAGAGTCCAAAGAAGGGCAAGAAAAATAATTAGGGGAATGGAAGACATCAGCTATGAGGAAAGACTACAAGCATTGAACTTACACCTACACACACTATATGCCATTCATCAATTTTTGCTCTTTCAGAACAAAAACGTTACCGCCATTCCTCTCTCTCTTTGGGATCTTGTGGTTGCCTTGGGAAACTAAGAGGGGGCACCTCCATAACCGATCCAGTAACTGCACACAAAAAACTCAATGTAAGCTAAGACTTCAGACTATACTAATAAAATTGCTTAAAAATCTTCATTTGACACTAATAAAGACTAAAATATCGTTATATAGATATGGTGAAAATCCTTGAAAAAGGCACAGCCGAAACGCGTTGGATGGAAACGCATCCTGCAACATCCAACACCTATGGATGGCAGGATTCTGCGTCTCTAAAAAAGTCACCATTTTTCACAGTGTCACATTCCTTTTCTTTCGTGCACCATCACGGATGGGCCTCTTACCCATCCAGCACTCAACATTTCATGTCTTGTACATGCTAAATATTGTTTTATGATAAACGGAAAAACGCATACTACTTTTGTCTTTCAACTTATTGCCTCAAAGTCCCACCCACTGGTCCGAGCAACCAAATACCACTACTTGTTCTAATTAGGGATGTTGGCACCAATACACTATACAAACCTACTCTAAACTCTGGTTTTCTAGAGCTCTACCCAAATCGCTTTACAAGCATTGAACCTATTCTCTCTGGAGAAGAGAAGATTGAGGGGGGATATGATATCAATGTACAAATACTGTACTGCCAACCCTAGCATATGGAAAAACCTATTCAGAGAAAGGGAATACAATAAGACACGTGGCCACTCACTAAAACTAGAGGAAAAGCGGTTTAACCTTAAAATACGCAGGGGGTTCTTCACTGTAAGAGCAGTAAGGATGTGGAATTCTCTTCCACAAGCAGTCGTATCAGCAGGGAGCATCGATAGTTTCAAAAAACTATTAGATGGCCACCTTAAAGACCACAACATACAGGGGTATACAATGTACGGTTAACAGCAAACACACACACACACACATCATAGGTTGAACTGGATGGACTGATGTCTTTTTTCAACCTCACAAACTATGTAACTGTAATATAAGAAATGTTTACTTTTCGGTTTAAAAGGAAAAGTATGGCCAAAGCAATTTGGGCTGTACTTCTATGGATCAAAGGGGGAAGTTCCTTCTGCACGCCTTTGATTCCTTCTCAGCCAACAGCGGACTAAAGCCCACTGTCAGCTGATGTCACAGAGCCGATCCAGGCAAGGGAAAGATCGTGACCATATGATCGAGACCCACTTAGATCCCTAGACCAGCAGCTTGCTCAGCCTCTCAGCGATCTACGGGGGATTCCCTCCCTTTAGAAGAGTCTACGGGGGATTCCCTCCCTTTAGAAGAGTCTACGGGGGATTCCCTCCCTTTAGAAGAGTCTACGGGGGATTCCCTCCCTTTAGAAGAGTCTACGGGGGATCCCCTCCCTTTAGAAGAGTCTACGGGGGATTCCCTCCCTTTAGAAGAGTCAGAAGGGATTCCCTCCCTTTAGAAGAGTCAGAAGGGATTCCCTCCCTTTAGAAGAGTCAGAAGGGATTCCCTCCATTTAGAGGAGTCAGAAGGGATTCCCTCCATTTAGAGGAGTCAGAAGGGATTCCCCTCCCTTTAGAGGAGTCAGAAGGGATTCCCTCCCTTTAGAAGAGTCTACGGGGGATTCCCTCCCTTTAGAAGAGTCTACGGGGGATTCCCTCCCTTTAGAAGAGTCAGAAGGGATTCCCTCCCTTTAGAAGAGTCAGAAGGGATTCCCTCCCTTTAGAAGAATCAGAAGGGATTCCCTCCCTTTAGAAGAATCAGAAGGGATTCCCTCCCTTTAGAAGAATCAGAAGGGATTCCCTCCCTTTAGAGGAGTCAGAAGGGATCCCCTTCCTTTAGAGGAGTCAGAAGGGATCCCCTCCCTTTAGAGGAGTCAGAAGGGATCCCCTCCCTTTAGAGGAGTCAGAAGGGATCCCCTCCCTTTAGAGGAGTCAGAAGGGATCCCCTCCCTTTAGAGGAGTCAGAAGGGATCCCCTACCTTTAGAGGAGTCAGAAGGGATCCCCTACCTTTAGAGGAGTCAGAAGGGATCCCCTACCTTTAGAGGAGTCAGAAGGGATCCCCTACCTTTAGAAGAGTCGCCGGGGATTCCCTCCCTTTAGAAGAGTCGCCGGGGATTCCCTCCCTTTAGAAGAGTCGCTGGGGATCCCCTCCCTTTAGAAGAGTCGCCGGGGATTCCCTCCCTTTAGAAGAGTCGCCGGGGATTCCCTCCCTTTAGAGGAGTCACCGGGGATTCCCTCCCTTTTGGCTATTGGACAGGAAGTGAAGGTAAATCTCCCCAGTAGAACACAAATGGCAAAGAATAAACCTTACAGGGACTGGAACCCTCCCTTACTCTATCCAAAATGAAAAAAAACGAAAGTTTTTCCTTTAGCTCTGCTTTACCCATCACACGTCGCACACATGCGTCCACGGATGGCGGAGGTTCCTGTACAGAGAGCGCACTCCCAGCATAGTAAGTGGGCGCTGGTGGGATGGGCTTCAGTTCACGCAACAGCTAATCAAAGCAGTCATGTGATCCGGATGTCTGTCCCACTCCCCCTGGCATAAAGGCCTAATTAAAAGGATGAGATGGAGATTGTGATGTCACCTCCCCTCCTTTCAACCTCATCCAATCAGAAAACCCCTTGCATTCATTGAAAAATTACAAGGTGTTCTCTGAATGGTGGTGGTGCTGAGAGAGAACCCCTCCCCCCCCCCCCATGGTCAGGGTGAAGGGGGGGGGGGAGATTGTGGAAATCACTGTAGAAGCACTGACTACTACATTGACTGTCATCTTCCATAGCGCTCCCCCAGGTATGGGCTGTCCATACTTCTATGGTGCAGTGTCAGTGTACAATACAGATCATACCTGGAGGAGGGGGCGGGGGTCTGCCCAGTGTATGACATGAGGAGGGGGGCGGGGGGGTCTGCCCAGTGTATGACATGTGGAGGAGGAGGGGGCGGGGGTCTGCCCAGTGTATGACATGTGGAGGAGAGGGGTCTGCCCAGTGTATGACATGTGGAGGAGAGGGGTCTGCCCAGTGTATGACATGTGGAGGAGAGGGGTCTGCCCAGTGTATGACATGTGGAGGAGGGGGGTCTGGCCAGTGTATGACACGTGGAGGAGGAGGGGTCTGCCCAGTGTATGACATGTGTAGGAGGAGGAGGGGTCTGCCCAGTGTAGGACACATGTGGAGGAGGAGGGGTCTGCCCAGTGTATGACATGTGTAGGAGGAGGGGTCTGCCCAGTGTATGACATGTGGAGGAGTAGGGGTCTGCCCAGTGTATGACATGTGTAGGAGGAGGGGTCTGCCCAGTGTATGACATGTGGAGGAGGGGCACACCTCACTGAAGGTAAACAAACCCCGGGTTGGCTCTGCTGACAGGAAGGCCTCAGGGATAGGGCGGCAGATCAGGGGGCTCCCTTTCACCTCCTGTGTTGCCCCCGGGGGGGGGGCCCCCCTCCCCCCATGTCATCACTAGTGTGGAGAACCAACCGGAGGAGGGAGACAGGTGAGTGTCCCGCCAACAGAGTTCCCCTTCCTGCCCTACAGCTGCGCACACAACAAATCAGCCACCCACCCAACAAAACAACAACAGCACAGCCCGCATCCTACCCCTACCAGGTCATAATCTTCTTCATCGTCGCACATGAAGTCATCCTCCATGTCAGACATCTTGGCCGGAGAACTAGAGCCTGTGGACTCCCAGGATCCTTTGCGCCGGACGCATTAATTCCTTCCTCGGAACGGATGGAGGTGTCGATGTTGAAGGGGGAAGACATTTTCCGCAGCATCACAGGATGGCGGAAGTGCTTTGGCCAAAGAGGCGCAGGGCATTGTAGGAGGTGTAGTCCTAGGACCTCAGAGGGTGAGTGCTGTGTGCTGGACATTATTGTTTAATAAAGTGTTATTAGATTGAATGTCTGTGTAGATTACTAGCAAACTGCACAATTATAAGTAAACCTGCCATGGGAAAACTGGGTGGTGTACATGCTCAAACATTCCTTCCTTCCCTTTTAAAACTGAACTCCAGGAAGCATTTGTGTTGCATTTTTTATTTATTATTTTTGTTATTGTATTTTAAATTTACATTATTTTATTTTATTATTATTGGTATTATTTATTTTTAGAGATTTTCTTTATGATTGTTATTTATAATTTTTCTCACTGTTATTTTTAATTTACTTATTTTATTATTTTTATTATTCTATTTTTATTTTACTATTTTTTTTCTATTTATTATTGGTAGTACAGTAAAACCTTGGATTGCGAGCATAATTCGTTCTGGAAACATGCTTGTAATCCAAAGCACTCTTATATCAAAGCAAATTTTCCCATAAGAAATAATGGAAACTCAGATGATTCGTTCCACAAGTCCTTCGGTTTATAGTCTATATACAAGGATTATAGCAATGTAATAGGTTGTATAACCATAAAATGTCCATCCACAATATGCAGCCTTCCCAAGGGGATTAGAAGCAAAATCTAGCAGAGCTACAGAATATAAGAGAGATGAGAGGCTCCTCTAAGTGTAGCAATATGGTTACATTTAATGAAGGTTCAACATTTAGCAACTCACATGGTTGATGATTAAAATAGGCACATCTAAGTATGCAGGCATCCGGGGTAAAGCTGTGCACATAGACCATCTTCTGAGCCACCGGCTCTCACCACTGTCAGTCTGCAATCATGACCGGGAAGAATAGCCTGCAGTAGAGTGATCTGAAAGTGAGGCTTTGAATCACTCGTGGAGTGCAGCGGGGAAGGGATGATGAAGATGGCTGTGCAGAGGATGGTCTATGTAGACAGCTTTACCCCAGATGCCTGCATACTTAGATGTGCCTGTTTTAATCATCAACCATGTGAGTTGATAAATATTGAACCTTCATTAAATGTAACCATATTGCTACACTTTAGAGGCTCCTCTCTTCTTTTTTATACATGACGCTACTTGTATATCAAGACATCGCTTGTATATCAAGTCAAAATTTATTTAAAAAATGTGCTTGTCTTGCAAAGCGCTCTCAAACCAAGTTACTCTCAAACCAAGGTTTTACTGTATTATAATGTTTATTTTACAAATTTGATTGATTTTTTTATTTTTATCATTGTTTATTTACTACTTTTATTGATTATTTTTTGTTATTTTTATTTTACTATTTTTAGTACTGTTTTTTATAATTTTTATTATTTAAATTCTACTATTTGTAGTTATCATTTTATTTTACCTTATTTTAGGGAGAACTCCGGGCAAAAACGTTTTTCCATGTCCTTGTTGCTGATCTCCTACCTTCACCGACTATGCCATGCATCTTCTTAGCTCAGTAGTTGTCCCTCTGTAATAGCCTGATGATTTTCATATACAAAGGTTACATGGCAGGGAATTCCTGTTCGTAGGACGGGTGGCTGTTATTCCTCCTCTACCTTCAGCCACCGGTCTTGGCAAGTCTCATTTGTAGTTCTATCTACAGAAAGCAGGAATGTACTTCTGTCCCTGCGTTCTGTAGTGGGCAGAGTGGTCTCATGGACCCTTGGTCTGTATTGCCCATGGAGGTGGTGTCCTCCTTCTCCCTTCCCCTCCTAAAGTCATATAACTTCCACCAACACCCCCCCGCCATTGGCCATCTGTCACTGCTACACGGGGATCACGGAATAGAGCCAGACGGATCACACAGAGGGGGGATCTTCCACTGTAACACATCTTTTAGGGGAAACGCTGGCCGCTGTAAACTCCTGCCTCCTGGGATAGACAGCACGCTCTTCCCATGGCAGTGCAGGAGGTGGGACTTTACAGTGGCTGGCGTTTCACCTACTAGATGTGCCACAGAGGGAGATCCCCCCTCTGTGTGATCCAGTTGGCCCTCCTAACGATCCCTGCTGCACTTATGGGCACTAATGAGGCTGCACTTATGAGCACAGATAAGCTGTACTTATGGGCACTGATGAGGCTGCACTGATGGGAACAGATCAGCTGCACTTATGGGCACAGATAAGCTGCACTGATGGACACAGATAGGCACTAATGAGGCTGCACTTATGGGCACAGATATGCTGTACTTATGGGCACTGACGAGGCTGCACTTATGGGCAATAATAGGCTTCACTGATGTGAACAGATAAGCTGCACTTATGGGCACTGATGAGGCTGCACTGATGGACACAGATAGGCACTAATGAGGCTGCACTTATGGGCACAGATAGGCTGCACTGATGAGGCTGCACTAAGGTGGCACTGATGGGCACCGATGATGCTGCACTTATGGGAACTGATGAGGTTGCACTTATGGTCAATGATAAGGCTGCACTGATGGGCACTGATGAGGTTACACAAAGGCAGCACTGATGGGCACTAATAAGGCCGCACTTATGGGCACTGATAAACTGCACTAATGGGCACTAATGAGGCTTCACAGATGGACACTGATGAGGCTACACTTATGGGCACTGATAAGCTACACTGATGGACACTGATGAGGCTGCACTGATGGGCACTGATGAGGCTGCACCTAAAGGGGAGTTCCAGCCGTTTCTGCGTTTATTAAAAGTCAGCAGCTACAAAAAGTGTATTACAATGATATAAGTGACCAGTGCATCATATCCAATTCATATATGATAAATAAATAAATATAGTGAAAAAGATCCTAAAAAGAGTCCATCAATATAAGAAGTGTCGCAAGCTTGAGTGATGATAAGCACTTTGTGGATAATGTGCCAAATATTAGGTAAACTCCAACACCAAGTGATGGAAGCAGAGGATTAGATCACTCTTCTGAGTGTACTACACCTGTACCTTACTGCTGTAAGGCAACAGCATAAAGTGAAGGTTCTGGCAATCTTGGGGTAAATTCCAGATGGATCAACGTCCTGGCAGCTCCAGTCATAGATAAAACACAAGCAAGGAATGCCGTATAGTGTAGTAATTTATGTCATTTTTTTAGGAAAGCAATGTAGTACCTTACATTTAAGTAGATGGCAAACAGCGATGATATGATTGCTGTTTGCCATCTACCTAAATGTAAGGTACTACATTTACTACATTTACACTATACAGCGTTCCTTGCTTGTGTCTTATCTATGACTGGAGAAGCCAGGACGTTGATCCATCTGGAATTTACCCCAAGATTGCCAGAACCTTCACTTTATGCTGTTGCCTTAACAGCCAACCAGCCACCCAAAGCCCCTGTGCCAGCCAGCCACCCACCACAGGGTGCCAGCCAGCCACCACAGGGTGCCAGACAGCCAGCCACCCACAGGCAGGGTGCCAGACAACCAGCCACCCACAGACAGGGTGCCAGACAGCCAGCCACCCACCCACAGGCCCTGTACCAGCCAGCCACAGGCACTGTACCAGCCAGCTGCCCACAGGCCCTGTACCAGCCAGCCTCCCACAACCCCTGTGCCAGCCATCCACCTACCACAGGGTGCCAGCCAGCCAACCACCCACCACAGGGTGCCAGCCAGTCAGCCACCCACCCACCACAGGGTGCCAGCTAGCCAGCCACCCACCATAGGGTACCAGCCAGCCAGCCATCCACCACAGGGTGCCAGCCAGCCACCCACTACAGGGCGCCAGCCATCCACCACAGGGTGCCAGCAAGCCAGCCACCCTCCACAGGGTGCCAGACAGCCAGCCACCCACCACAGGGTGCAAGCCAGCCATTAAGCATTAAACAAAAATTAACATGTTCAGTACCAGATTTGTGTCAAAAAATTTCTTTATTTTTCAAAACTTTGAATGTACAAAATATCGGTCCATATTGGCCGATACCGATACGTTTTGACCAAAATATTGGTATCGGCCCTGAAAAAAAAACATATCGGTCTATAGCTAATTTTAATATTCTATTTTTAATTATCAGCACGCTGGCACTTTATCAGACCCATTTTTTTCACTTCAGATCAGCACAGCCTCACTCTGTATTGTTATATATCTTTTCAGTTTTGGTAAGGCTGACTGACGGTTGCAGCTATCTATTTATAGTGGTTCTTCTTTCCAGTGCCGGATTTTATACCTCTCTATTTACAAAAAGTGTAGCTACTGACTTTTAATAAACGCACACTCACCTGTCCCACGATCAAGCAATGCGGCCGCTCGAAGCCTCGGTTTTCTCCCTCGGCTCTACCCGGCACTGGCATCTCTAGTGTGGGCACCTGGCTGTAACAGCTTGCGTCCTGAATGGCCGGGCAATCTTCTGGGATCTGTGAAGTGTCCTAGAAGATTGTAGGAAAGAAGGGGGAGAGGAGAACTTCCGCTCGAGCCACCTAGGCGGTCCGAGCGGAAGTGGGAGCGGGTACCTGTCAAAACTAGGTACCCGCTCCCCCCCCAAAAAAATGACATGCCAAATGTGGCATGTCAGGGGGTGAGGATTCACTTAAAGTGGAAGTTCCACTTTTGGGTAGAACTCTGCTTTAAGGCCACTGATAAGCTGCATACTTACAATTACATACCAAATACATTCTGCTACTCCAGATGAGTATGGGGATACCACATGTATCTTTTTTTTCCAGACACATAAAGAGACCCAAAATCCAAGGAGCAGCTTTGGGTTTTCAAGGGGCATAAATGATGCATTTCATTTCCTAAAACCCTATCACATTTCTTGGGGCTCTGAAGTGCCGGGACAGGAGAAACACCCACAAAATTACCCCGTTTTGCACAGTAGATCCTTCAACATATTTAATTAGAGGCAGGGTGAGTCTTTTGAGGATAAGATTTTTTGCACAAGTTTTTGGAAAAATAAGTATGAAGATTAATTTGTATTTTTTTGTTACATACAGCCATGGCCAAGAGTTTTGAAAATTACACAAATTGTATTTTCACAAAGCCTGCTGCCTCTGTTTTTATGATGGCAATTCGCACATCCAGAATGTTATGAAGAGTGATCAGATGAATTGCAATTATTTTCAAAGTCCCTCTTTGCCATGAAAATTAACTTAATCCCATAAAAAACATTTCCACTGCATTTGTAAAGAAGGCTTCAGGGTGCCCAAGAAAATCCAGCAGGCGCCAGGACTGTCTCCTACACAGGGGCGGACTGAGAACCCTCAGGGCCCCCGGGCAAAATAAATTAAGGGCCCCCTTCCAGGCCCCACTCACGTTCCGCCTCCAGCCAACCATTGCCACACCCACATTCCGCCTCCAGCCACACTCACACCCCGCCTCCAGAAGAAGTGTGTCTGCTCTTCTCTCTCCCCTCTATCTGGCGGTACCTGCTATGCCAGGCCCAGAAGCAGGAGATGGGCAAGCAGTGAAATTTACTGAGAGGGTGTTCAAAATGTACAAGACAGAGTCACTTGAAATTTACTAACAGAGCCACATTTTTTACAGACAATTCAAAAAATTACATAAAATGGCTAATTTCAGTGCAAAACAGGGCAAATTTCAATATTTAGGCTATATATTATTTTAATCGCACATCCTACTAGTGTGATTAGCAATGTGTTTTAGGTATAACAAAAGGCCAAAAACATATTTCTCCATTTATATGAAGGTCAAGTTAAAGTGGAAGTAAACCCTCCTATCATTTTCAAGCAAGGAAGCTGCCATCTTGGCCTTTGTTTGATCTTCAACTGCCATGATGCTGCATATGTGATCGGTTATGATACCAGCCAATCGATGGTTTGACAGTTTGGTTGAGAGCACTACCAATGGGAGTGTTACATTTCCGGCACGTGCCGGAAATGTAACTGTTTTTTCAAACTGTTAAATTAATGGGTTTACTTCCTCTTTAATAAAACCCAACACAGGGTTTTTCTTTACAGTGTAAGTGGGAACTCTGTGGACCTTGAAGTAAAAGAGAACATTGTGGACCCTGATGTAAAGGAGAACTCTAAGGACTCTGATGTAAGAGGCTTTGCTGTGGACTCTGGTGTAAAGAGAAACTCAGATGTAAAAGAGTCTCTGGTCACCACACTCACCTTTACACAAGAGTCCATAGAGCTCCCCCTTACATTACTGTCCACAGAGACTGCATACACTGCACAAGAGATGGTCAGAGACTGCAGACATGGCACAAGAGATGTTCAGAGACGGCATATATGGCAGAAGAGACGATCAGAGACTGCATACATGGCACAACAGATGATCAGAGACTGCATACATGGCACAACAGATGATCAGAGACTGCAGACATGGCACAAGGGATGGTCAGCGACTGCATACAAGGCACAAGGGATGGTCAGTGACTGCATATAAGGCACAAGGGATGGTCAGGGACTGTAAACATGGAACAAGAGACGGTCAGTGACTGCATACATGGAACAAGGGACGGTCAAAAACTGCAGTTGAACTCGCATGATTTCAAAATGGCTTCAGTGTGAACCTCGGCTAAAACCTGGACGTTGATTGGTTACTATGCACAGCTGCACCAGATTCTGAGTGCACCCGTTTTAGTAAATCTCCTCCACAGTGTCGTCAGAGCAGCCAGCCATTGTTCATTTTTCTTTTAATTTATACTTTATTTGATTTTAAAACAACAAAAAAAAAAACATCTAGTATATCACAATATAAAATATGGTTAATCAATACATTCCTAATAAATCCCTCCCTGCTCCTCTTTACTATCCTCCAATTCTCCCCTCCTCTGCCTCACCCCGCCTTATCTTTCCATTTCTCTGTATATTTCCTAGTTTTCTATCCATTTTTCCCATATGTTAAATTTTTCGACCTGGCCCTCTTCTCTACTACACAGGCAGGGCCGCTGATGGGGGGGGGGGACCACCAGCCCTCTTGTAGGGGGCCCGAGCACACAGGGGGGCCCACACAGGGAGGGGGATTAGTGATGGACAACAATTACAGAAATCTTCCTCCAGCACCTGAATCTGATCTGTCCCTCTCCCTGCTATCAGCTTTTATCTGTTGAGAAAGAGACAGTTGTCCCTCACTAATCCCCCTCCCTGTGTGGGCCCCCCTCCCAGCACTTATCTCTGCTCAGGAGTTTATTTGTAAATTGTAACTTTGTTTCTCTCTCTCTGTCTCTCTGATCACTGAGCTCCAACTGCCCAGCCTGTATATTTTTCTCATCTCATCTTCTCTTTTATTTAACATAGGTTTTTTATTTTTAGATTTAGCAGGAATAATGCGAGTTATGTTTTATTTGTGTCTGATAATAGTGATTTTGTTGTAATTTTAGCTAAATATATCTTTAATATTTTCTTGGGGGGGCCCTGGCAGGTAGTCTGTACGGGGCCCCCCGATTTCTAACAGCAGCCCTGTACACAGGTATTCCATTTAATATATCTAGTTTATCTTTTCAAACCATTATTTTATAGAAGAGTCTAGCCATATTATTCCTTTCGCTGCATTTATTAAGTGTGGTACCAAAATCTCCTATATTGTTTTTGCATACACTTTGTATTATGAAATATGCATACCCATGGATCATTTGGGATCTCCTCTCCTGTGATCCCCTTTACATATTATTGTATCTCTTGCCAATATTCCTTAAATATACAATCCCACCAGATATGGGCCAGCCATTGTTAACCACTTCTGGACCGGAAGATTTTCCCCTTTAATGACCAGGCCATATTTTGTGATTCGGCACTGCGTTACTTTAAGTGACAATTGCGCGGTCGTGCGACGCTGTACCCAAATCAAATTGATGTCCTTTTTTCCCCACAAACAGAGCTTTCTTTTGGTGGTATTTGATCACCTGTGCGATTTTTATTTTTTGCGCTCTAAACAAAAAAAGAGTGACAATTCTGAAAAAAAAATCAATATTTCTCACTTTCTGTTATATAACATTCCCAAAAAAAATCTAAAAATCGAAATTTTTTAACATGTTAGGCCAATTTGTTTTCTGCTACATATTTTTGGTAAAAAAAAATCACAAAAAGTGATTGGTTTGCACAAATGTTATTGCGTCTTCTATTTACGGGAAAGATTTATGTCAGTTTTTTTTTATTTACTAGTAATGGCGGCGATCTGCGATTTTTTGCAGGACTGCAACATTGCAGCTGACAGATCGGACCCCTAACTGGCTAAAAATATGCACTGTTGCTGTAATAATGACACTGGCAGGGAAGGGGTTTACACTGGGTGATCAAAGGGTTAAATGTGAGCCTAGGGGAGTGATTCTAACTGTATGGGGGTGGGGTTTATGGAGTGACCATAGAGACATGTGATCCTATATAGAAGGATCACAAAAGCTCTGTGATCATTCCAGGGAGAAGAACGGTCGGCTGTGTTTACAACAGCTGACCGTTCTTCTCTCTCAGCGGGGAACGATAGCGGGTGGCAGACGGCAATCGGAGCCGCCTGCCCACTGCATCGGCTTCCCCGCTGCCTAGTGGGGGCAGGAGCACGCCGGCGGCGGTGCGCGCTCGCCCCCCTAGCTGCCGGTGCGGGACCGACCTAGCCCTACGTCGGTTTACGCAGGAGGGCCAGCCTGCCACAGTATATATATATGGGGTGGGTGGTCCGGGTCCATTAATAATCACTAGTCATAGCAGTACAATGCCACTATGTAACAATGCACTGCCCTGGTCACTGTGATGATTTTATTTTTACATACTGAGTGTTTACAATGCCAAACACTGTAGTAAACATTCAGTTTCCTCACACAGCTGATCACTGTAAACAGTTATATGAATGCACCATGCAGCCTTTGTTTACATAGTACAGGGCCAATTTGTACCCCAATCTGTGATCTGTCTAAAGCAGCCTTTTTCAACCAGGGTGCCCAGGCACCCTAGGGTGCCTTGAGGTTTCATCAGGGGTGCCTGGGCAAAATGCCTAAAAATGATATACCAGGCGGTGTGTGGATGAAGCCTGCCTTTTAGTTACACTAAGTCACAGGATTTTACTATACACCATTACAACCTTCTAGTTGCTCCCGTCCTAAAGACCAATGGGGTCATCAGTTGATATAGAAGATGTCAGTCACCTGCATAGCACCCTTGTTTGACCCTCCCCTGCCCCTCTCCATCAGCGTTGGGGTCACATTAGCTGAGTAATGGAGAAAAACTGAGGGAGAAGAGAAACATTGGAATACTAGTCAGTACCAACTTGCAAATGTGTATTTGCTTTAGAAGAATGAATCACCTCTAACGTTAAGTGTCCTACTTGGACTTGTGGATGGTGTTGCATTATGAAAAACTATTAGAATAGTTTTTACATTTTAGAATGGAGTGCCTCGTGACTGTTCGTAATTTTTAACCACTTCAATACCGGGCACTTTCACCCCCTTCCTGCTCAGGCCAATTTTCCCCTTTTAGCGCTGTTGCATTTTAAATGACAATTGCGCGGTCATACAACACTGTACTTACACCAAATTTATGTCATTTTCCCCCCACAAATAGAGCTTTATTTTGGTGGTATTTGATCACTTCTGGATTTTTTTCCTTTTTGCTAAACAAATAAAAAAAGACCGAAAAGTTTGGAAAAAAAAAAAGTTTTTTGTTTATGTTATACAATTTTGTAAATAAATACGTTTTTTTCCTGCACTGATGAGACTGCACTGACAGGCACTGATGAGGAGGCACTGATGGGGTGGCACTGATGAGGAGGCACTGATGGGGTGGCACTGATAGGCACTGATATGTGGCACTGATAGGTAGCACTGATATGCAGCATTGGTGGGCACTGAAAAGCGGCACTGCTGGGCACTGATAGGCGGCATTGATGGGCACTAATAGGTGGAAATGATGGGCACTAATGGGCACTGATAGGTGGCACTGGTGGGCACTGATAGGCGGCACTGATAGTCACTGACGGGCGGCACTGATGGGCACTAATGGGCACTGATAGGCGGCACTGATGGGCAATAATGGGCACTGGTGGGCGACACTGATAGATGGTAATGATGGGCACTGGTGGGCAGCACTGATAGGGAGGGCACTGGCGGGCAGCACTGACGGGGAGGGCAATGGGGGGCTCCCTGAGCCCTGATTGCCATCCCTGGAGGCCATAGTGGGCATCCCTGGGGTCATAAGTGGGCATCCCTGGGTTCATAGGTGGGTATCCCTGGTGGTTCTAGTGGCACCTCCCCCCCCGAGGGTCTGCACTGGTAATAATTGATCTGATTACCAGTGCCGACCCCCCCCCTGTCAGGGGAGCCGCCGATCGGCGATCCTTTACTCGTGCCTGTCAGGCACGAACTAAGGAAAGCCGATCAACGGCTCTTCCTGTTTACTATGTGACCAGCCGTGATTGGACACGGCTGATCACATGGTGAAGAGCCTACGTCAGTAGGCTCTTTACCGAGATCGGAGATGCAGGGAGTCAGACTGACACCTCGCATCACCGATCGCCGCTCTGCCCGCCCCCGGGGGGCGCGCAGAGCTGTATTATCCTGCCGCTGCCATATGACGTCCGGTCAGGATAATACAACCACAATCCCGCCGTCAATTTGCTATAGGGCGGGCGGGATGTGGTTAAAGGGTGCTTCGAGATTGTCCATCATTTTTAAAGGGTGCATTGACTGGTAAAAGGTTGAGAAACACTGGTCTAAAGGACACAGAAGACATGCAGAAGTAGCAGGAGTGCTAGGACGATTTAACCACTTAACGACTGCCCAACGACTATTTACGTCGGCAGTCTAAACCTAAATACCGGTGTTATGGTAGCAGATAGCTGCCATAACCCTGGTATTTTTTTAAACTGCGGGCGGTCGGCTTTCCGAGATGGGTGGTCCCAGTGGCGGATTCGCCGCGGGATCACCCTTCCGGGCGGCGTAAGAGGTGACCCCCCCTCCCGCCACGTCCCGGTACTTTTTCCCACTTACCCGACCCGCTGGCAGTGGGAAAACGTTCCGGTCCCGGATCCTCACAGACAGGATGTTGAGTGAGGGCAAGCTTGCCCTCGCTCGACTCTATGGTCTTGGAGGACCGGAGCGACGGCAAACATCATTGCCTAGCAACCGGTTTAAAAGCTTCATTTTTTTTTTCATTTTAGTGTACTTGTAAGATCTGAGGACTTTTTGACCCCAGATCTCACAAAAAATAGGTCCTGTCGCGCCTATTTCTATTACAAGGAATGTTTACATTCCTTGTAATAGGAATAAAAATGATCAAAATTTTTTTTTTAAAAAACAGTGTAAAAATAAAAAATAATAAATAGTAAAAAAAAAAAAATTAAAGTGCCCTGTCCCCGTTAGCTCGAGCGCAGAAGCGAACGCATACGGAAACCCCGTCTACATATGTAAACGGTGTTCAAACCACACATGTGGGGTATCGCTGCGATTGTTAGAGTGAGAGAAATAATTTGAGCCCTGGACCTCCTCTGTTACTTTAAGATGGCAACCTGTAGAAATTTTTAAAGTGTCGCCTATGGGATTTTTAAGTACCAAAGTTTGTCGCCATTCCGTGAGCGTGCGCAATTTTGAAGCATGACATGTTGGGTATCTATTTACTCGGCGTAACATTATCTTTCACATTATGGAAAAAAAATTGGGCTAACTTTACTGGATTCTTATTTTTTAATTAAAAAAAGTGAATTTTTTCCAAAAAAATTGCGTTTGGAAGACCGCTGCGCAAATACGGTGTGATAAAAAATATTGCAATAATCTCCATTTTATTCTCTAGGGTCTCTGAAAAAAAAATATATAATGTTTGGGGGTTTTAAGTAGTTTTCTAGCAAAAAAAAATGATTTTAACTTGTAAACACAGAGTGTGAAAAATAGGCCTGGGGCTCAAGTGGTTAATACGCCCTCCCTCAGGAAGCAGCCATTTGGCCATCTTTAAAGGCTGGAGGACAAGTGATTATGGAAGAATTCCAGGCATAGCTATATTATACATAGTTACAGTGCCTTGCGAAAGTATTCGGCCCCCTTGAACTTTGCAACCTTTTGCCACATTTCAGGCTTCAAACATAAAGATATAAAACTGTAATTTTTTGTGAAGAATCAACAACAAGTGGGAAACAATCATGAAGTGGAACGAAATTTATTTAGTTAATACTTTGTAGCGCCACCTTTTGCTGCGATTACAGCTGTAAGTCGCTTGGGGTATGTCTCTATCAGTTTTGCACATCGAGAGACTGAAATTTTTGCCCATTCCTCCTTGCAAAACAGCTCAAGCTCAGTGAGGTTGGATGGAGAGCGTTTGTGAACAGCAGTTTTCAGTTCTTTCCACAGATTCTCGATTGGATTCAGGTCTGGACTTTGACTTGGCCATTCTAACACCTGGATATGTTTATTTGTGAACCATTCCATTGTAGATTTTGCTTTATGTTTTGGATCATTGTCTTGTTGGAAGACAAATCTCCGTCCCAGTCTCAGGTCTTTTGCAGACTCCATCAGGTTTTCTTCCAGAATGGTCCTGTATTTGGCTCCATCCATCTTCCCATCAATTTTAACCATCTTCCCTGTCTCTGCTGAAGAAAAGCAGGCCCAAACCATGATGCTGCCACCACCATGTTTGACAGTGGGGATGGTGTGTTCAGGGTGATGAGCTGTGTTGCTTTTACGCCAAACATAACATTTTGCATTGTTGCCAAAAAGTTAGATTTTTGGTTTCATCTGACCAGAGCACCTTCTTCCACATGTTTGGTGTGTCTCCCAGGTGGCTTGTGGAAAACTTTAAACAACACTTTTTATGGATATCTTTAAGAAATGGCTTTCTTCTTGCCACTCTTCCATAAAGAACAGATTTGTGCAGTATACGACTGATTGTTGTCCTATGGACAGAGTCTCCCACCTCAGCTGTAGATCTCTGCAGTTCATCCAGAGTGATCATGGGCCTCTTGGCTGCATCTCTGATCAGTCTTCTCCTTGTATGAGCTGAAAGTTTAGAGGGACAGCCAGGTCTTCGTAGATTTGCAGTGGTCTGATACTCCTTCCATTTCAATATTATCGCTTGCACAGTGCTCCTTGGGATGTTTAAAGCTTGGGAAATCTTTTTGTATCCAAATCCGGCTTTAAACTTCTCCACAACAGTATCTCGGACCTGCCTGGTGTGTTCCTTGTTCTTCATGATGCTCTCTGCGCTTTAAACGGACCTCTGAGACTATCACAGTGCAGGTGCATTTATACGGAGACTTGATTACACACAGGTGGATTCTATTTATCATGCTTAGTCATTTAGGTCAACATTGGATCATTCAGAGATCCTCACTGAACTTCAGGAGAGAGTTTGCTGCACTGAAAGTAAAGGGGCTGAATAATTTTGCACGCCCAATTTTTCAGTTTTTTTATTTGTTAACAAAGTTTGAAATATCCAATAAATTTTGTTCCACTTCATGATTGTGCCCCACTTGTTGTTGATTCTTCACAAAAAATTACAGTTTTATATCTTTATGTTTGAAGCCTGAAATGTGGCAAAAGGTCGCAAAGTTCAAGGGGGGTGAATATTTTCGCAAGGCACTGTACATTGATCCAGCATAGAGAATAAGACATTATGTATATACCATGCCTGGCCGATGTTTCTGGAAATCACTGAAGTAGACACTACTACTCCAGTCATCTCCACCTGCATCCGGGGCTGAGCTCTTCTTACTGAACACAGGAGGTCGGCTGCTCTGCACCCCTTCAGAAAATACTTTACATTTCTCTTCTTCACTTCTGAATGAATGCAAAGCATTCTCTGATTGGATGAGATGGAGAGGTGGGGCGGTGATGTCCTCTGTTCCACTTCATCCAATTAGAGAACGAGTTGCATCTATTCAGAAAATGTAAAGCGTTCTCTGATTGGTAACTTCATAAAAACACCCACACCTGGAATTATCCATGAAAGACACATCCAATGGTGGCCACACATGGTGTAATGTATGCATGGGAGATAGGAACCTTAGTTTGTAGTCAGGGACTGAAGGGAATGCACTATATATACATAATATTACCAAAAGTATTGGGACGCCTGCCTTTACACGCACCCAAACTTTAAGGCATCCCAGTCTTAGTCTGTAGAGTTCAATATTGAGTTGGCCCACCCTTTGCAGCTATAACAGCTTCAACTCCTCTGGGAAGGCTGTGCACAAGGTTTAGGAGTGTCTATGGGAATGTATGACCATTCTTCCATTTGTGAGGTAAAGCACAGATTTTAGACAAGAAGGCCTGGCTGGCAGTCTCCGCTCTAATTCATCCCAAAGGTGTTTTATCAGGTTGAAGTCAGAGCTCTGTGCAGGCCAGTCAAGTTCCTCCACCCCAAACTCACTCATCCATGTCTTTATGGACCTTGTTTTGTGCACGGGTCCAAATAATTTGGTGGAGGGGGGATTTTGGTGTGGGGTTGCTTTTCAGGGGTTGGGCTTGGCCCCTTAGTTCCAGTGAAGGGAACTCTTAAGGCGTCAGCATACCAAGATATTTTGGACAATTTCATGCTCCAATCTTTGCGGAAAAAGTTTGGGGTTTGCCCCTTCCTGTTCCAACATGACTGCGCACCAGTGCACAAAGCAAGGTCTATAAAGACATGGATGACTGAGTTTGGGGTGAAGGAACTTGACTGGCCTGCACAAAGTCCTGACCTCAACCTGATAGAACACTTTTGGGATAAATTAGAGCGGAGACTGCAAGCCAGGCCTTCTCATTCACATCAGTGCCTGACCTCACAAATGTGCTTCTGGAAGAATGGTCAAACATTCCCATAGACCCACTCCTAAACCTTGTGGACAGCCTTCCCTGAAGAGATAAAGCTGTTATAGTTGCAAAGGGTGCGCCAACTCAATACTGAACCCTACGGACTAAGAATGGGATGCCATTAAAGTTCATGTGCGTGTAAAGGCAGGTGTCCCAATACTTTTGGGAATATAGTGTATGTAAAGCTCTGTGGGAATTGAGTACCTGAAATAAATAAATGATAAAATGAAAGGATCAATGTCTGTGTTGACACAATGGATATTTCTGACAACTGAGGAAGACAACAATGGCACGAGCAGCACGCAGTGACGGATTCCATCCTCCCATGTTGATGGGTTGTGGTGGAAGACAAGTGATCAGACAAGGTGGATTTGGTGGGTTGTTTTGTAGATTGATTGCAAGCAATTTACAAATAAATCCAGTAAAATGTATTTGTTACATGAGAAGAGCATACAAGAAGACTAAAGCCCCGTACACACGTACCGAATGTCGGCCGAACGATCGGCCATCTTTTGTCCAGGGCTGTCCTGTCGGTTGAAAACTGCAAAAGACTGCACATGAATTTTGTCGGCCAACAACAGCCGACTGCAGAAGTGATGTCATGTGATGGTTAACTTTCCGTGTGTTTTTTCTTTTCTGAGCATGCCCAGTCTTGCTCATCTGCTGTTTGTCGGCCGAATTCTGTACTGACTGGCGAACAATCGGCCGTTCTGGTGTTGGCCAACAAATATTTTAAAGATTCTGTTCGGCCAAAAAGTCGCAGTCGGTTGTCGGAAGCATCATACTAACAAGCCGACAATCGGCCGATCGGTCGGTGGCCGAATAGTTACGGCCGACAATCGGTACGTGTGTACGGGGCTTTGGGCCCTTTCACACGAGCGATCAGACTGTCAGTTTTTTAGGCGGATCTGATTGGATCCTCCATGCATCCCTATGGAGCAGCTGATGTTAGTGGAGACATGTCCGCTGACACCCGCATCCGATCCAATCCTGTTCATGAAATCCGGACGGATGGAAACCCTATTTTGGTTCGCTCTCATCCGATTCCCCCATAGAGATGCATAGGGCCCTGACATCTCCCTCTCTGCACACAGATCGGAGAGGGAGATGTCACCTTCCTGCTAAGCGGGGATCTGTGTTTACGCTCCCCTGCTGAGCGGCACGGATCCGCCTATAGAGGCGGACCGTGTGAAAGAGCCCTTAGGGTCCTTTTTACATGGGTGATCCGATCCTCCTGTCAGTTTTTCAGACAGACCTGATCGGATCCTCCATGCATCCCTATAGGGAAGCGGAGACATCTCCACTGACACCCGCTGCTATCCGATTCGATCCATGAAATCCGGATGGATGGAAACCCTATTTTCCTTCCGTCTGGCGGATCGGATGAGAATGGACAGGCAGTCCGTTCTCATTCGATTCCCCCATAGAGGACACAGAGCAGAGAGGGAGCTGTCATCCGCCTGCTCAGTGAGGATCGGTGGATCGATCCCCCGCTGAGCAGAACGGACCTCACCGGACGGCGCACCGTATGAAAGGACCCCTAACATGTTTCGGCAAACCGCCTTGATGACAGGTGCCGTTAGCCTTCTTGTATGCTCTTTTCATGTAATGAATACATTTTCTATACGGATTTGGAGTTCCGGCTCTCTTACTGGATTTGATTGCGCTGTACAATTGATTTTTTTATTGTCAAAACCGATCTATTTTAGTTGTTTGAAAGCATGATCTGTCACTCATTGCTCGATCAATGTCCATTTCAATAATTTTGTCCAATCAGGCATTGATCGTTCAGGTTCATCACACTGTGTATGACCACATCGATCAGATTCCATAGTGTATGGTCAGCTGAGGAGTGATAGAGCTCGGCTCATTTCTTGCACTGTGTGGCAATGAGCAGGACAGGGACAGTCCTCACTGATCGCTCATAGAATATCGTACAATACAGGACATACACCACCGATCCTCAGGACTGGAGGTGTGTGCTCTGCTCGGTCACTCGTCTCCTTCCACGTCGCTCCTCTCTCAGGATATCCGCGGATCTGTACCCGGAAGAGGAGAGCACCGATCAGACATGGCGGCCAGCGACCCTCCCCCCTCCATCCCGGTCCCCGCACAGGACAGGTCAGTCTGCACCGACACATCATCTTCCTTCATTACAGATCAATGTGTGTATTGTATGGGGGAGGGAGGAGCACACCCACCACACCACTGTCTGCCCGGGGGGTCCATGCTGGGACTTGTAGTTCCTCAATGACTCTGATTCCTGGGATGTATGTCTGGGGCCGGGCTCTGTGAGCTGATGGATCTGCTGGTGACAACGTGTGAGTTCAAGTTTACAAGTCACATGATAAGTATGAGGGTCCCTGTCACATGATAAGTATGAGGGTCCCTGTCACATGACTAGTATGAGGGGTCCCTGTCACATGACTAGTATGAGGGGTCCCTGTCACATGACCAGTATGTGGGGTCCCTTTCACATGACCAGTATGAGGGTCCCTGTCACATGACCAGTATGAGGAGAACCGTCACATGACTAGTATGAGGGTCCCTGTCACATGACTAGTATGAGGGTCCCTGTCACATGACTAGTATGTGGGGTCCCTGTCACATGACCAGTATGAGGGGTCCCTGTCACATGACTAGTATGAGGAGAACCGTCACATGACTAGTATGAGGGTCCCTGTCACATGACCAGTATGAGGAGAACCGTCACATGACTAGTATGAGGGGTCCCTGTCACATGACCAGTATGAGGGTCCCTTTCACATGACCAGTATAAGGGTCCCTTTCACATGACTAGTATGTGGGGTCCCTGTCACATGACCAGTATGAGGAGAACCGTCACATGACCAGTATGAGGGGTCCCTGTCACATGACCAGTATGAGGAGAACCATCACATGACTAGTATGTGGGGTCCCTGTCACATGACCAGTATGAGGGTCCCTGTCACATGACCAGTATGAGGGTCCCTGTCACATGACTAGTATGTGGGGTCCCTGTCACATGACCAGTATGAGGAGAACCGCCACATGACCAGTATGAGGGTCCCTGTCACATGACCAGTATGAGGAGAACCGTCACATGACTAGTATGAGGGTCCCTGTCACATGACTAGTATGAGGGTCCCTGTCACATGACTAGTATGTGGGGTCCCTGTCACATGACCAGTATGAGGGGTCCCTGTCACATGACTAGTATGAGGAGAACCGTCACATGACTAGTATGAGGGTCCCTGTCACATGACCAGTATGAGGAGAACCGTCACATGACTAGTATGAGGGGTCCCTGTCACATGACCAGTATGAGGGTCCCTTTCACATGACCAGTATAAGGGTCCCTTTCACATGACTAGTATGTGGGGTCCCTGTCACATGACCAGTATGAGGAGAACCGTCACATGACCAGTATGAGGGGTCCCTGTCACATGACCAGTATGAGGAGAACCATCACATGACTAGTATGTGGGGTCCCTGTCACATGACCAGTATGAGGGTCCCTGTCACATGACCAGTATGAGGGTCCCTGTCACATGACTAGTATGTGGGGTCCCTGTCACATGACCAGTATGAGGAGAACCGCCACATGACCAGTATGAGGGTCCCTGTCACATGACCAGTATGAGGAGAACCGTCACATGACTAGTATGAGGGGTCCCTGTCACATGACCAGTATGAGGGTCCCTTTCACATGACCAGTATAAGGGTCCCTTTCACATGACCAGTATAAGGGTCCCTTTCACATGACTAGTATGAGGGGTCCCTGTCACATGACCAGTATGAGGGTCCCTTTCACATGACCAGTATAAGGGTCCCTTTCACATGACTAGTATGTGGGGTCCCCGTCACATGACCAGTATGAGGAGAACCGTCACATGACTAGTATGAGGGGTCCCTGTCACATGACCAGTATGAGGGGTCCCTGTCACAGGACCAGTATGAGGGTCCCTGTCACATGACCAGTATGAGGGGTCCCTGTCACATGACTAGTATGAGGGGTCCCTGTCACATGACCAGTATGAGGGGTCCCTGTCACATGACTAGTATGAGGGTCCCTGTCACATGACCAGTATGTGGGGTCCCTTTCACATGACCAGTATGAGGGTCCCTGTCACATGACCAGTATGAGGAGAACCGTCACATGACTAGTATGAGGGTCCCTGTCACATGACTAGTATGAGGGTCCCTGTCACATGACTAGTATGTGGGGTCCCTGTCACATGACCAGTATGAGGGGTCCCTGTCACATGACTAGTATGAGGAGAACCGTCACATGACTAGTATGAGGGTCCCTGTCACATGACCAGTATGAGGAGAACCGTCACATGACTAGTATGAGGGGTCCCTGTCACATGACCAGTATGAGGGTCCCTTTCACATGACCAGTATAAGGGTCCCTTTCACATGACTAGTATGTGGGGTCCCTGTCACATGACCAGTATGAGGAGAACCGTCACATGACCAGTATGAGGGGTCCCTGTCACATGACCAGTATGAGGAGAACCATCACATGACTAGTATGTGGGGTCCCTGTCACATGACCAGTATGAGGGTCCCTGTCACATGACCAGTATGAGGGTCCCTGTCACATGACTAGTATGTGGGGTCCCTGTCACATGACCAGTATGAGGAGAACCGCCACATGACCAGTATGAGGGTCCCTGTCACATGACCAGTATGAGGAGAACCGTCACATGACTAGTATGAGGGTCCCTGTCACATGACTAGTATGAGGGTCCCTGTCACATGACTAGTATGTGGGGTCCCTGTCACATGACCAGTATGAGGGGTCCCTGTCACATGACTAGTATGAGGAGAACCGTCACATGACTAGTATGAGGGTCCCTGTCACATGACCAGTATGAGGAGAACCGTCACATGACTAGTATGAGGGGTCCCTGTCACATGACCAGTATGAGGGTCCCTTTCACATGACCAGTATAAGGGTCCCTTTCACATGACTAGTATGTGGGGTCCCTGTCACATGACCAGTATGAGGAGAACCGTCACATGACCAGTATGAGGGGTCCCTGTCACATGACCAGTATGAGGAGAACCATCACATGACTAGTATGTGGGGTCCCTGTCACATGACCAGTATGAGGGTCCCTGTCACATGACCAGTATGAGGGTCCCTGTCACATGACTAGTATGTGGGGTCCCTGTCACATGACCAGTATGAGGAGAACCACCACATGACCAGTATGAGGGTCCCTGTCACATGACCAGTATGAGGAGAACCGTCACATGACTAGTATGAGGGGTCCCTGTCACATGACCAGTATGAGGGTCCCTTTCACATGACCAGTATAAGGGTCCCTTTCACATGACCAGTATAAGGGTCCCTTTCACATGACTAGTATGAGGGGTCCCTGTCACATGACCAGTATGAGGGTCCCTTTCACATGACCAGTATAAGGGTCCCTTTCACATGACTAGTATGTGGGGTCCCCGTCACATGACCAGTATGAGGAGAACCGTCACATGACTAGTATGAGGGGTCCCTGTCACATGACCAGTATGAGGGGTCCCTGTCACAGGACCAGTATGAGGGTCCCTGTCACATGACCATGGAGACTCTCAGATGGAAGAGTTAGGATCGCACTTTACAGAAGAGCCTTGGCAAGGCAGTGCCCCTTCTATATACAGTATCTCACAAAATTGAGTACACCCCTTACATTTTTGTAAATATTTTAGTCTATCTTTTCATGTGACAACACTGAAGAAATGACACTTTGCTACAATGTAAAGTAGTGAGAGTACAGCTTGTATAAGTCCCCTTTCACACTAGCGCGACTTGTCAGGCGACTTGGTCGCCTGCCATTGATTAGCACAGGAGCCGTTCTAATAGGAGCGACACAAGTCGCTCCGACTTAGAAAAAGGGTCCTGTACTACTTTGGGGCGACCTGGAGAGACTTGCATTGACTTCAATTATATGAAGTCTGTGCATGTCGCGCTGAAGTCGCCCCGGCAAGTCGTGTCACCCCTGTGTGAATGGGCTATAACAGTGTAAATTTGCTGTCCCCTCAAAATAACTCAACACACAGTCATTAATGTCTAAACCACTGGCAACAAAAGTGAGTACACCCCTAAGTGACAATGTCCAAATTGGGCCCAAAGTGTCAATATTTTGTGTGGCCACCATTATTTTCCAGCACTGCCTTAACCCTCTCGGACATGGAGTTCACCAGAGCTTCACAGGTTGCCACTGGGGTCCTCTTCCACTCCTCTGTGACAATATCATGGAGCTGGCAATCTTCCTATAGCCTAGGGCCCTAAGCCATCTTTATGTAGAGCAACAATTCTTTTTTTCAGATCCTCAGAGAGTTCTTTGCCATGAGGTGCCATGTTGAACTTCCAGTGACCAGTATGATAGAGTGAGAGCGATAACACCAAATTTAACACACCTGCTCCCCATTCACACCTGAGACCTTGTAACACTAACGAGTCACATGACATCGGGGAGGGAAAATGGCTAATTGGGGCCAGTTTGGACATTTTCACTTAGGGGTGTACTCACTTTTGTTGCCAGTGGTTTAGACATTAATGGCTGTGTGTGGAGTTATTTTAAGGGGACAACAAACAGCAGGCGGAGGAGCGCAAGGTCTCTAACATCCACCAGCTCAGTGATGTCGTCATGAAGGAGTGGAAGAGGCTCCAGTGGCAACCTGTGAAGCTCTGGTGAACTCCAATTAATTAATATAAAAAGGCATAAAGACAATAGTCCCTAAAAGACACACATACATATAACCAATATAAAAAAAAATTGGAGGAACATAAGGTAGGTAACCAGATGGTGGAGTCTCAATCAAAAAGGATGGATATGGTCCCTGTGCAGCCAACGCGTTTCGCTTGACTTCGCTTCTTCGGGGCTTAAGAGACCAGAGAACCAGCTAGTGTTCTATAGGTTATATAAACAAGTTCCAATAAGTATTTATATGTATATATATAATGCACATCATATAACAATATATTTGAACATGTGGCCCATATATCACAGATCACTATGATAGTAGATAAATGTGTTGCATACCAACCCCAAATGGTGCGGACCCATAGTCCAGCCAAAACTCACGGATAATGATTGTCTAGTAGACGTGGACCATATATCCAGATTGAAATATGTATAATATATACATTGTAGCAAAGTGTCATTTCTTAAGCCCCGGTTCACACTTATGCGATGCGGTAAGGCTGCGAATCCGCAGCCTTTTCCTGCATCGCAAACGCACCCCCGGCAGTTCACACTGCCATATGCGATACGCTGGGGGTGTCAATGTAATCTTAACGACACCCCCAGTTTGATCGCATATCGCAGTGCGATCGTGCAGTTCGCACAGGATCGGATCGCACAAGTGTGAACCGCTGTGCGATCCGATCCTGATGCGGCTGCCAAAAAGGGTCCCTGTGCGTGTTTGCTGCGGGTGCGGTGCGAATTTAGCCATACAAAGTGTATGGCTAAACTCGCACCGCACAGCCGATCGCATGTAATGAAGGAGCAGTGCGCTCCGACATTACATGCGAACGCCGCAGCCGCACAAATGTGAACCGGCTCTCAGTGTTGTCACATGAAAAGATATAATAAAATATATTTGTGCGATACTGTACAGTAGATGTTACCATATTAGCAGCTAAGTATAAAGAACAAGAGAAAAAGGGTATACAAGACACTATGGCTGCATTCACATGTCAGCTTATAATCGCGGGCAGAACCGCCGCGGTTCCGCCCGCGATTCGGAGATTTATTGCAAATCGCGGGACGCCTAGCGTTGCCCGTTGATTTGCAATAGCCCCCCAAACGCCGAGCGATGTTGCCGCGATTTACGCCCGCCGAATCGCGGCAACATCGCGCAAACAAAATCGCGGGACGCAATACGCTCCAAAGAAGCTCTTGTACTTTTTTGGAGCGTATTGCGTCCCGCGATTTTGTTTGCGCGATGTTGCCGCGATTCGGCGGGCGTAAATCGCGGCAACATCGCTCGGCGTTTGGGGGGCTATTGCAAATCAACGGGCAACGCTAGGCGTCCCGCGATTTGCAATAAATCTCCGAATCGCGGGCGGAACCGCGGCGGTTCTGCCCGCGATTATAAGCTGACATGTGAATGCAGCCTAAGTGTTTGAGAGGACGCATATATAGTCATAGTTATTCAATAAATACAGTGATGTTAGTAAAGAATATAATGTTTGTTTTTCCCAACCTCCTGAGACAAAAACCTTCCAAAAAAGGTTTAAAATTGGTCATGTGACTAGTAGGACAGGATCCTGTCATGTGACTAGAAGGCCCTGTCATGTGACTAGGAGAAGGCCCTGTCATGTGACTAGTAGGAGGGGGGTGTAGCCCTGTCATGTGACTAGGAGAAGGCCCTGTCATGTGACTAGTAGGAGGGGGTGTTCCGTGAGAATTACCTACCCCGTGAGAATTACCTACCCCTCGTCACTTCCGGCCAGAAAGAGCTGAGCAGCGCAGCACTGCGCATGCTCAGAGCCCCGGATACGTGATGGAAGAACAGAGGAGCTTACTAGTGCGCAAGCGCACTAGTATGAAAAGATCACGGTGTACCGTGAGAAAAACCTACCGACGCGGCGCTTACATAAAACAGCTGTGCGGCAATACGAATCATCTCCGCTCCTGTCCCGGTCACTTCCCTGCTCTCGGCAAGTAAATATAAAAGTGGCTTTCGGCTCCGTGATTTATCTTTTCATACAGCCGCTGCCGCTTTTATATTTACTATCCGAGATCAGGGAAGTGACAGTGACAGGAGCGGAGATGATTTGTATTGCAGCCCAGCTGTTTTAATGTACCCGCTGCATTACATACAGTGCCGAGTACCGGAAGTGACGAGGGGTAGGTTTTTCTCACGGGTAGGTAATTCTCACGGAACAGGGGGCCCTGTCATGTGACTAGAAGATATTACACATTTGTTTTCTTCAGCTTGGTTGGTAGGCTATGATGAATCTCTGCAGCCTGCAGTGTTCTTCTCATTAGCCTTCATTCACACTAAACACAGCTTTGAAATTGTGGGACATTACCTGAACTTGCATGATTTTAAAGCCGCATTTCAGTCTGATTTCAGGGGCAACTTGAAAGACATCTGTGTGGTTTCATGCAGAGATGTCTATTGAAGTCGCCCCCAAAGTTGCCAAAAGTAGCGCAGGAACTCCTTTTGGAAATTTTTATTTTTACATTTTAGACACGGTGAGGGATGGCTAGAACTTTTAATTTGCAGTATGTGCCCCCATAAAGGAGACGTCCTGTACTGGGGAACAAAGTCCGCAGAGATCTCACTGGCACACTAAGCATTTTTTATGCTTTTTTTATTGGCCAATTTGTTGGGTGTATTTAAAAAAATGCAAAATGCAGAAATCGCAGCAAAAGCCCACTACATGCTTTTCTGCAGCTTCTCCATTGAAGTATATTGAACCAAAAACGCACAGTCCCTGACCCTTTCCAAAAACGCAGCGGCTTAAAAAAGCATAGATGTGGGCGTGTCCCATAGGAACCAAGGTAAAAGGACTGTAGAGCGTTTCTGCAAAAAGCATAAAAAAAAAAAGGTGTGACCCTTAGTTCCATTCTAAAAATGAGAGGCAGTTAGGAAAATGAGCAATACCAGCACATTCCAAAACAGTTTTTCTGGATCAAAGCCTTATATTTTGTGTTGTGTAAAGCCTTAAACTGGTCATATATGTTACAGTCTGATTGTACATCCAACACCTAATCCTGATCTATGGATATAAATTGAATGGATTGTTTAGGGATGCCCTTGTACAACAGTTGGGCAATCTAAAGCAGATTTTATTGTGTGTGATCTGCTATCATGTGTAAATATTACTTTTTGAGGATATGATCTGATGCAGTAACAGTACCTAATTCTCTTTTGACTTAGGCACATCAGCGTGTTATTTTGAATTAAGAGCGCCATCTAGTGGGAGAATTATTAAGCATACCGTTTTATGTACAGTTTACATTAAGATTTAGAATGAGGGGGGGCGAAGTGGGACTTTAACGGTGCAAAATGATGGAGAAAAATCTGAATTCTCAAAAATTGTACATTTTATTACACATAGAAGGTGAGGACAAGACAATACATCAATATAAAATGATAAAATCAAGAAAACTATGCAAACTGTCAAACAGTGGGAATTGTCTATATAATGCATTGCAGTTGTAAAGCCTTCTATATAGGCAAAACAAAAAGGCCCTTTTTCAATCGAATTCGTGACCATGTTAAACTTGTCAAGAACAAAAAGTTCGAAAGTCCCATTAGTCGACATATGGGTTTATACCATGGCTTCGACGATAGGATGATGACCTTCTTTGCTTTGGAACACATCCCACTCAATGAACGAGGTGGAAGTGTAGATAGAAATTTATTGCAACGTGAAACCAAGTGGATATTTAATTTATCAGCTACTCAGTATCCTGGCATAAATGAATCCATTAGTTTCAAGCCCTTTCTTGGCTAGGCAATGTCAATTGTATTTATTGCGGGTCTAGCACAGTATTTCTGGTGCTGGCCAGCATTTTGGATTTTGAACCTTTGCTACAAAGTCCTTCTCGTTTTGATGCCTTTGATATATTGGCATATGTACACACCTTGTTAAAATGGCTTCACAGCAATCATATGTTTATTTTTCAGATGTAGTATATCTACCCCTTAAAGAACAAGATATTTTGTGGTTTGTCCATTGGGTATCATTCCTGACCCCTGCCGTCAGGTGGATGTGACTAGGAGTGGCAGACCCTCAGGTGAGCGTATTGGGGGACATTGGATCCGAGCCTAGTTTCCAGCCTCTGTTCTTGTTGCCCATATGGTCACCCGCGGTGCCCTACATTTATTTTCCAGGTAAATTGGTCCAGCCTGGTTAGTAGCAGCACCGCTTTCAAACTCCCAGGTGTTCTTCAATGGAGCCTCTCAAAACTTCTTTTTCTCTAGTTCTCATTTTTATCACAACATCGATTTATTCATCAATTGGGTTAATCTTTTTCTTTGTGACCTATTGTGTCCTCAGATTTTCCCCATTATATAGGCATTGTGGATATTTGTTCAAATCCTGCCCTCCTATAATGCTGTTAGTTCTATTTAGGATCCATTTCGGATTGTCTACTGTGATCCGTTACCTCCTCTGCATACATTATGTCCGGACCGGATGTTGTTATCCCTGACCTTCCGGTTCCGGCGGAACCATGTGATGCGGTCGCGTCTTAATGACGCACTTCCTCTTCGGTCTCCATTGGACCACTGGGCGTACCTCGCTCTCACTCCCTCGGTGACGTCAGACGCCGAGGGAGTGGAGAGGGTGTATAAATGCCGGCACAGCACGGTCAGTATTACACTAGACCACCGGGGAACGACATATGAACTTCGAGACCACTTGCGGTAAATGAAATCTTTCGAACCTTACTTCTTTCCATATTTTTGATATATTAGATGCTGACCATGCCCTTCTATGCCTCTCTTTTCTCTTTCCTCCCGTGCAGTCTCCTTCATTTGAGCGCACTTTTGGAAAATCTGTTCAATTACAATGGCGGTGTACTTATGAATACTGCATGACAATTTATGTGCCCAGTTTGCTAACTTAGGGTAAGTATGTATACCCTTAAACTTGACAGACTTATATTGCGTTTGTCATCGTTATTTAACCACTTGCCTACAGTGCACTTTCACCCCCTTCCTGCCCAGACCGATTTTCAGCTTTCAGCGCTCTCACACTTTGACTGAGAATTACTCAGTCATGCAACACTGTACGCATACAAAAATTGTGTCCTTTTTTCACACAAATAGAGCTTTCTTTTGATGGTATTTGATCAATACTGGGTTTTTTATTTTTTGTGCTATAAATAAAAAAAGACTGAAAATATCGTGAAAAAACGCATTTTTCTTTGTTTCTGTCATAAAATTTTGCAAATTAGTCATTTTTCTTCACAAATTTTGGGCAAAATTTATACTGCTACTTATCTTTGGTAAAAAAAAAACAAATAAGTGTATATTATTTGGTCTTTGTGAAAGTTATAGAGTCCACAAGTTATGGTGCTATTCATTGAAAATTGATCACACTTGATCACACCTGATGTACTGAAGGCCTATCTCATTTCTTGAGACACTAAAAGGTCAGGAAAGTACAAATACCCCCCAAATGACCCCTTTTTGGAAAGTAGACATTCCAAGGTATTTAATAAGGGGCATGATGAGTTTTTTGAAGTTGTAATTTTTTCCCACAATGCTTTGCAAAATGAAGATTTATTTTTTTTTATTTATTTTTTTTTACAAATTGCCGTATTAACAGGTTATTTCTCTCACACAGCACATGTATACTTGCAACTACACCCCAAAACACATTCTACTACTCCTCCTGAGTATGGCGATACCACATGTGTGAGACTTTTTCACAGCCTGGCCACATACAGAGGCCTAACATCCAAGTAGCAGCGTCCGGTATTCTAGGAGCACAAATTACACATATCATTTCCTGACAACCTATCGCACTTTTGAAGGCCCTGGAGCACCAGGACAATGGAAACCCCCATAAAATGACCCCATTTTGGAAAGCAAACAGCCCAACGTATAATTTTTGAGGCATAATGAGTCTTTTGAATATGTCATTTTTTTCCACAAGTTTTTGGAAAATGTGGAAAGAAAATGAAAACACATTTTTTTTTACACAAAGCTGTCCATTTATGCAATATTTCTAACACATCGCATGTACATAGCAAAACTTGCACCCCAAAATACATTCTGCTATTCCTCCTGTGTATGGCGATACCACATGTGTAACACTTTTTCACAGCCTGGCCACATACATAGGCCTCACATCCAAGTAGCGCTTTACCCAAAGTTGTCCATTTATCCACTTTAAGACTGGGCCTATTTTTGACACTTGGTGTTTACAAGCTAAAATCATTTTTTTTGCTAGAAAACTACTTTGAACCCCCAAACATTATATATTTTTTTTAGCAGAGACCCTAGAGAATAAAATGGAGATCGTTGCAATATTTTTTATCACACCATATTTGCGCAGCAGTCTTCCAAATGCGATTTTTTTGAAAAAAATTCACTTTTTTGAACTAAAAAATAAGAAAACAGTAAATTTAGCCCAATTTTTTTCCATAATGTGAAAGATAATGTTACGCCGAGTAATTAGATACCCAACATGTCATGCTTCAAAATTGCGCATGCTCACAGAATGGCGCCAAACATTGGTACTTAAAAATCCCCATAGGCAACATTTTAAAAATTTCTGCAGGTTACTAGCTTAGAGTTACAGAGGAGGTCTAGGGCTCAAATTATTGCTCTCGCTCTAACGATCGCGGCGATACCTCACATGTATGGTTTGAACACCGTTTACATATGTGGGCGGGACTTGCGTATGCGTTTGCTTCTGCGCGCGAGCTAACGGGGACAGAGCGCTTTAATTTTTTTTTTTTTTTCCTATTTATTTTATTTATTATTTTTTTATTTTTACACAGTTTAAAAAAAAAAAATGTTTTGATCATTTTTATTCCTATTACAAGGAATGTAAACATCCCTTGTAATAGAAATTGGCATGACAGGTCCTCTTTATTGTGAGATCTGGGGTCAAAAAGACCTCACACCTCACAACTACACTAAAAAAGAAAAAAAAAAAAAAAAATTGTTGAAAGAGGGAAAAAAAAAAAGCAAAAAAAAAAAGCGGCCCTTTAAACCGGTTGCTAGGCAACGTCTTTTGACGTAGCTCCGGTCCTCCAAGACCATAGAGTTGAGTGAGGGCCATCTTGCCCTCACTCGACTTCCTGTCTCTGAGGATCCGGGACCGGATAGTTTTCCCCCGCTGCCGGCGGGTCCGGTAAGCTGGGAAAACGTCTGGGACGCGGCAGGAGGGGGGGGGGGGGCACCTCTTCCCCTGCACCGTAAGGGTAATTCCGCGGCGAATCCGCCACTGGGACCACCCTTATCTGAAAGCCGACCGCCCGCCGTTTCAAAAAATACCGGGGTTATGGGGGCTATCTGCTGCCATAACCCCAGTATTTAGCTTTTAATGGCCGACGCATATAGTCGTTAGGCGGTCAGTAAGTGATTGCATGTATATGGCAAACAGGTGACGATGACTGACGGGGTAACAGGTGACGATGACTGAATGACTGATGGGGTGACAGGTGACGATGACTGATGGGGTGACAGGTGACGATGACTGATGGGGTGACAGGTGACGATGATTGATGAGGTGACAGGTGATGATGATTGATGAGGTGACAGGTGACGATGATTGATGGGGTGACAGATGACAATCACTGACGGGGTGACATGTGACGATGATTGATGGGGTGACAAGTGACGATGACTGATGGGGTGACAGGTGACGATGACTGATGGGGTGACAGGTGACGGTGATTGATGGGGTGACAGGTGACGGGCGATGGTCACTGATGGGTGACAGGTGACGGGCGATGGTGCACGGCGGTACTGATGGCAGTCTCTGGTGACCGGTGAACTTTAGGCTACGTTCACATGTGAGCGTAGCGATCGCGGGCAGAATCACTGCGATTCTGCCTGTGATCCAGAAATCATTGCAAATTGCGGGGCGCCTGTGCATTGCCCGTGATTTGCAATAGCACCCCAAACGCTGTGCAATGTTGCCGCCATTTCCGCCTGCCGAATCGCGGTAACATCGCGCAAACAACGCATGACGCTCCAAAGAAACTCTTGTACCTTTTTTGGGCGTAATGCGATGTTTGCGTGATGTTACCGCGATTCGGCAGGCGGAAATGGCGGCAACATCGCACAGCGTTTGGGGTGCTATTGCAAATCAGGGGCAACGCACAGGCGTCCCGCGATTTGCAATGATTTCCGGATCGCGGGCAGAATCGCAGTGATTCTGCCTGCGATCGCTGCGCTCACATGTGAACGTTATGGGTGTCAATTTCTGGGCACTGATGAGGTGACTGTTGGGTGACAGATGACATTGGGGGGGGCTAAGGACTGTGTGGGGACATTTATTAGTGTGATTTTTACTTTGTGACAGGTACACAGAGCAGTAACTCACTATTTCTAGCTCTTCTCCCCTCATACTGGAAACTGTGTGAGGGGAGAAGAGCTAGTAACACTGAGTTACTGCTCTTTGTTTACATTTTGTGATCGGCTGTGAATGGATTCACAGCCGATCACATAGTAAACAGTCACTGTCAGTGACTGTTTACTACCGCCGGTGACAGCTGTGTTCCTACGGAACACAGTGCCACCGACATGACCGCGCTGCGCGCTCCCGATCGCGCATGCGCGGTCATCTGGTGGGCGCCTTCATTGTGATCGGCTGTGTCATTGGAACACAGCCGATCACGTGGGAAACAGCCACGCCCATTGGCTGTTTCCCCCCTGCCGGTGACGGGGGGTGTCCCGGGGACACCCCGACACCGGCAGTGCAGGGCGGCGCGCACGCGATCGCGCGCCTGCCCTGCTTAAAGTGCCGCCGTCATATGACGGCGGCCCAGGATAATGGTCGCTCCGCTCCGCCGTCATATGACGGCGGGCGGCCGGCAAGCGGTTAATCAACAAACTTCATTTTTTCTTTAAGGGATACCTCCCATTTGGGGATATCAAGGGAACATTATTTTCCCTCCCTGCCCCTTGTTTTGACATTGGGGTACCCAGTGAATCAAGTGCACATTCATCATAAACAGGTGAATATATTAGCAATCCTTCAACCAGATATTTAGTCTCACATAATTGGATATATAGCAATCTTTGGTTGAATTGCATTTCCATGCTTTGGTCTCTTACTATTCATACCCATCATTCCTAGCTTGGCTGTCACCCTCTCTATGGGTCAACTTTAAGAAGTTGGATGTCTTGGTTCCCCTCCCCCTCTGTGCTCGCTTTGGTGGCGTCACTTGTGTTGCCTCCACCTCTGGCATAAGAAAGGGTTCAGGTTATTTTAAGGTACTTTTTCCTGGTATTATCGTTTTTCAAATATGTAAATCATTTGGGCATCCAATTTTAGGACCATTGAGATATGCCCTATGTACATACACATGCCATGTCTTTTATGTTTTTCCTTCTGTTATCTAGAAATGTTCACTCTCGAGAAATATCTATGAAAACTCCTGAAGAAGCTATTATGAAGATGGCGAAACATGTAGAGTTGATATTTTCGAGTGCATTTTCTTGATTTTATCATTTTATATTGATGTATTGTCTTGTCCTCACCTTCTATGTGTAATAAAATGTACAATTTTTGAGAATTCAGATTTTTCTCCATCATTTTGCACCGTTAAAGTCCCACTTCGCCCCCCCTCATTGTAGTTACTTTAATTAAAGGGATGTGGTGCTTCCTACTTCATCTCTAGCAATATTTCTTTAAAATTAAGATTTAGAACTTTTTAAGCCCCTTGTACATGGGGCTGCATAGGAGCAGTGGGGTTGATTTACTAAAGCTGGAGAATGCAAAATCTGGTGCAGCTCTGCACAGAAACATATCAGCTTCCAGATTTTTTTTTTTTTTTTTTTGTCAAAGCTTAATTGAACAAGCTGAAGTTAGAAGCTGATTGGCTACCATGCAAAGTTGCACCAGATTTTACACTCTCCAGTTTTGGTAAATCAACCTCAGTGCATCCCTCCTGGCATTTTAGGGTCCTTTCAAACAGGCTTTCTACCCGGCGGACTCTGTTTTGCTCAGCAAGGGATCGATCCGCCGATCCCCGCTGAGCAGGTGGAGGACAGGTCCGTCTCTGCTCTCTGTGCTGAGATGGACCTGTCAGATCCCCTCTCTCCTCTATGGGAGATCGGATGAAAATGGACCGCCCGTCCATTTTCATCCGATCCTATCTGATCCTCTAGACGGATGGAAAATAGGGTTTCCATCCATCTGGATTTCACAGACAGGATCGGATAGCAGCGGGTGTCAGTGATCATGTCACCGCTGACATCCGCTGCTCCATAGGGGTGCATGGAGCATCCAATCAGGTCCTCCTGAAAAACTGACAGACGGACCTGATCGGAAAGCCCGTGTGTAAGGGGCCTTGGCGCATCCAGGAGAGACAGATGCAGCATCCAGCCCGCTGCAAGCAAACTGTGAAATTATATGGCAGGCTGTGGCTGGATGGGGCTGAGCGATGTAACAAATAGTACCTGCATTTAGGGGCAAAGGTCCAGAAACCAGATCTTTTATATTCTGGACCTTTGTCCCTGAATGCACAGGGCCCCAAATGCGAGTACCTCTTGGTAAGGCTTTACATTATATTAGAACCTTGAAATTAGGCTACCCCCGACTAAAGATGCACCGATCCGCTATTCGAATCGGATATCGGCGCCAATATGGCCATTATAGATGGATCGAGGGATCGGTAACATTGACCGATCCACTGGCCGATCCGGTTTTTGCTTCGGAACGGCTCAGCCATCCCTTACTAGGTGTAGTAGTAGTATGGGATGGGAGCCGCTACTTCCTGTATAGTCCCGGCTCAAAGGCGGAGTGATATCAGATGCACTCCGCCTGTGAATGGAGGAGCCGTACCCATGAAGCAGCGGCTTTGCTCTGTACTGCAGTCGCTTGCTTTATGTGTAGCTCCGGATCGGTTCCGGTATCAGTATCGGCGATTTCACAACGCCAGATATCGGTATCGGGTCCAAAAAAGTCGGATCGATGCATCCCTACCCCCGACACTGGACACTCTAACCAGGATGCCTAAGAGACCGGTTTGGGCATGGAATTTGTCAAGACTTCCGTTTCATGATGACAATCAATGTATGCTTATGTTACTGTTACTCCTGCAGTGGCAGCCTTGCTGTTCTTTTATTTTTCTTGAAAAGGAAAAATGAAAAGATTGCAAAAGAGAAAAAAGTTTTTGGTTTGGCATACACTTTAATGGCAGCATAAAAAAATGCAGGATTGTTGATAAAAGATGCAAACTGGATTATCCGGGTCTGACTCTGGACTCTGCTCTAGCCAGAGTGTTCCTTCCTCTGGACAAACTCCATAAGTTGCATGTTGCGATTCATCTCTTGCTGTCCAGCAGGTGATTGACCCTCCGGACTTTCATGAGGGTGCTGGGCCTGATGGTTTCTACCTTTTTGAGGCTGTCCCGTTTGCACAGTTCCATGCAAGGTCCGTGCAAAGGGAGATCTTGGCCAAATAGGACAAGTGTCTGCAGTCTCTGGACAATCAGATCTGGCTGAGCTGGAAAACAAAAGGGTCTCTGATCTGGTGGCTTCACTCTCCAGCTCTTCGCCAGGGAAAATCTTTTCTCCCCCTTTATTGGACAGTGGTCACCATGGATGCCAGTCTGTCTGGGTGGGGTGGTGTCCTTGGTCGGAACTCTGCTCAGGGAGTTTGGACACTGGAAGTCCAGACTCCCGATCAATGTCCTGGAACTCTGAGCGATCAGGCTGTGCCTGAATCTCTGGACGGATCGTCTTTAGGGGTGTCCAGTGCGAATCCAATTGGACAATGCCATGGCCGTGGTTTATGTCAATCACCAGGGTGGAACAAGAAGTGTATTGACAGCCTTGGAGATAGCCGGCATTCTTCAATTGGCAGAACATTTTTTCCAGCCCTCTCCGCCGTACACATTCCAGGAGTGTAAAATTGGCAGTCGGATTATCTCAGTCGGCAGGCTTTGGAAGTGGGGGGGGGGGGGTGGCCAAGGGGAGTGGTCCCTTCATCCTGGAAGTGTTTCATCAGCTGTCTCCAGTGGGCCACCCCTGAGGTGGATCTGTTGGCGTCTTGGCTCAACAGGAAGGTGCACAGGTTTGTGGCACGGTCATGGGATCCACTAGCAGACGCCACAGACACGCTGATAGCCCCCTGGGGCAAGTATCATCTGGTTTACACCTTCCCACCTCTCAAGCATCTGCTGAGACTCTAGTACAGGACAGAGGCAGAAGGAATTCCGGTCATACTTGTGGCCTCAGATTGGCCTCGCCGTTCTTGATACGCCGATGCCCCTTGGAGACTACATCTCAGAGAGGATCTGCTGTCCCAAGGACCAATCTTCCATCCTGCTTTGCAGTCGCTGGCTTTGGCGGCTTGGCTGTTGAAAGCCAGGTGCTGAAAGATAGAGGTTTGTCTGGGTCGGTGATTCCCACACTACTGAAGGCTAGGGTAAGTCTACTTCTAGGAAGATCTACCATCGTTTGTGGAAATCGTACGTTTCGTGGTGTGAGTCACTTGCTGTTCACCTTCGCTCTTTTTTGGTGGCTCAGGTCTTGACCTTCCTTCAATGGGGTGGAGCAGAAATTGGCCTTGAGTACCATTAAGAGTCAGGTGTCGGCCTTGGCAGTCTTCTTTTACCGACCCTTGGCCACGCACTCCCTGGCGAGTACTTTTTATTCAGGGGCTTTGACATTTGACTCCACCACAACTTTTTTGATGGTCCACAAAGATAAGGAGGTTCTTCGCCCCTGTTTGTTGTTCCCTCCTTCCAAAGGTGGTCTCTGATTTCCATCTGAATGAGGACATTGTGTTGCCTTCTCTGTGTCCCAGGCCAAAACATCCCAAGGAAATTGCATTGCATTCCCTGGTTGTGGTTTGGGCTATTCGGGTGTACCTGGCATCTACGGAATCTTTTAGGAAGTCAGACTCACTATTTGGGCCCATGGATGGGCCTCGAAAAGGACTATCCACTTCTTCTGCGACCATTTCTAGATGGATCAGACAGACAGCGACTCAGGCCTATTCGATTAAGGGTCAGGTTCCTCCTTTCCCTGTGAAGGCGCACTCTACGCGGGCGCTCAGTGCTTCTTGGGACTTTCGTCATCAGGCGTCAGTAAGGCAGGTGTGCAAGGCGGCTACTTGGTCGTCGGTGCACACGTTCACAAAATTTTTTAAAGTGGATGTGTTGGCATCTGCGGATGCCTCTTTTGGCCGCAAGGTTTTGCAGGCTGCTGTTTAGGGTGCTTGTTCCCTCTTTGGGGGTGTAATTGTTTCAGGTGGGCTCCAGTTGCTTTGGTTAAGCTCCTGTTACCTGGCTGGCTACGGTTTAGCTTTTGGAATTTTTTCTTGCTGTTCCCATACCTCAAGTTTGACAATGCTTTGAGACGTCTCAATGATCGAGAAGAACAGAAGCTGTGTCCATCAATGAACGAAATAGAAAATGGGATTTTTGATTTACCGTAAGATCTATTTCTGTGATGTTCATTGACGGACACAGCACCCACCCCTCTATGGAGTTATATTACTTCTGACACTGCTTGTAAAAAAACGGAGTACCTATAGCAGAGAGGGGGAGTATACCTCCTGGGACTGCCCATAGGCTTAGTCAAGTTCTTTTTCTGCCTAGTGTCCTACTCCTGTAGGGGGTAGTATAACCCAATGGTCAAGAAGATCAGGAACTGTTTCGTCAGTGAACATCAGAGAAATGGATTTTACGGTAAGTCAAAAATCCCATTATACTTGCTCTTTGCCTGCATTTTAGCACTTTCAGGTACAATATAAACATCTGATCATAACACGTTTTAAAATACACTTAAATGCCCATACAAATATGCAGGTGTATAAGCCAAAGCATGAAGATTTTCAGATAAAGCAGAAAAACCTTTTATCTCTGCTTTTAACGAGACATGGTGTCTAAGGCAGAACTAAATTTATTAGCTATCGTAATAAAGAAGATGTGCAGCTCCTTACCTACCAGTAATCTGAGTTGGCTGCCTTGAAAAATCATTTTTTGTTTTTTTACAAAACTTTTATTGGTTTTATGCTGAGCGAAAAAAAAAAACATACAGATAGGTATATCAAGTAAAATAACATGGGCTCGAGTCAAGAGTGAGTCAAGGATCACAGAATGGTATAACAAGTAAAATAACATGGGCTCAAGAGTTAGTCAAGGATCACAGAATGTGAACAGTCAGATTATAAAGATTTGTGTACATATGCTAAAGAGGGGATACACTTCGTAATCTCAGAATCACAAGAAGATACTCTGTACATTATATTGGCCTCCACGTGTTTCTCCTGAGTCATGTCCAATATGTAAAATTTAAATCTTGTTAGAGAGTTGGGAGCAGTGGCCTTGTAATACATAAAGATGAACAAGAGTATCATGGGTGTCCGCAAGGGGGGGCAAGGTGGGGGCATGTGCCCCCCCCCTGAACATTTCCTTGCCTGCTCTAAGAGGGGAATCTATGGGGACCCTGCTCTAAAGGGAGATCTATGGGGGATCCTGCTCTAAAGGGGGATCTATGGGGGATCCTGACCTGCTCTAAAGGGGGTCATATTGGCTATATATATATATATATATCTATTACCAGCACAGTTTGAATTCTCCAGAGCTAGAATATTCTTCAAACATTTGGCTTTTGCTGACCAGCTATCCATTAAATCTTCTACAGTAATTGTGTAGCCCAGTTTTTCCATCTATTTAATCCGGTACAGGGTGTCAGTTCAAATATAGAACTCATTGGGGTTCACTTGAGTAAAAGATATTAAGCCAGGAGGGAGGGGGTGTCAGATCTACAACTGTTGTCAAATGGAGTCAGTGAGAATGGAGGCATGCTGTCTTTTTTCAGGGAGTAGGCATAACATAGCTGGAGAAGTAAAAGTTTTTTATTTGAAATTTTATGGTAGTCTTGGAGTTGGGAGAAAGTGCTAATGCCATGATGTGAATAAAGAGTGCACGTCCTGAAAAGCATTAGAATACCACCAATGAAATGAATGAAGGCTTTCCTGACCTGGGGAAAATGTGGGCAAAAAGATAATAGAGAAAGATAGGGCAAAATCAATTTGCCAGAATATTTTAAAGTATAGTATTGCATGATGGACACCATTGATCATGACCAGATATCCAGGTCTATTTGCAGATATGCAGCCCTGAACTTGCAGGGAACCTCCACCATGCTTCACTGTTGTCTGCAGACTCTCATTTTTGTACTACTCTGCAGGACTTTGGTGAAGAAACTGCCTCCTGCTACAGCCAAATATTTCACATTTTGACTCATCAGTCCAGAGCACCTGCTGCCATTTTTCTGCTCATTTTTGTGTATAGTTGAGTCGCTTAGCCCAGTTTCCATGTCAGAAGTATGGCTTTTTGTCTGTAATTCTTGCATGAAGACCACTTCTAAACAGACTTCTTTGGATAGTATATGGGTGTACCTGGGTCCTACTCATTTCTGCCAGTTCTGTGCTAATGGCACTGATGGACATCTTAATGTGTCTTTCATTTGCTTCATTTAGTTTCCTTGGCCAACCACTGCCTCTACGCTCCTCAAGGTTGTCTGTTTCTTTGTGCTTTTTCAAAAGAGCTTCAACAGAACATCTTTGAAATCTTTGCCTGGGAGAAACCTTGCTGATACAGTATACCTATCTTGTTTCTTGTTGGCTGTGCTCAGTCTTGCCATGGTGTCATGAAACTGTCTTCTACAATCTCACCTAGAGATGCACCGATCCGATATTATGATCGGATATCAAGGCCGATACTGCCACAAGTCCCGGCTCAGCCATCCCTTGGTGTAGTAGTAGTATGGGATGGGAGTCGCTACTTCCTGTATAGGGCCGGCTCACAGGCGGAGTGATATCAGATGCACTCCGCCTGTGAATGGAGGAGCCACACACATGAAGCAGCGGCTTTGCTCTGTACTGCAGCCGCATGCTTTATGTGTGTAGTTCTGGATCGGTACCGGTATCGGCAGATACACAATGCCAACTATCGGTATCGGGACAAAAAAAGTCGGATCGGTGCACCCCTAAACTCACCTTAGTAGCAAGTTTTGACTGTTCCTTGCCCTGTTTTAAGCCTCGTACACAACTACAGATGCCGTGGCGGCATTATTCATTGTAAATTACACCCCCCACAAATTTTGCAAATGTATTTTGGTGCAGTAATATTTTTACTATGGTACAGGCACCATTTTGCGAGTTTTTTTTATGCATAGGGCAGCCCATTGAGGTTAAAGTAGAATTCCAGGCTAAACTTAACTAGTCTTAAAAATGTCCCCTCCCCCTCTGAACAACTATTCTGCCTAACCTGTGTTAAGTTCCGTACACACGGGCCGAATGTGGGGAGACATTGGGCGGTTCATTAAAAATCCGCTGACATTCGGCCCGTGTGTATGCCAGCTGGCTTCTGTCGGACATGCATGCTGGAAAACCAGCAGCTGACCGGCTCCTGATCAGCGCTGTCAGCCAATGGCTGGGAGGGAGCATTTTTAAGACTAGTTAGGTTTAGCCTTAAATTCTAACGTAATGGGCTGCTCTAAATGCAATGTGTGGGAATGCGCAAAATGCTTGTCACGCCTCCGTGGTGGAGCCTTAGAAGGAATTGTATTACTGTTTAAGGGTAACAATAAATCCTTTTTGTACGGCTTTATCTACAGGTGCCGACAAACCCCTAGGCAGCAGCTGTCTGTGTGTGCAGGATCTAACCACCCAACAATCACTGTAAAAAGGTGCAAGTTAATTTTTGGGCCAACTTGCATCTTTGCGCCAATGTAAAGTGGAGGAGGAGCACAGGAGCCATCAACCTGTCATGTGCTAAACCAATAGTGATTGGCCAGGAAAATTCATTCCAGCCAATCGATTCCTCCCCTTAGCAGGTTCAGCCATCAGGCAATGGGGAAGACCATTGAATGCTCCCTGATCCCTGATCCAATTGTTGAGTCAGAAGAGGTGAATGTCTGGCTTCCAGTACACAAGTACACAGCTCCTAAACGTGTAGACGATTTGGCGTTTTTTTAGCCAAAGCAACTAAACTCAACTTCATAAAAGCCTGTGTGTCAGTGTACACATAGGTTTTTACCAGAGTTTGGGGGCTGCTACGGTTAGGTGAGCTTCAATCTCTCTCTCCTGAACGCAAAAGAATCGCATTCAGGATAGGTATGTTTTGACCACCGGCTGCAGAAAAACACAAAACACGGCAAAACCACAATTTTGCTGAGTTTTGCGGTTTTCCCTTGGCCACAATAAATGACAGCCATGTGTACATGAAGCCTTATAGGGTTGATTTACTAAAACTAGAGAGTGCAACATCTGATGCAGCTCTGCATAGGGACCAATAAGCTTCCAGGATTTTTTTCCATCAGGGCTTAACTGAACAAGCTGAAGTTAGAAGCTGATTGGCTGCCATGGACAGCTGCACCAGCTTTTGCACTGTTTTGCAGCAGTTTTAAGAAATCAACCCCATAATGTCTGTAGAAGAGACTGCAAAAGCTTTATCCTGAAAGTTTACTTCTACATCTAGCAGAGTAAGGGGTTGAGTTACTCAAGGCAAAAAGACTGAGCACTTTGCCAAGTGCAGTTGCTCTGCTGACTTCCGTCATCCAATCATGTGCGGGCAAAAATGCTGTTTTTTTTGTTTTTTTTTGCATGTGATTGGATATTCTTTGCAAAGTGAAGCCTTACCTCATTTACTAAGCTCTGGAGCAACTGCACTTGCAGAGGGCAACTGCAAAGTGCACAGTCTATTGGCCTTTAGTACATCAACCCCTATGACTGAGAATTTGTTTACTAATGTAACAGATTGCACATTAACCACTTGCCGACGAGTCACTGGGACTGTACTGCGGCAAAGCGGCTCGATTCCGTCCAGCGGAGGCACGCTCCCGCTGTTTTCAGTCACAGCGGGAGTCGGGCCAGGGGATGAGCGGCAGCAATCGCCGCTGCTCTTCCCCGATCGTCGGGGAATCGAGTTTGGAGATCCGCCCGCTTGTGTAAACAGAGCGGGCGGATCTCCTAAGTGACAAACAGTGACAGATTGCAGGGTTCAGCATAGCTGAACATGCGATCTGTCCTTGTGTCACTCAGTCACCTCCCCCCACACACGTTAGTAAGCACCAGGCATACATTAACCCCTCCCTCTCCAATAAAATTAACCCCTTCCCTGCCAGTGTCATTTTTACAGTAACAGTGCATATTTATAGCACTGATTATTGTAGTAATGTCACTGGTACCCCCAAAAGTGTCAAAAATGTCAGTCAAGGGTCCGATCTGTCCGCAGCAATGTCGCAGTCCCGCAAAAAAAAAAAACGCAGATCGCCGCCATTACTCGTTAAATAAAAACCACCAAAAATGACAGAAATCTTTCCCTTAGTTAGTAAACGCAATAACTTTTGCGCCAACCAATCAAAATACGCTTATTGTGATTTTTTTTACCAAACATAGGTAGCAGAAAACAAATTGGCCAAAAATGTAAAAAAAATTAGATTTTTACATTTTTTTGGGGGGAATTTCATATAAAAAAATGTTAAAAATATTGTTATTTTTTCAAAATAAACGCTCTTTTTTTGTTTATAGCGCAAAAAGTAAAAATCGCACAGGTGATCAAATACCACCAAAAGAAAGCTCTGTTTGTGGGAAAAAAAGGACGTAAATCTTGTTTGGGTACGGCGTCGCATGACCGTGCAATTGTCAGTTCAGCACAGCGCCAAATTGCAAAAAGTGGCCTGGACGTAAGACAGCAAAATCCTCCAGTGGTAAAGTGGTTAAGGCTCCATTCACACCACCGCGACTTGTCAGGCGACTTGTCAGGCGACTTGTCATCCTGACAAGTCGCGGTCCCTCGTGGTCCATGCAGTGCTACAGGGCCGTTCTAATAGGAGTGACACAAGTCGCTCCGACTTAGAAAAAGGGTCCTGTACTACTTCGGGGCGACCTGGAGCGACTTGCATAGACATTCATTATATGAATTCCGTTCAAGTCGCGCCGAAGTCGTGCAGAAGTCGTGCCGCTGCAGTGTGAATGCGGTCTAATAGTTATGTTTTCTTTTCTTTACACTTTAGTCTGTCCATTCCCCCTGTTGTAATTTGATTTCCATAACACACAAGCTGGTAAATCTCTGGCACATAAACCACATAGCCGTGTTGGATGACGTAAATGGTTGATGCTTCTAAAATCATTCCAGGGGAACATTCTGCTCAATAACACTATAATGATATCTTTTGTACCCAACCACAGCATTTTAATTACTGTTTTGCAGTTTGCCCACAGCAGTTGGCAGTCTGATACAGCAGTTAAATAAAGGAAACTGATATTTCAGATTTGCTGCAATTCCCTCCGAGCTATTTCTAGTAACTCAAAAGTATGTATTGCCAGCCAGACTGGGCCTTGTAAGATGCACTAAACTGAAATATGAGTCTATGGTACTCATGAAACATCGATTTGCTTTGGGATAAAAATATTTTTCATGGAAAGTATATATAATTCAAATCCACACAATGCATTCTGGACTTCTGAAGGCATTATTTGGATGTTTCTGATTTTCCTAATCAATAAGGCCTCTTGCACATGATACTCCTGTTTGAGCATCTCCTATTTCAGCCGTAATTTTTGTCTTATTGAAAAGCGCGCATTTGCGCGTATTTTCGCGCATGTGCATTCGCGCAAATTCGCGCCTCTGAATATGCACATTTTTTTTCAGATCAACAGTATGATTGTGTGCGTTAATTTGATAGTATTTGCACATATTTGCGCTTATTTGCGCGCATATGTGCACATTAGGCGTAAATTACTGTCCAAAAATGCAGATTTTTCTATTTTGTTCTTACTGAAGAATACGCGGCACTCATTTACGCGCCTGTGTGCATAGGCACATTACAATGAACGGGCTCTATTTTAGCTCATAAAAAAAAAAGCTGTACTTAGCATTTTTAAGCTGCAGTGTGCAAGGGGCCTTAGATGTAATTTCAGGTGTTTTATTTGTATGTATTTGCGTGCATTATCGTTTTTATGTGTTTGCGCATTTGCACGCAAACTTATTCTCTCGTTCTGTACAATATACAAATGAGCATTCACACGTATTTTTGCGCACATGAGTCGTAAATTACTGACCAAAAATGCTGATTTTTCAAATTTTTTGTTTACTGATGGATGCGCAGTGCTTCTTTACGTGCCTGTGTGTATAGGCACATTACAAATAATGGGCTGTATTTTAGCTTTTTCAAGCTGCAGTCTGCAAGAGGCCTAAGGGGAATGGGGTAATTTTCAGTCCTGTTACTGGTCAGATTGTGGTTACCATAATTTAAAGCCTTCTATGTACAGTAATATTGAAACAATCCAGCACTGGGAATCTGAATTAGTACCAAATATTGTTAAATAAAAATTGAACAAAGCATAACCATCTACAGCATGGGTGTCCAACTTTTGGCTTCTCTGGTGTAGAGAAATTCTCTTGGGCCGCATATAAAATATTTACTGTAGTTAAGGTATATAAGTAATAAAACGCTCTCCCTCCCCCCCTCCCGCACTAATTTAACACAACTAGAGAATGACCTAATGAAATGAAATCAGTATACAGACGTTTACTTCTTCTGAGAGATATTAAAGGAACACTCTAACCACCATGACCACTTTAGTGATTTGAAGTGGTCATTGTGGTAGGAGTCAGAAACACTGCACATTCTGGGATATTTACAGTTATGTGCTGAGGGATAGTTGGCAGGTACAGCTGGTGCGGTTACTGCTGGCGGTTACTGCTGGTGGGTAGTGCTGGTGGTTACTGCTGGCAGGTAGTGCTGGCGGGTACTGCTGGCAGTTACTGCTGGTGGTTACTGCTGGTGGTTACTGCTGGTGGTTACTGCTGGTGGGTAGTGTTGGTGGGTACTGCTGGTGGATACTGCTGGTGGGTGTGTTGGTGGTTAATGCTGGCGGTTACTGCTGGCGTTTACTTCTGGTGGTTACTGTTGTTGGTTAATACTGGTGGTTACTGCTGGCGCATAATGCTGGTGGGTAATGTTGGTGGGTACTGCTGGTGGGTAATGCCGGCGGGTACTGTTGGCGGGTATTGCTGGCTGGTGCTGGTGGGTACTGTTGGTGGGTATTGCTGGCTGGTACTGGCGGGTAGTGTTGGAGGATATTGCTTGTGGGTACTGTTGGCGGGTATTGCTGGCTGGTGCTGGCGGGTACTGTTGGTGGATATTGTTGGCTGGTGCTGGTGGGTACTGTTGGTCGATATTGTTGGCTGGTGCTGGTGGGTACTGTTGGTGGGTTCCCGACCCACCATTCCTGAGGATCAGCGTAACAGTCACAGGAGCCGCGCTGTAGGAAGCAGAGCCAATGCTTCCTGTATAGTGCCGGCTGGCTCCTGTCACAGGCGGAGGTGGAGTGCATTTGGTATCACTCCGCCTGTTAAAGGAGCCGGCACTATACAGGAAGCTCTGCTTCCTCTAGGGCCGGCTCCGTTATTTACAGTGGTGTGATGCTCAGGGATGATGGGTTTACCGACCCGCCATCCCAGAGCAGGAGGGAGAGTCACCAAAATCTTCTTGGGGGGAGCCATTGTCCCATTGCCCCCCCCCCCCGGATCCGCCCCTGGTCTGGAGTTCCGCGGCCAGTATTGACATTATCTAAAGGCACCTAGTGTGATTTATATCTCCTCTCCCATTCCTCTGCTATCTGCATGGGTCACTTCTGATAGTCTATGTCATGGGTGCTCAAACTTTGGCCCCCCAGCTGTTGCAGAACTACAAGTCCCATGGCCTCTGCCTTTGGGAGTCATGCTTGTAACTGTCAGCCTTGCAATGCCTCTGATCTGTGCACAATAAATTGTTTGTAGAGATGAAAAGATAAACAGGTACAACATACAGTATGTAGGAGGATGTGTTTCATCTCTCTGTATTGCCTGATGCTAGTCATTTCAGTAGATATATAGTATGTAAGGGTTTGCAACCACTTTAAACCAAGGAACCGAACCTCTGTGCCAAGTATGGCAGTATCAGAGCACTGTGTTTTAGAATGTATTGCAGTACATTCTACTTTGGTGTGATTGAGCCCTAAGACTTTTATTTTATTCTTGGCAATCCTTTTCCCATTGAACTTTGTTGGGAAAATAAACTTTCCTAACTATAAAAACTGTATTCTATGAAAAAATTCCAGTGTATTTTTTATGTACTATGTTCCCAAGGATTGCTATGGTGTCAACTATGCATCATTGATTGGAAGACTGCAAAAAAGTGGCACTTTTAAAGTGGTAGTAAAGTTGTTTTAAGAAAAATGTCACCTTGCAAGTTAATGGCATAATGTGCTAGTATGCTATTATAAAAGGCTTACTGTAAAATGGATCCCTCCAGCAGTGCGCTGTCACTGCTGACAGGGCTTCCATCTTCACCCAGATTTCCTTCCGGGTTTGTTTGAATGGCTGAGCCGGGATGATGTCCCTCCTGCATGTGCGCACAGGAGTCACGGTCGCGGCACAGCGTTCTGAATAGATGGCTCCGGCTGCTACAGATAGGAATATTTCCTAAACAGTGCACATTAAGGAAATATTCACTGTATCTACAGGTAAGCTGTATTATAAGAGGACTTTACTGCCACTTTAAGGTGCCCATATATATATATATATATATATATATATATATATACAGTGCTTTGCGAAAGTATTCGGCTCCCTTGAACTTTTCGACCTTTTGCCACATTTCAGGCTTCAAACATAAAGATATAAAACTGTAATTTTTTGTGAAGAATCAACAACAAGTGGGACACAATCATGAAGTGGAACGAAATTTATTGGATATTTCAAACTTTTTTAACAAATAAAAAACTGAAAAATTGGGCGTGCAAAATTATTCAGCCCCCTTAAGTTAATACTTTGTAGCGCCACCTTTTGCTGCGATTACATCTGTAAGTCGTTGGGGTATGTCTCTATCAGTTTTGCACATCGAGAGACTGAAAATTTTGCCCATTCCTCCTTGCAAAACAGCTCGAGCTCAGTGAGGTTGGATGGAGAGCGTTTGTGAACAGCAGTTTTCAGTTCTTTCCACAGATTCTCGATTGGATTCAGGTCTGGACTTTGACTTGGCCATTCTAACACCTGGATATGTTTATTTGTGAACCATTCCATTGTAGCTTTTGCTTTATGTTTTGGATCATTGTCTTGTTGGAAGACAAATCTCCGTCCCAGTCTCAGGTCTTTTGCAGACTCCATCAGGTTTTTTTCCAGAATGGTCCTGTATTTGGCTCCACCCATCTTCCCATCAATTTTAACCATCTTCCTTGTCCCTGCTGAAGAAAAGCAGGCCCAAACCATGATGCTGCCACCACCATGTTTGACAGTGGGGATGGTGTGTTCAGGGTGATGAGCTGTGTTGCTTTTACGCCAAACATAACGTTTTGCATTGTTGCCAAAAAGTTCGATTTTGGTTTCGTCTGACCAGAGCACCTTCTTCCACATGTTTGGTGTGTCTACCAGGTGGCTTGTGGCAAACTTTAAACAACACTTTTTATGGATATCTTTAAGAAATGGCTTTCTTCTTGCCACTCTTCCTTAAAGGCCAGATTTGTGCAGTATACGACTGATTGTCATCCTATGGACAGAGTCTCCCACCTCAGCTGTAGATCTCTGCAGTTCATCCAGAGTGATCATGGGCCTCTTGGCTGCATCTCTGATCAGTCTTCTCCTTGTATGAGCTGAAAGTTTAGAGGGACGGCCAGGTCTTCATAGATTTGCAGTGGTCTGATACTCCTTCCATTTCAATATTATCGCTTGCACAGTGCTCCTTTGGATGTTTAAAGCTTGGGAAATCTTTTTGTATCCAAATCCGGCTTTTACCTTCTCCACAACAGTATCTGGGACCTGCCTGGTGTGTTCCTTGATCTTCATGATGCTCTCTGTGCTTTAACCACTTGCCGACCGCCGCACGACTATTTACTGCGGTTGTCAGCCCCTCACAGGCAAAGCGACGTAGGGCTACGTTGCTAGCCTGCGAGGGTCTAGGGAGCGCGCGCGCGCCGCCAGAGGCGCGCTCCCGCTCCGTCACGGACCCCCCCGCGCGTGTGCCCAGCGGACCCGTTGTCCGCCGGGCACTCGCGATCGTCCGTTACATCGGAAGAAAGGCAGGCGGCTAATGTAAACAAAGCCGCCTGTCATTCTTCCCTGTGTAAGAATGGAGATCACACGGTTCTGCTGTAGGACCGTTAATCTCTGTTCTTACACATCAAGCCACATCCAATCACAGTAAGAAACACGCCCCTAGGGACACACTTAACCCCTCCCTCTCAAATAAAGTTAACCCCTTCACTGCTAGTGTAATTTTTACAGTAACAGGGCAAATGTATAGCACTGATTACTGTAGTAATGTCACTGGTAACCCCAAAAGTGTCAAAAATTTCAGTCAAGGGTCCGATCTGTCCGCCGCAATGTCGCAGTCCCGCAAAAGAAATCACAGATCTCCGCCATTACTCGTTAAAAAAAAAAAACAACAAAAATGACAAAAATCTTTCCCTTAGTTAGTAAACGCAATAACTTTTGCGCAAACCAATCAAAATACGCTTTTTGCGATTTTTTTTTTTTTTTTTTACCATACATATGTAGCATAAAACAAATTGGCCTAAAATGTTAAAAAATTTTGATTTTTACATTTTTTTGGGGGGAATTTCATATAAAAAAATGTGAAAAATATTGTTATTTTTGCAAAATTGACGCTCTTGTTTTGTTTATAGCGCATGATCAAAAAATCGCACAGGTGATCAAATACCACCAAAAGAAAACTCTGTGAGAAAAAAAGGACGGCAAATTTGTTTAGGTACAGCATCGCACGACCGCGCAATTGTCCGTTAAAGTCACGCAGTGCCGAATCGCAAAATAGGCCCTGGTCAGGAAGAGGGTAAAATCTTCCGGGGCTTAAGTGGTTAAACGGACCTCTGAGACTATCACAGTGCAGGTGCATTTATACAGAGACTTGATTACACACAGGTGGATTCTATTTATCATCATTAGTCATTTAGGTCAACATTGGATCATTCAGAGATCCTCACTGAACTGGAGAGAGTTTGCTGCACTGAAAGTAAAGGGGCTGAATAATTTTGCACGCCCAATTTTTCAGTTTTTTATTTGTTAACAAAGTTTGAAATATCCAAAACATTTTGTTCCACTTCATGATTGTGTCCCACTTGTTGTTGATTCTTCACAAAAAATTACAGTTTTATACCTTTATGTTTGAAGCCTGAAATGTGGCAAAAGGTCGCAAAGTTCAAGGGGGCCGAATACTTTCGCAAGGCACTGTATATATATATATATATAACATCCAAAAAATGTAAAAAAAAAATGTTTTTATTTTTATTTGAATTGATCTAAAAACGTGATCACTAGTTCCAAAGAATGTATACCATCCTGGCCACTAATGACCTATATAATATAACAAAACAATCGATAAAATAATGATTTCCCTCTTTGTCATCTTCACCCACGCCCTTCATTATATTATTAATTTCATCCATTTTATAGATGGTATTTCCCAATGTCTTGTCTTATTTCCCAATATGTGCTAACTTCAGATGGGTGGGCCCAGCGACAAATATATGATGTTTCATGGGCTCAAATGCCCCCCCCACTTCAGCTTCTGTGAAACTATATTAACCACTTAAGCCCCGGAAGATTTTACCCCCTTCCTGACCAGGCCCTATTTTGCGATTTGGCACTGCGTGACTTTAACGGACAATTGCGCGGTCGTGCGGCGTTGTACCTAAACAAATTTGACGTCCTTTTTTTCCCACAAATAGAGCTTTCTTTTGGTGGTATTTGATCGCCTGTGCGATTTTTTGATCATGCGCTATTATCAAAAAAAAGCGACAATTTTGCAAAAATAACAATATTTTTCACATTTTTTTATATGAAATTCCCCCCAAAAAAATGTAAAAATCAAAATTTTTTAACATTTTTGGCTAATTTGTTTTCTGCTACATATGTTTGGTAAAAAAAAATCACAATAAGCGTATTTTGATTGGTTTGCGCAAAAGTTATTGCGTTTACTAACTAAGGGAAAGATTTTTGTCATTTTTGTTGTTTTTTTTAACGAGTAAAGACGGCGATCTACGATTTTTTTTTGCGGGACTACGACATTGCGGCGGACAGATCGGACCCTTGACTGACATTTTTGACACTTTTGGGGCTTACCAGTGACATTACTACAGTAATCAGTGCTATACATATGCACTGTTACTGTAAAAATGACACTGGCAGGGAAGGGGTTAACTTTATTGGGGAAGGAGGGGTTAAGTGTGTCCCTATGGGCGTGTTTCTAACTGTGCAGGGATGTGGCTTTACATGTTACAGCAGAGATCTACGGTCCTACATAGCAGGACCGTTAGATCTCTGCTGTTACACAGGGAAGAAGGATAGGCGGCTTTGTTTACATTAGCCGCCTGCCTTTCTCCCTTCATAGCGGACGATCGCGAGTAACCGGCGGACATCGGGTCCGCCGGTCACACGCGCGGACTTGTTAGGAAACGAGCCGGGCGGGAGCGCGCCTGCGGCGGCGCACGCTCTCGCCCCTAGCGGTGCGTGCTTGCCCGCTATTGGCTCACAGGCTAGTGACGTACCAGTCGGCAAGCGGTTAATAAAAAGAATATAAATCTACATTAAAGTAATTGTAAACCCTATTTTTTAAAAAAAATAACAAACTTATCTGCTCTGTGTAATGGTTTTGCACAGAACAGCACTGATCCTTCTATTCTCAGGTCCCCCGCCGATGCTTCTGGCTCTCCCTTTCTGGATGTGGCATCATAGACAGTAGAGATGATCGAACGGTTCCGGTCGACCATTGGTTTGACCCGAACATTGGCTGTTCGAAATTCGGCCACCAGAACCGCCCCAAAATGCAATGGGACAGGAACTAGGCTTTAAAAGCCCGTGATTGGCCACGAAACATCAGTAAAATGTGATTGGAGTGACTACGGGGTCCAGAGGCCAATCAGGAGTGGATATGCCCCTCAGTATATAACATAGCCCCGCCAAAACTCTAGCACTGTAATACTGGGGCTGTGGAAGAGAGTGGAAGCATTTGTGTTACTCCTGCTGTATGAAGCTGTTCTTTTAGTGTGAGGAAAGGGATATGCAGTGTAGTTAGGGTGCTATATACCACTATAGTAATATTCAATAATCTAGTTTCTGTAGGGATACCTTTAACTGTCAGGGTGACCGTAGTGGAGTTTAGGTGACCTGACTCTTCCATGTCAGGGTGACCGTAGTGTAGTTTAGCTGACTCTGCCTGAGGCTGCCACACCAGGGTGACCGAACTCTTCCATGTCAGGGTGACCGTAGTGTAGTTTAGCTGACTCTGCCTGCCATACCAGGGTGACCGAACTCTGCCATGTCAGGGTGACCCCACTATGCAGATTTTGGGTTAGGGGGTATATATATATATATATATATATATATCAAAAAGTAAAACACACTGATACATTGCTAAATAAAATAAATTCACATTAGTATGCCCCCCAGTGCCCTTTCCTGCATTTCTACTGTACTTTTTATGTACAGTATATGTATATATATATATATATATATATATATATATATATATATATATATATATATATATATACCCCTATACAGAAGTTCAGATGTCATGCCTTCCTCCAAATGCCCAAAATGCCTGAAAAACGCCTGAAACAAAAACGCCCAGGTGTGAAAGGAGGGTAACTCCATCCCTGCGCTACTGAAATTCTAAGAAAAATAATCATTTTTTTCTGGTTCTGGACATGCTACAGAGCTGAAACTTCACAGGTACACGTTTTAGACCCCCCAGACACTAAATCCAAAGAAATCTAATTTTTTTTCAATAATTTTTTCAATAATTGGCTCTCTATCAAAAATGACAATTTTTAAGAACTTTTTTTGTGTGATTAATAGTCCCTGGGGCATGACCCAGAACCCTAGGCACTTTTTAGGGGCATTTATTGGGTTTTAGGGCTTCAAAATTGTGTTTTTGGATTCCAGAATTTCGGGTCCCATTGATTTCAATGGGGTTCTGGAACCTGAACCAAACTTTTGGGAAATTCGGGTGTTCTGGCCAAACCGATCTTTTCAAAAGTTCGATCATCCCTAAACAGTAGCTACTTATTGTGGCACACCTGTGGGCTTGATCCTGAGCCAGGCTGTTCGTGCCCATTGACATACATAATGCGGCTCCCCCCCCCCCCATTCCTCACGGGATTTGATTAACAACAGCAGTAGCCAATGAATCCTGCTGCTACCAATCTGCCCTGAGCAGAGAGAGCTGCTGCTCTCAAGCACAGCTCTGGATCAAGAATGGGCTCAGATAAGCATAGAATCCATTACAACCACTTTAAGACATCTCATTATATTCCAAGTTCTTATACTATTTTTTTCAAATGTAATTAAAAATATTGAGTTTCTTTCTCTCAGGTATTAGGAACATTACCTAGTAGAACCAACTGAAGGGGGAAGGGGGAGGGACCCATATATGTATATATTTATATCTGTTTTATTCATAAGCCAAATGGTACAAAAAGAGTACAGCAACCATTCTGCTACTAAGTTTTATGTAGCCATTTATAAAATGAATTTTTTTTAAATGTACACTATATTGTCAAAAGTCCCAACAGCTGCCTTTACACACACGTGAACTTTAAATGGCATCCCAGTCTTAGTCCATAGGGTTCAATATTGAGTTGGCCCACTCTTTGCAGCCATAACAGCTTCAACTCTTCTGGGAAGGCTGTCCACAATGTTTAGGAGTGTGTCTATGGGAATGTTTGACCATTCTTCCAGAAGTGCATTTGTGAGGTCAGGCACTGATGTTGGATCAGAAGGCCTGGGTTGCAGTCTCTGCTCTAATTCATCCCAAAGGTGTTCTTTCGAGTTGAGGTCAGGACTCTGTGCAGGCCAGTCAAGTTCCTCCACCCCAAACTCACTCATCCATGTCTTTATGGATCTTGCTTTGTGCACTTGTGCGCAGTCATGTTGGAATAGGAAGGGGCCATTCCCAAACTGTTCCTACAAATTTGGGAGCGCAAAATTGTCCTTCACTGGTCTCCGTGATGGTTGCATGATGAAACGCGTGGGGCGGGGCAGGAACTCTGACGTCATCGCGTATGCGTGTTCGCGCTCGTGGTCCGTGGATTGACTGGAGGCGAGCACCACACACCTGAGCGTGTTATCCTTAGTGTCGGGTGGACACTAGGTTCATTTTTTCTACGACACTGTTTCCATGTATATTGACTACACTGAAGCATGTATATGCTATCATTGTGTAAAAAAGTATTCTTTTTTTTTGCACCAAAGCACTTTAATAGAGCACTTTTATTGTTGCTATTCTTTGATATTTGCACATTATCCTAGTTTGCACATAGTTATGCATTTGCACTTTTTCTAATTTTGCACTCTTTTGTATGTATTTTAGAGGGGTAAGGTTTTGAGATGATTTCGTTTTTTTTAGACTATAAGTTAATACATTTATTTTGTGCGTTGAACCTAAATTATTGTGGAAAATAGTTACATTGGTGGGTTTAGTTCCACTTTAGGGCATGGGTGGGAATTTGTAGGTTCTATATGTAAAACAGTATGCTTCAATATTCTTTACAGTTATCATTTGTTCCTCATAAGGATTGCAGAAAAATATCAGTAAATGTATTTTCTTATATTTTGCAGGTTACTTAAACTGAAAGAATTGTTCATCTCTAAATATGGCAGTGCGCCATCCTTCTATGCACGTGCACCAGGACGGGTAAACCTGATAGGTAAAACTGATTTTTTAATAGGTGTTCTATTCATAGCAGTTTGTTTTATTCTATACAGTTTGTTTCATGTTTTATGCACTAGGAATAATGTTTTTTATATACAGATAACAGATTTTTTTTTTTTTTTATATATAAAGATAACAGAAAAGATTTTTTAAATCATAATGTAGTCCAATGATATCATAAATTATCACACTGGACTATTTTGCTAAACTGTGATTTTTACCTGTGGCAGGAAACAAGTCAAATTGTCTCAGGTACCAACTGGTTATTAAATTGTTGGGCTTTGTGAGCTCCTTTATGTGCCCAGCGGAGTGATTTACCCAAACCATAATCTATCATTGAAGCAGACTAAATTCCATTAATCCATTGTAATTAACCACTTTGCGACCAGCCGCCATAGTTTTACTGTGGCAGGTCGGCTCCATTACGTGAAATGACGTACCGATTGGCCAGAGGGGGAGCCAATTAGTGGGTCCATGGGACGCGATGTCCGCCAGTCACCCACGATCACTCCCCATGGAGACAGAACAGCGGTCTGCCTATGTACTACTATTTAGGAAAACAGGTCTCTGTGTTCATCAATTGAGTACATCCCCCACACAGTTAGAAAACACTCCCTAGGAACACACTTAACCCTTTGATTGCCCCTGGTGTTAACCCTTTCCCCGCCAGTGTCAGTACAGTAACAGTGCATATTTTTAGCACTGATTACTGTAGTAATGTCACTGGTCCCCTCAAAAGTGTCAGTTATGTGTCCAATCTGTCTGCCGCAATCCCGCTAAAAATCGCTGATCGCCAGGGCCGGTGCTTCCACTAGGCAAACTAGGCAGCCGCCTAGGGCGCATTGCAACCTAGGGGCGCAGCCATGAGTTGGCACTCTCTGTCCATCATGAATGTTCCTTGTGAGCTGAGGGAAGGGGGCGGCAGTGGGGGAGGAAGAACGGACAGAGGAAGATGCCAGGTGTCTGGGGCAGTGGCTGAACTACCAGGCCCTGGCTTTCCACCACTGTTGGGGGGGGGCACGAGGCAGGAAGGGAGCCCACAGGAGTGCTGCCTGCATGATGATCCTCTTTGGCTGGAGCTGAATGGTGTAAACCCTGGACAGGAAGTGACTCTCTGCACTGAGCTGGTGGGCAGCCGTTCATTTCCCTGGGTCGGTATTAAGCAGGGAACCTGACCCCAAGCTTGGCACTGTTGGGTGGCACCTTTTACTGGAGCAGAATTGACGAGGCACCGGAATGGTCTGAGGAGGTTTGGGATTAGGGACGTGCGGAGTTCTCGGACTGCTGCTTCTCCCTTCACCAGGAGCCGGTTGGAGCTGTGGTGAGCACTGTGGTCCAGAAGAGGAGCATCCTAGAAGGAATCAGCAGGATCACGGTGAAGGAGGGCAGAGTGCGGGCCACTCTCTTCATACCGCCCAGTGAATGTCCCCAGAACAGGGGATCAGGGTCCCTGGGTGTGACATGGAGTTTCCCTGGTGTGAAAGGGAATCAGGGTCACCACGTGTGCCATGGGGGATAGGGGTCACCGGGTGTAACAGGGTTTCGGGGTCACCAGGTGTGCAATGAGGAATTGGGGTCCCTGGGTGTGCCATGGGGGACTGAGGTCCCCAGGTGTGACAAGGAGGAACATCAGGGTCCCCAGGTGTGACATGGAAAAACATCAGGGTCTCTGGGTAGGACAGAGAGGAACATCAGGTGCCCCTGGTGTGACATGGAGGATCATCGGGGTCCCTTGGTGTGGCATAGAGGGACATTAGGGTCTCCAGGTGTGACATGGAGGAATATGGGGGGTCACTGGGTATGACAGCATAACATAGAGGAGCCATCAGATCAGGGTCACTGGGTATGACATAGAGGAGTTTTGAACCCCTTCCCTATTTATTTATTTGGGGGCGGGGGAGGGCGCAAGTAGCTGGTCTTGCCTAGGGCGTAAATTAGTCTAGCACCGGCCCTGCTGATCGCTGACATTACTACACTAAACAAAATTATAAACGCAACACTTGTTTTTGCCCCCATTTTTCATGAGCTGAACTCAAAGATCTAAGACTTTTTCTATGTACACAAAAGGTCTATTTCTCTCAAATATTGTTCATAAATCTGTCTAAATCTGTGTTAGTGAGCACTTCTCCTTTGCCAAGATAATCCATTTACCTCACAGGTGTGGCATATCAAGATACTGATTAGATAGAAGGAATATTGCACAGGTGTGCCTTAGGCCCCTTTCACACATACGGTCCCTGTTTGTCTGTTTTTCATCCATCCGTTGACGGATGAAAAACGGACATCAATGTATCTATATGTAAAAACAGATGACAATGGATGATCATCCGTTACCATCCGTTTTCATCCGCTTCCGTCAGTATCCATTTTTTGGAATGGATGCATGCCCTATTTTTCATCCGTCAAAAAAACAGATCGGACAAAAAAACGAATGTAAATGGACAAACGTTCCGTTTTCACCCCTTTTTGCATTGGTAGTGGATGTAAAAAAAAAAACGGATGTAAAACAGATGAAAAACGAATGAAAAACTTTTGACGTGACAGAACTGATGAACTGAACGGGCCGTATGTGTGAAAGGGGCCTTAGGCGGGCCACAATAAAGGCCACTCTAAAATGTGCAGTTTTACTGTATTGGGTGGGGGTCTGAAAACCAGTCAGTATCTGGTGTAAACAACATTTGCCTCACGCAGTGCAACACATTTCCTTTGCATAGAGTTGATCAGGTTGTTAATTGTGGCCTGTGGAATGTTGGTCCACTCCTCCAATGGCTGTGCGAAGTTGCTGGATATTGGCAGGATTTGGAACACGCTGTTGTGTACACCGATCCAGAGCATCCGAAACATGCTCAATGGATGACATGTCCGGTAAGTATGCTGGGAATGCAAGAACTGGGATGTTTGTATCTTCCAGTAATTGTGTACAGATCCTTGCAACAAACGCCCGTGCATTATAATGCTGCAAGCTGAGGTGAGGGTCGTGGATGAATGGCACAACAATGGGCCTCAGGATTTCGTCACGGTATCTCTGTGCATTCAAAATGCCATCAATAAAATGCACCTTTGTTTGTTGTCTATAACATACGCCTAACCGCCACCATGGGCCACTCGATCCACAAGGTTGACATCAGCAAACCACTCACCCACACAACGCCATACATGCTGTCTGTCATCTGACCTGTACAGTAAAAACCGGGATTCATCCGTGAAGGGAAAGTGCAAGGCACCATCGAATGTGAGCATTTGCTCACTCAAGTCGGTTATGACGACGAACTGCAGTCAGGTTGAGACCCTAATGAGGAAGAGGAGCATGCAGATGAGCTTCCCTGAGACGGTTTCTGACAGTTTGTGCAGAATTCTTTTGTTATGCAAACCGATTGTTGCAGAAGCTATCCAGGTGGCTGGTCTCAGATGATCTTGGATGTGAAGATGTTGGATGTGGAGGTCCTGGGCTTGTGTGGTTACACGTAGTCTGCGGTTGTGAGGCCGGTTGGATGTACTGCTAAATTCTCTAAAACGCCTTTGGAGACGGCTTATGGTAGAGAAATGAACAATTAATTCACAGGCAACAGCTCTGGTGGAAATTCCTGCAGTCAGCATGCCAATTGCACGCTCCCTCAAAACTTGCGACATCTGTGGCATTGTGCTGTGTGATAAAACTCAGGGGGTGAAAAATGTACCTATGCGTACTGTTGTCAGTGTAGTGATTGTGTACTCACCGTTGATGCTCTCTCGCTGGAACTGAAAAGGGCTGCAGGAGGGAAGATTGCATAATTTCCTGGGACTGTGTTTACATTACACAGGCACACGACGTTCTGTGATTCATCAGAGCCGATCAGCAGGTCCAAGCCAAAAATCATTGGCCTGGACCTGCAAGTGATCAGTTCTGGAGCGAATCCGATAACCGCCGGATTGGCAGGCGGGCGCGCGCGCCCCCTACCCACAGACGAGAGCAGCCCCGATCCTCCTCTTTTCGGGTCACCTGCCAGTGATCCTGGCTCCTTCCCCCTGCTGAGTGCCCCCTTAGCAAGCCTCCCAAGCCCAGCTCTATGTGTCTGTTGATCCACAGAGCAGGGCTCAGGCCCTGCTGCCTTCTCCCTCCTCACTGACTCTGATTGACAGCAGCAGAAGCCATTGGCTGTGTCTGAGCCAATGTGGAGGAGAGAGTCCTGAGAGAGCATCTGCTTATGTGCACATTGCAGGATCAAGATCAGGCTCAAGTAAGAATAAGGAGGGGCGGGGGGAGCTGCCTATAGCTGACAATACTTACCTATTCTGTGCAGTGATTGTGCACAGAGCAGCCCCGATACTTTTTTTCTCGGGTCCCCCGACAGCTCTCCTGGCTCCCCCCTCCTGCCGAGTACCCCCACAGCAAACAGCTTGCTATGGGGGCACCTGTGCAGGCTTGCTCCTGAGTCGCTGCTCCATGTGTCCATATTACTCAGCCTCTATCCTCACTTGCTCAAGGGCTGTGATTAAAAGTGGCTACCACTGCTGTCTAAGCCAGTAAGGAGGGAGAGACCTGGGAGAACCCAGGCTCTTGTGCTCATCGCTGGATCGGGATGGGGCTTAGGTAAGTTTTTAACACAGAAGGTTTTTTACCTTCATGCATACAATGTATAAAGGTAAAAAACCTTGAGCCTTTACAACTACTTTAATGCAGAGAATGCATTAAGGTAAAAAACCTTCTGACTTTAGAACCACTTTAACTCTGCATTTGCGATTTAATATTTAGGTTTAAAATAGATCCAACTTTTACTGGTCTTCCCTTATTATACATTTACTAACACTAGATTTTCACTAATCATCTGCTATTAGATGTTTGTAAGTGAGAAATCTACCTTCAGACCTTTCTAGTATGTGAGGTACCACTAAAAGAATAGACATTCGATTTCTAGACAGGAGTAACACTGCTAACATTAATCAAGGTGCTCTTGTGGAAAGGTTAGCCTAAAGAGTGAGAAGTCTTTTACAGAATACATACACGCAGGGCTGCTGATAGGGGGGGACCACCAGTCCTCCTGTAGGGGGCCCAAGCACACAAGGGGCCCCAACGGTATGGGGAATCTGTGTGGTCAGACAGGGGGGCAATTACAGAAGGAAGCCCTGTGCAGCTCTCTGAGTTTCTCCCCCTTCTGCCAGCTTTCAGCTGCTGCGGGGAGAGACACAAACACAGGGCATCGTTCCTGTAATTGCTTCTCCGACACCGATCCCCCTCCCTGTTCTGCCTGCTTCTGATCCCCACCTCCCCATTTCACTGTGCCACCCCCCCCCCCCCTCCCAGAGCGCTGCAGACTTCCCTGTCCTGTAACAAATTAACAAATTCTACAAAAAAAAAAATAATAATAATTAAACATAATAAATCATTTAAAAAAATGGAAAACAGAATAATTGTAAACATTTTTTTTTTTTTTAATGTAAAAAAACAATAAAAAATTGCTAATTCACACAGGTTCTCTGTTATGTTTGTGTCTGCTAATAATGATATTTGGTGAAAATATTGTCTTGATATATTCGGGGGCCCTGCCAGGTAGGGTGTACGGGGCCCTTTGAATTCTAACAGCAGCCCTGCATACATGGGCATTTCTGTTTTATTATATACCACGATATTGCTGCGCTAAAATTTAAATATAAAACATGTACAAAAAAGGCGAAAAGCAGCCAACACAAATCTTTGAAATAAAAAGATCAAATGGCAATATAAATCAAAATGTGGCGCTATTCTTAAAACTGTATGCACAGAATGTCCTTAACAAATCCAGAGGAGAAACAACAGTTCATAAATCATCCATGTATATGAGTATAGGAGACTTTGGACAAATGGAAGTGAATATCCTCAGCAGAAAAGACCACCACCAAACACCCGCACACACTGATCCTTACCAGATGCAGGTGACCCTCATCACAAAGGTCATAAAGCGTATATATGGTGTATAAGTCCTAGGAAGCCCGGATCCTCCACTCCTCACTCCTTTAGTCATATCAGTTAACAAGCGATCATCCACTTCTCATGGGGTCCCAAAAAGGAAACAGAACACCACCTTTATTTGCCCCAAAAGATAAAAAGCAACTTACACGATCGCCGCTGATAGAGAGCGTTGTGAAAATACTCCTCCTATGGTTAGATGCTGCAGGATCCCACCGACAAAAATCTCTTCCGCGTGTGGCGTAAGCTCCACCCGACGCGTTTCGTCAGAGACTGACGTCATCAAAGGGGTGACGCACGCCACACGCGGAGGAGACACGGCGACCATAGGAGGAGTATTTTCACAACGCTCTCTATCAGCGGCGATCGTGTAAGTTGCTTTTTATCTTTTGGGGCAAATAAAGTTTGTGGCAGTATACACTATGAGGTGGTGTTCTGTTTCCTTTTATATATATATGCTTTATGACCTTTGTGATGAGGGTCACCTGCATCTGGTAAGGATCAGTGTGTGCGGGTGTTTGGTGGTGGTCTTTTCTGCTGAGGATATTCACTTCCATTTGTCCAAAGTCTCCTATACTCATATACAAGGATGATTTATGAACTGTTGTTTCTCCTCTGGATTTGTTAAGGACATTCTGTGCATACAGTTTTAAGAATAGCGCCACATTTTGATTTATATTTCTATTTTATTGCTTGGTATTTGATGAAGCATGCTGTATTCTAGGTATATTTACTAACCTATATGTCTTTTTTCACGAATGCAGGGGAACATATCGACTACTGCGGCTATGCAGTTCTTCCCATGGCTATTGAACAAGATATTTTAACGGCTGTTCAATCTGTTGACTCTCAGGTGCTGCACTTATCTAATACAAAACCAGCTTACTTGTAAGTAATTTGTTTCCATTCCTCCACACATTGAGTGCATTGTCAGATTTGAAATGCTTTTATTCACATTTGAATGTACCCATTAAAATAATTTTGGTCAGTAGTTTTCTATTATTGGAACTGGTACTTAAATTAGAGCCAACATTTCTGCTAGTTTCCATGACCAGACTGTAAAATGAAACATGATTTGTGATATGATCCTCTGAGTCAGCATTCCTCGCTTATTTTCCCCGAAGCCTACATTATTTTGTATGAAAATTGTGAGGCTAGATAAAGATACGTATCGTATTTATTAAAAAACTGCCTTTAAGGCTCTATAAAACTTATCACGCACAAAATATGTAAAACATGTTTTTCTACAACTACCCATGTGGGCCGTACATGTTTTTGTTTCTGCTGTGATCAGAGCAGATGGATGGTTAACCTTCATGGAATTTTGGGGGAGCTGTAATTCATTTTTTGGTTAACCAAGCTGATGATGATGGAAGGTATGTTGCAATTTTTAAGTCCTCTTTAGAGGAAGAGCTTTAGTTAATTTTTATTTTTTTCATTTTAACATAGACTATATTATTACAAGTATTGGGACGCCTGCCTTCACACACACATGAACTTTAATGGCATCCCAGTCTTAGTCCATAGGGTTCAATATTGAGTTTGCCTCTCTCTTTGCAGCTTTAACTCTTCTGGAAAGGCTGTCCACAAGGTTTAGGAGTGTGTCTATGGGAATGTTTGACCATTCTTCCAGAAGCGCATTTTTGAGGTCAGGCACTGATGTGGACGAGAAGGCCTGGCTCGCAGTCCCTGCTCTAATTCATCCCAAAGATGTTCTACAGTATCGGTTTGAGATCCGGATTCTGTGCAGGCCAGTCAAGTTCCTCCACCCCAAACTCGCTCATCCATGTCTATATAGACCTTGCTTTGTGCACTGGTGTGCAGTCATGTTGGAACAGGAAGGGGCCATCCGCAAACTTTTCCCACAAAGTTGGGAGCATGAAATTGTCCAAAATGTCTTGATATGCTGATACCTTAAGAGTTCCCTTCCCTGGAACTAAGGGGCCAAGCTCAACCCCTGAAAAACAACCCCACACCATAATCCCCCCTCCACCAAATGATATGGACCAGCGCACAAAGCAAGGTCCATAAAGACATGGATGAGCGAGTTTGGGGTAGAGGAATTTGACTGATCTACACAGAGTCCTGACCTCAACCTGACTGCGAGCCAGGCCTTCCCATCCATCATCAGTGCCTGATCTCACAAATTTGCTTCTGGAAGAATGGTCAAACATTCCCATAGACACACTCCTAAACCTTCTGGGTAGCCTTCCCAGAAGAGTTAAAGCTGTTATGGCTGCAAAGGGTGCGCCAACTCAATTAAGAACCCCATGGACTAAGACTGGGATGCCATTAAAGTTCATATGCGCGTAAAGGCAGCCGTCCCAATCCTTTTGGTAATATAGTGTATATAGAAATTGGAGTCAAGAAGCAAAAACTCCATAGTCATCTGGCCCACTAAAGTGGAGACATTTGTCTTTTTTCAATTCACTTGATAGCAACAGCTGTTCACATTGGTTAGCAGTCTGAAGTCAAGCTGTAGAAATACAACAGTTCTAATAGAGTACCACTGTATAATATTATTATTGTATTTTCAAGGAAAACACAGTTGTACATGGGCAAATATCTAGAGCAGTGGTTCTTAACCTTGTTGGAGGTACTGAACCCCACCAGTTTCATATGCGCATTCACCGAACCCTTCTTAATTGGAAAAATAAAATATGATTTTTTCAAATTCAAAACATAGGTATATATTATTTTAGGTATATATTTATACATACAGTGGGTACGGAAAGTATTCAGACCCCCTTAAATTTTTCACTCTTTGTTATATTGCAGCCATTTGCTAAAACCATTTAGGTTCATTCTTCTTCCTCATGAATGTACACATAGCACCCCATACTGACAGAAAAACACAGAATTGTTGACATTGTTGCAGATTTATTAAAAAAGAAAAACTGAAATATCACATGGTCCTAAGTATTCAGACCCTTTGCTGTGACACTCATATATTTAACTCAGGTGCTTTCCATTTCTTCTGATCATCCTTGAGATGGTTCTACACCTTCATTTGTGTCCAGCTGTGTTTGATTATACTGATTGGACTTGATTAGGAAAGCCACACACCTGTCTATATAAGACCTTCCAGATCACAATGCATGTCAGAGCAAATGAGAATCATGAGGTCAAAGGAACTGCCTGAAGAGCTCAGAGACAGAATTGTGGCAAGGCACAGATCTGGCCAAGGTTACAAAAAGATTTCTGCTGCACTTAAGGTTCCTAAGAGCACAGTGGCCTCCATAATCCTCAAATGGAAGACGTTTGGGATGACCAGAACCCTTCCTAGAGCTGGCCGTCCGGCCAAACTGAGCTATCGGGGGAGAAGAGCCTTGGTGCGAGAGGTAAAGAAGAACCCAAAGATCACTGTGGCTGAGCTCCAGAGATGCAGTCAGGAGATGGGAGAAAGTTGTAGAAAGTCAACCATCACTGCAGCCCTCCACCAGTCGGGGCTTTATGGCAGAGTGGCCCGACGGAAGCCTCTCCTCAGTGTAAGACACATGAAAGCCCGCATGGAGTTTGCTAAAAAACACCTGAAGGACTCCAAGATGGTGAGAAATAAGATTCTCTGGTCTGATGAGACCAAAATAGAACTTTTTGGCCTTAATTCTAAGCGGTATGTGTGGAGAAAACCAGGCACTGCTCATCACCTGTCCAATACAGTCCCAACAGTGAAGCATGGTGGTGGCAGCATCATGCTGTGGGGGTGTTTTTCAGCTGCAGGGACAGGACGACTGGTGGCAATCGAGGGAAAGATGAATGCGGCCAAGTACAGGGATATCCTGGACAAAAACCTTCTCCAGAGTGCTCTGGACCTCAGACTGGGCCGAAGGTTTACCTTCCAACAAGACAATGACCCTAAGCACACAGCTAAAATAACGAAGGAGTGGCTTCACAACAACTCTGTGACTGTTCTTGAATGGCCCAGCCAGAGCCCTGACTTAAACCCAATTGAGCATCTCTGGAGAGACCTAAAAATGGCTGTCCACCAACGTTTACCATCCAACCTGACAGAACTGGAGAGGATCTGCAAGGAGGAATGGCAGAGGATCCCAAAATCCAGGTGTGAAAGACTTGTTGCATCTTTCCCAAAAAGACTCCTGGCTGTATTAGATCAAAAGGGGGCTTCTACTAAATACTGAGCAAAGGGTCTGAATACTTAGGACCATGTGATATTTCAGTTTTTCTTTTTTAATAAATCTGCAACAATGTCAACAATTCTGTGTTTTTCTGTCAGTATGGGGTGCTATGTGTACATTCATGAGGAAGAAGAATGAACCTAAATGATTTTAGCAAATGGCTGCAATATAACAAAGAGTGAAAAATTTAAGGGGTCTGAATACTTTCCGTACCCACTGTATGTGCACAAAATGAACAAAACCATTAAGAACAAAGAACAAAAACATTAAAACATGATTTTCACACAAAAACATAATAATGAATATTTACTGCAAATTAGTGTGACTTCTGCTGTTGTCTTTCAGAGACCAGTTCAGAAATGCACGGCTTTATCTTGGCAAGTGCCTCCTCATGTCATTATCATGTCTCATGTCACCTCACCCTGGCCTGCTGTAAGGGGGGATCTATATGGGGGACGGGACCTCACCTCAACCTGGCCTGCTGTAAGGGGGGATCTATATGGGGGACCTGGTCCCCCATATAGATCCCCCCTTACAGCAGGCCAGGGTGAGGTCCCCCATATAGATCCCAGGTCCCCCATATAGATCCCCCCTTACAGCAGGCCAGGTTGAGGTGAGGTCCCGTCCCCATATAGATCTCCCCCTTACAGCAGGATAGGGTGAGGTGAGGTCCGTACCCTGGTCTGCTGTAAGGGGGGATCTATATGGGGGACCCCAGAGTGACCTAACCTCACCCTGGCCTGCTGTAGGGGGGGATCTATATGGGGGACCTCACTTCACCCTGGCCTACTGTTAGGGGGGATCTATATGGGGGATCATGTCCCCCATATAGATCCCCCTTACAGCAGGCCAGGGTGAGGTGAGGTCCCGTCCCCCGTTTAGATCTCCCCCTTACAACAGGCCAGGTTCTCCATAAAATAGATCCCCTTTACATAGTCTTCTCAGTGTTCTCACACAGTCAGTCAGACAGTCAGTCACTAGACTAGTACAGCCAGTACTACTCCAGTCCTACCTTTTTTTCACCTGTGTCCCGACTCCCGATCACAGGCTAGGTTTTCCTCCTGCAGGCTGCAGCACCACTGTCACCACTGGCTCTCTGGCCTCTCACCTGCTGGCTTCTTCTGCTACTGCAGCTGCCTGGCCTGGTGGTTCTCTCCCGCGCTGCGCTGGGCGGCCGCTGCACGGGTTTGTCCCTCCCCCAGACAGTCCCTCTCCGCACCGCACGCCTGGCCTGTCTCCCCCCCCCACCACTCCACAGTGGGCGACGCCGGCTCCGGCTGGATCGGATTTGGCCGGGAGCCGAGCTGCACAGCCAGCAGTGAGAGTGAGCCAGGGGCAGAGAGAGCTGCGAGTGCGAGCAGACTCAGCGGGCGTTGGCGGCCAGCCTATCATGACAGAGTGAGTGACATGACACTGCGGAGCAGATGCGCCCCCCCAGATGTTGCGCCTGGTGCGGCCGGCCCCCCTGAACCCCCCACGCTACGCCACCGGATGTTATGTATTTCCATGATGGCGGCGCGGAGCGGGAGCGGAAGGAAATGCCCGAAACTGGAGAAATAGTCCCTGACAGCGAAGTGGTACTAGCGGAGGTGTGCCGAACCCTCGAGACTGACCCACCGAACCCCCAGGGTTCGATCGAACCCAGGTTAAGAACCACTGATCTAGAGCATATCATGACAATCAAATATGAGGTCAAAAGCATATTGATGGTAGAAAATCTTAACCAATGGTCCTATTCAACAGCATCTGCAATAAAACTCCATTGTTTTTGGTCCAGTGCAGTTATACTTTACGTGCCAGGCGAAAAATTGTCAGTTGAAAAGTGTTTGCATCCAATCAGATGCAGACATCGTTTTGGTATTTTGACATTACAGTAGTCATAGTGGTAGATTTGTACATCCGCAGTTTATAATGTGGATAGATGACTCTGTGTATGGTCAGCTTAAAGTGGTTCTAAAGACAGAAGGTTTTTTTTACCTTCTCTGCATTAAGTTATAAAACCTTCTGCATGCTTCAAACTCCCCCCCCTTATATATATTTACTTAAGCCTGATCTCGACCCAGCGATGTGCATGAAAGCAGGGGCTCTGTCTGCTCTCTCCCTCCTCATTGGCTCAGAGATAGCAGCTGCATTCAATCACAGCCACCGATGAGGAAGTTGGGGGAGCTCGGTTGTGTGCGCCCATAGCAGGCAGCTTGCGATGGGGGCACTCGCCGAAGAGGAGGAGCAAGGAGTGCAGGCAGGGGACTCAAAAAGAGAAGGATTGAGGCTGCTTTGTGCAAAACTTTTGCACAGAACAGGTAAGTATGACATTTTTGTTATTTTAAAGAATAAAAAATTACATTAGAATTAGGGATCGACCGATTATCGGCAAAGCCGATATATCGAGGGCCGATATGCACTTTCCCTGATATATCGGAATCGGCCTTTTGATTTACCGATATTGCCAATATTCCGGGAAAGTGCATGTAGCGGGGTGATGCCTGCAGCTAGAGGCATCACCCCGGTACCGGTGTCCAGAGAACCGCCGGTCGGCTGTCTTGTAATGACAACCGATACGGCTGAGAAGTCACTCGGCTGTCATTCCTAGGAGCAGGAGGGGACGTCTCCCCCCTCCCGCCACCTTCTGCGGCTCGTCCGGGTCTCCTGTCCCACCGGGAGACCCAGGCATCCTACCTTTACTGCTGCCGTCTGACCGTGTTTCCATCTGCACCGCCGCCGTCTGACCGGATCTCCATCTGCACCGCCGCTGTCTAGATTCCTGGCCTAGATTCCTCAATGCCAAGATGGCCCGGAAAACCCTGATCCAATTCCACATTGGTTTCCCACGTATGAAAGCATGTGAGGTGAAATATACTGGCCCTCAGCCACCTTGCCTTTCATTATGTCTCAGCACATAGACCTGTATAAGGAAGAGAAGGGACTCTTAAGGACTTTTGCTGTCAAAAACCTTTGTACTTGAGCCAAAAAACACAGTTGGTGTTGGTTCTCCATCTACGTACCAGCGGTGCCAGGCTAGCTGTTAGCAACCGAGGATGTCACCTGCTACTAAAGGACTCGTATAAAATAAAATAAATGAAGATGATAGATATTTGCATTAGTAAAGTATTTACTACAGTTCCATGGTAATTTTAAGAACAGCAACTCAGTGAATAGGCTTAGCCTAATTACCTGAGAATTAAGAAAGTCGGAAACATAGCCACGAAAGTCATCTGCCTTGAGCCCAAGTCCATCTAAAACATTGTTTTATACTTTTTAATAGAATGGGAAGAATGGAAACGGTCAGGTTTTTGTTGCTGTTCCCCTTCCCTTAGTTGGAGGATATTTCAGCTCCCTTCCAGTATGTTCATTGGGACAGGAAGTAATAAAAAACTCTTTATTAATTTTATACATGTGTTTTTTTGTCTAATTATAGATATAGTATCTCACAAAAGTAAGTACACCCTCACATTTTTGTAAATATTTTATTATATCTTTTCATGTGACAACACTGAAGAAATTACATTTTGCTACAATGTAAAGTAGTGAGTGTACAGCATGTATAACAGTGTAAATTTGCTGTTCCCTCAAAATAACTCAACACACAGCCATTCATGTCTAAACCGCTGGCAACAAAAGTGAGTAACATCCCACTGAGCGACCTGCAAATTCAGGTGTTTGCCAAACGGGCGAACAGGCGATGTTCAGGCCGAACTTTTGCTCCGCTCGAACCGTTCACCCATCTCCGTTTATAAAGTGTGTGCGTGTATGTATGTGTATCTGTATATTTATATCCATGGATACCAGGATTGTTGCTGTGCTTACAGTGTAGGTAATTCCCCCAGGGATTTATCAATAAAAACTTGACAGAGGTTCTAATCCTTTTCTACTCGATTCAAAACGAAAAACAAATGTTTTTGGAAACACATAGACTTTACTTCCTCAGCATAAAAGGCTTTGTCATAGGAAGACATCATTATGAAACGTGTTAGTGATATTTACCGGTGCTCTTTTACCTGGAATTCATCACATGGCTCTGAGAATCATTTTCACATTTTTTCGGATAGTTATGGTGCATCCACTTTATGTTGCCTGTACATTATTAAGCATATTCTGACTTAAACAGTAAATTGTATGTAATTGTCTGATTGCAATGAGTCCATGGCTTTTCCTTCATTATTTTGGTAATAGTTGTCTTATTGCATTAGTGTTAGAATTTTACAGTGCGTGTCCAGCAGATGGTGGATGAGACAGTTTATTGCCAATATTATCCTAATCCACAAAGTGCATAACTTACAGTAATGTTCTAATTTAAACTCGTGTTTTTTTCCCTGAGAAAGTTTTATTAGAAAGCATTTGATACAATAGGATGAGATAAATGGAATTCTTAAGTTAAAGTAATCCAGATTTCCAGACGTCTTACAATCCAGAATTAACCACATCTTTATTCTGATGTGACTGTGCCCTGGGTTTAAATATTTTCCTCAATGAAAAGTAAACCCATTTAAATCAATATCTGGCATATCGAAAATGATGTCTAGAAGAACAGATGGAGAGAGCAGATAGTTGGACTTTTTTGTTTTTTGTTGTTTTTTTATGTGATGATGTGTTTTGTATGGTTCTTTTCTTTTTTTTTTTTTCATCTTGTAGTAATAGACTAAGACTGTAAAACAGCCACCCCCCCCCCCCCCCCAGGGCCCATGGAACCCTAGGGTTCCCTTAGTGCGGGGGTTGGCAACCCGTCGATCACTATCTAGCTGTTGGCCACAAGAAGGTGACAAGTAGATCACACCCCCGCAGTTCCGATCAGACTCGGAACTTCTCCAAGCAGAGCCGCACACAGAAGCAGCTACCTACACTATCTACACCGGCTCCTGTGATCCTCCCCTTACATCCATCCAGACTATTTTCTAGGGTCACATACAGGTGCTTAAGATAGATGTGAGGGGTGGACTATAGAGAAAGCAGAATGCCAGAACAGGCAAGTAAGGTACTACAAGGGCTTGTATTAGGGAAAGGAAAAACAATCATTAAAAAAGATGCATTATACTGCAGAACAGATGAAAGGGGGACACTGGGCACAGGGGATATGTCTGGATCTACACTGGGTTATACATGTTAGCAGCCACTGTCTGAACACTGCACAGTGCAGAGTTCACAGGGCAGGACTACACAGTGCAGAGTTCACAGACAGGACTACACAGTGCAGGGTTCACAGGGCAGGACTACACTGTGCAGGACTACTATGAACTCTGCACTGTGTAGTCCTGCCCTGTGAACGTCTCACTTTGTTGTCCTGCCTGTAAACTCTGCGCTGTAGTCCTCTCTGTGAACTCTGCACTGTGTAGTCCTGCCTGTAAACTCTGCACTGTGTAGTCCTGCCTGTAAACTCTGCACTGTGTAGTCCTTCCTGTAAACTCTGCACTGTGTAGTCCTGTCTGTGAATTCTGCACTGTCTAGGCCTGCCCTGTGAACTCTGCACTGTGTAGTCCTGCTTGTGAATTCTGCACTGTGTAGTCCTGCCCTGTGAACTCTGCACTGCGTAGTCCTGTCTATGAACTCTGCACTGTGTAGTCCTGCCCTGTGAACTCTCACTGTGTAGTCCTGCTTGTGAACTCTGCACTGTGTAGTCCTGCCCTGTGAACTCTGCACTGCGTAGTCCTGCTTGTGAACTCTGCACTGCGTAGTCCTGCTTGTGAACTCTGCACTGTGTAGTCCTGCCCTGTGAACTCTGCACTGTGTAGTCCTGCCCTGTGAACTCTGCACTGTGTAGTCCTGCTTGTGAACTCTGCACTGTGTAGTCCTGCCCTGTGAACTCTGCACTGTGTAGTCCTGCCCTGTGAACTCTGCACTGCGTAGTCCTGCCCTGTGAACTCTGCACTGTGTAGTCCTGCCCTGTGAACTCTGCACTGTGTAGTCCTGCTTGTGAACTCTGCACTGTGTAGTCCTGCCCTGTGAACTCTGCACTGTGTAGTCCTGCCCTGTGAACTCTGCGCTCGGTTACTCTTGCTCGGTTATTTCCCGTTCGTACTTCATTGACGCTACTGTGTCGCATTTTTTTGCACATTTCTTAGCACGTATTTTGGAACAGCACCATTCATTTATCCGGGCCTCCCTCTGCTCCAAAAACCTAGAAACCTAGAACATAGAGAAGTGACGGCTGAAAAAGACCGAGTAGTCCATCGAGTCTGCCCTTTTTTTTTTTTTTCTCGTTAACTTTATTGTCTGAGTATAGATCTATGTTTGTCTCAAGCATGTTCGAAGCCATGTACTGTTGACTGTCTCACTACCTCTGCTGGAAGTCTATTCCAAGTATCAACTACCCTTTCAGTAAATTAATACTTTTTAAGATTAGTTTTGAACTTTCCTCCAGTTAGTTTGAGGTCATGTCCCCGTGTTCTTTATTTTGGTTTCGTATTAAAAAAAAATGCCTGAACCTTATTCACCCCTTTGATGTATTTAAAGGTTTCAGTCATGTCTCCCCTTTCCCTTCTTTCCTCTAGATTGTTCATAATGAGTTCCTGAAGTCGCTCTCGATATGTTTTATCCCCCAAACCTTTCACCATTTTTGTTACCAGTCTCTGGATTTGTTCTATCTTATCAATATCTTTCTGTAAGTGAGGTCTCCAGAACTGGACACAGTATTCGCAATGAGGTCTCACTAACAATCTATATAGGGGAATCAGAATCTCCTTCCTCCTGTTGGTGATCCCTCTGGTGATGCATCCTAGAATTCTATTCGCTTTTCCCACTGCCTGATCACACTGTTTGCTCATTTTGAAATAAGTATCCCCAAATCGTTTTCCTCTGTTGTGCTGGCTAACACTGTACTCCCAATATTGTACTCTCTTTCAAGGGATTCTTTTCCTTAGGTTCATTATTTTACATTTAGAAACATTGAACTGCAGTCTCCACTGCTTTGACCAATCTTCCATAAATGCCAAATCATGTTCAATATTATAGAACCCTCCAAGAATATCGACCTTTTTGCACACTTTTGTGTCATCAGCAAAAATACATACCGGTGCCTTGTCCAACAAACATTTAGTTATATCACTTACAGTACATATAGAAAGAATAGAATAGGACTCAGTATAGAACCTTATGGTACACCACTAGTGACTGGTCTCTGTTCTGAGTGAACTCCATTTACAACCACACTTTGGTATCTATCCTTTAGCCAACTGTATATCCACTGAACCACCCGAGGGTTAAGTCCTAGCTTGTACAACTTTTGTATTAGTTCATTATATGGAAATGTATCAAATGCTTTGCTGAAATCAAGATTTGCTATGTCCAAAACATTAGTGATGTAGTCAAAAAATTCAATCAGATTAGCCTGGAAGGATCTGCCCTCAGTAAAGCCTTGCTGCTAAAAGAAGCTCATGTACCAAATTTTGGACATGAGCCAAGAACATCTTGTGTTGCGCATTTTGTCACACGGAAAATGCTACACACGTTTAAAGTGCCATCAAGAAATAAAGGCACCACAAGTGATTTGTGCCTTTTATCGCATTTTTCACGCGTTTGCAGTAATACAGGTACAAATTATCTTTTCTGCCCTCGTTTCTGCTATGTCCTAGTATGAACAGGGCCTAAAAATAGGGCACCATGCCAGTGATCTTTGATTTCTCCTGTGTTGATTGGTAGATCTCCACCACTCTAAGGTTGCCTACCCCTGGGGGAAGGAATAAGAGCCGGTTCACACTGAGGCGATCCGACTTCGGTGGGACGACCTGTGAAGTCGCGTGCACCGCTGTGCACCGCGACTTTGGCGCGACTTGCAGGGACTTCACATAATGGAAGTCTATGCAAGTCGCTCCCAGGTCGCCCCAAAGTAGTACAGGACCCTTTTTCTAAGTCGGAGCGACTTGTGTCGCTCCTATTAGAACGGGTCCTGTACTACTCAATGGACCGCGACCTACCGCGACTTGTCATGCTGACAAGTCGCGCTAGTCTGAATGGGCTCTAAAAGAATAAAGAATAAATTGTTTAGTAAAATATTGAATGACAGCTTTGTATGCAGTCTGTACAGCCATGTTGTAAAAAATGCTGCAAATTTGGAATAAGGGGTTGTGGGGTTGTTGGCTTTATTTCCTAATCATTAGGTCATATAAAAAAAAAAGTATATGATTGATAGAGCCTTTTTTTAACTTGGCTTCATATGTCATTAAAGCGAAACTTAACTGTATCTGAGCAGTACAAGATGAAAACACTATTTCATTTTTTAATTTAACAGCAAACTCATCCATCCATCCATGTCCCCATGCTTTATTTTGTTGAGAAATCCCTTTAAAGAACACCCCCTCTAGTATTTCTAGCTGTGGCCATCTTAAGTAAGGGCAGATGATTCATGTAGCTTTTACTTTTTGGAATCCATCTACTCTTAGCTCAGGCATGCAGGCAAGAGGGTGTGCTTAGCTGAGAAAGCCCCTCCTCCCCTCTTCTAGAGGAAGAAAAAAAATTTCCATGAAGACTCCTGGGACGTATGACATAATTTCGGCCTAGACCAGAAACCAGAAATCAACTGAAGAAATGGGTAAAAAAAAAAAAGATTAAAACAAGTAAATATACAGTGGTGAAAATAATTATTTGATCCCGTATAGATTTTGTAAGTTTGCCCACTTACAAAGAAATGAAAGGTCTGTAGTTGTTATCATAGGTGTATTTTAACCACTTACCGCTGTACCCAAATGAAATTGACGTCCTTTTTTCCCACAAACAGAGCTTTCTTTTGGTGGTATTTGATCACCTGTGTGATTTTTACTTTTTGCGCTATAAACAAAAAAAGAGCGCCAATTTTGAAAAATTAACAATATTGTTCACATTTTTTTATATTAAATTCCCCCCCAAAAAAAAGTAAAAATCAAAATGTTTTAACATTTTAGGCCAATTTGTTTTCTGCTACATATGTTTGGTAAAAAAAATCACAATAAGCATATTTTGATTGGTTTGCGCAAAAGTTATTGCGTTTACTAACTAAGGGAAAGATTTTTGTCATTTTTATTATTTTTTTTTTTAACGAGTAATGGCGGCGATCTGTGATTTTTTTTTTGCGGGACTGCGACATTGCGGCGCACAGTTTGGACCCTTGACTGACATTTTTTACACTTTTGGGGGTACCAGTGACATTACTACAGTAATCAGTGCTATAATATGCACTGTTACTGTAAAAATTACACTGGCAGGGAAGGGGTTAACTTAGAGAGCAAGGGGTTAAGTGTGTCCCTAGGGGCGTGCTTCTAACTGTAAAGGGGCGTGGCTTTTGATGTAACCACAGAGACATACGATCCTACATAGCAGGATCGTTTGATCTCTGCTGTTACATCAGGTAGAATGACAGGCGGCTTTGTTTACATAAGCGCCTGCCTTTCTCCCTCTCTAGCGGGAGATCGCGAGTGACCGGCAGGCATCGGAACCCCGCCGGTCACTCGCGCGGGGATGCCCTTGAACGAGCGGGAAGGAGAGCGCGCCTCCGGCGGCGTGCGCTCGCCCCCTATTGGCTCACAGGCGAGTGACGTACCCATACGTCACTTTGCCTGCGCGGGGCTGACCGCCGCAGTATATGTACTTGCGTCGGTTGGCAAGTGGTTAAACGCTAGAGACAGAATATCAACCAAAAATCCAGAAAAAAAAACAATACAAATGTTATAACTTGAGTTGCAGTTCAGTGAGTAAAATAAGTATTTGATCCCCTACCAACCAACAATAATTCTGGATCCCACAGACTGGCTACAGTATGTGATCATGTGGTACACAGATTAGTCCTGTCAATTTAGGAAGATGCTCCTAACGACAAAGCATTGTGTATAAAAGATACCTGTCCACAGAATCTCTTTCTTCCATTCAAACCTCACCATCATAGGCAAGACCAAAGATTTGTCAAAGGACGTTAGGGACAAGATTGTAGACCTGCACAGGGCTGAAATGGGCTACAAGACCATCACCAAGAAGCTTGGGGAGAAGGAGACAACTGTTGAATAGATTATTCGTAAATGGAAGAAATCCTAAATAGCCATCAGTCACCCTCAGTCTGGAGCTCTATGCAAGATTTTTCTTTATGAGGGTAAAGATGATCATGAGAAAAGTGAGGGATCAGCCTAGAACTACGTGGGAGGAGCTTGTTAATGATCTTAAGAAAAAATGGATGTTGGGCGCTTCTGACCAAACAAGAGGAGGGGGGGATCCACCGCAATAAGGGGGGTGCAGGGGATGTCTCCAAGTTCTTGGTGTGGACTGTCCGGGATGGCCGGGTACAAGGCAGCACTGGCAGGAAAAACTCAGAAAATTCCGCTGGCAGAAGTGAGAAGAGAAACAGGCGCCACTGTAAGAAGCCAAAGGTTTTTTATTGCACAAAATTACATAGTAACTTACACAGTAGTAAGCTCCAGTCCATGTAGCAGCATCCCCAGCCGCACGATCCGGCCGTCCACCGGCCCGGAAGTGACGTCACAGGAAGCTGGTCCGAGGAGCTGGTTACACCGGAAGCCGCAATGGAACGCAGGCTACCGGAAATGACGCAACGCTTGAGGAAGGAGCCGAGTGCGCATGCTCCGAAACGCGTTGCGTCATTTCCGGTAGCCTGCGTACCATTGCGGCTTCCGGTGTAACCAGCTCCTCGGACCAGCTTCCTGTGATGTCACTTCCGGGCCGGTGGACGGCCGGATCGTGCGGCTGGGGATGCTGCTACATGGACTGGAGCTTACTACTGTGTAAGTTACTATGTAATTTTGTGCAATAAAAAACCTTTGGCTTATTACAGTGGCGCCTGTTTCTCTTCTCACTGTTAATGATCTTAAGGCAGTTGGGACCACAGTCACCAAACAAACCATTGGTAACACAATACGCCGCCATGGGATTGAAATCCTGCAGCGCCCACAAGGTCCCCCTCCTCAAGAAGGCTGAAGTTTGCCAATGAACATATAAATAATTCAGAGAAGGATTGGGAGAAAGTGCTGTGGTCAGATGAGACCAAAATTGAGCTCCTTGGCATAAACCCGACTCGCCATTTTTGGAGGAAGAAAGATGCTGACTATGACCCCAAGAAAACCATCCCTACATTAAAGCATGGGGGTGGAAACATAATGCTTTAGGGCTGTTTCTTTGCTAAAGGTACAGGTCGACTTTGCCGCATTGAGGGCCAATGGATGGGGCCATGTATTGTAAAATCTTGGATGAGAACCTTCTTCCCTCAGCCAGAACACTGAAGATAGGTCGTGCATGGGCCTTCCAGCATGACAATGACCCAAAACATACTGCCAAGGCAACAATGGAGTGGCTCAAGAAGAAGCACATTAAAGGGACCATAAACCGCTGTGCTTTACCAGCCAGGTAAAGCCATAATGTACGCATCGCATACTAGCACATTATGTGAATCTTACCTTAGAACGAAGCCTTCCAGCGGCGCGCTGTCACCACTGATAAGGCTTCCATCTTTACACGGACTTCCTTCTGGGTTCACAGACTCTGGCTGCGTAAGTGGGCGGAGCGACATTGACCTCAATTTCGCACATGCGCGCGGAAACCAGCGTTTATGGCACAGGACTCTGAAGGAAGGGCCTAGGTGGCCCTTCCTTCAGAGCTCATGTGCCGGTGACATCACCAGCTTCATGTATAGTAAGGAGGGAGCAAGGGACGGGGCCTAACCACTCTGTTTGCCACACAGCCTGGCTCGGGATTGGGCCCTTATGTTTGCCCCATAGCCAACTGCTTGCTATGGTGCTAGACACAGAAGAGAAGGAGCCGAGAGCACCAGCGGAGGCCCTCAGAAGAGTGGGGCCGCTCTGTGCAATACTTTTACACAGAGCAAGGAGAGATAACATGTTTGTTATTTTAGAAAAAAAAAGCCTTTACAACCACTTTAATGTTGATTGAGTTTAGTTCCATTTTATTGATGGTGCATTGGTGAAAGCAGGCAGTGGTACTACCTTATAGCGGTCATAAATATAGCGGGAGAGATGCCCAGACTATGTGTTCTATATGTCCACATCCTAGCAAATCATGTGCAACTATGAACAGAATATGTAGTCATGGACTTTGTGTGGACATATAGAAGAGAACTCAGTACCGTAAAAACAAATTTATTATGTACCATTAAAATCTATTACACAACATTAAAAAATACTCTCCCCATTAGGGTTCACAACATGCAAAGATTCTGATTACAGTTCACATGTGGACTCAACGCGTTTCAGGAATCCTTCAGGAGCACATGTGACAGAATCAGTACACTGAAACCCACTCCTAATCTTTAATAGAGTAATATCAGCCAGTAGGGTAGACTGGAATTCATAGCATGTGTATGTTGCCCATAGAGGTGTAAAATGAGCAAGTAAAGGTGAAGCCACTGCCTCTCAGATGGAAAATTCAGGTACATTTAGTAAACAGCCAATGGTCTTGTACACATAATCTTAAAATAAAAGGACCAAGTTCCTCATGGGGAACCATTCAAACCTAATGTGAGTAAGGCAGGCCATACACGGTGCAAATTTCTTTCCTGCAACCACAGGTTGCAGACACAGACAGTGTTGACAGGGGAATCAGCAACTGTCTTCTCCCAGCAGGGAGAAGACAGTGATTATTGCTAGCGGCTATAGCAGCTTCTAGCGATAATTGCAAAATAATCTGGCATGCTGGTTGTACCCGAATTCGATCAATCAATTTGGTACATTCAGCCTTCCCATTAATGGTCGAATCTTGGCCGGTTCATGCTGATCCAGCCGAGGTTCGAACCGTGTATGGCCCGCCTTAGTCACCATAAAGACAGCATGGTACTCGCATTGTCAAGACACATATATTCCAAAGATTCCAAAGAGGGGGCTTTTTATAAGTATCTTAGTGACAAACTTAGTTTACAGGAATCCTGGATTCCTGTGAACTGAGTATGTTTCTTGTCCAGTGTGAACTGTAATCAGAATGTTTGCATGTTGTGAACCACCATGTGGAGAGTAATATTTAATGTTGAAACGGCGCCATACCCCTTGGTATGGTATATAGTGCAATTCCAAATGGTGGAGGTATGAATTGCACTATATACCATACCAAGGGGTCCCCCCTCTCTCTCTATATTTTTGAGGAACAAGAAGGGAGATCGTATTGGAGGAACCCCAGGACATTCCTATCGGTCCCATTTTATCTAACATACAGCAGGTTGTATACAAGGTGCGACACCAAGTGGTCACACTGGTGATTGCAACCAAAGTTTCTTTGCTCTCAATCACTTGCCTATTCACTCTATATACTATTCCTTCGGTTCTTATTGTTAAGAAGAGTTGGAATCTGTTTCATTTATTTATCAAATTGATTTTATGAACTTATATCACTACTATCACTGGTTTATCACGCTGTATATCAGCAGGCTCTTGTTTTAAATATAAATTCACTGTTTCTCTGGAAATCTACTTTATTTATTTATTAAATTGATTTTATAAATTTATCACTATTATCACTGGTATATCACGCTGTTTAACAGCAGGCTCTTTTTAAATAAATTCACTGTTTCTTTACTCAACTTTCATTGATTTATTTGCACTAGCACTTTACACCCCTTGAGTGGGTAATTGTCAGGGGTCAAAAAAGTCTGTCATTATTTTTGACCACCAATCATTTGAGCACTTTATGACATAAAATATACAACAAAATCACTATTTATTTATTTATTTAAATTTGTCTGGCACGTTATCACTTGGAAGGTAGCGCCGTTTCAACCTTTTGCACCTATTTTACCTCTTTAACCCTTTTAGGGTTGGTTGTTGGCTGCTTACACCTTAGGCTTTTAAACGTATTTATTGTAAACTCCATAGCGCTGGTCACCTTCTGTATATTCAATATTTAATGTTGTGTAATAGATTTTAATGGTACATTATAAAGTTGCTTTTATGGTACTGAGTTTCTCTTCTATATATTCACACAAAGTCCATGACTACATATTCTGTTCATTATTGTAAATGGTCAAAAATAGGATGAAAAAATTGTTAATACATTATATTAGGTGATCTAAAAAGTTTTGCTAAAATCCATCAGTTTATTTATTTTTCTTTTTTAGCGTAGTAAAGTAGGTAGAAAACCAAAAGTTTTGTGTACCTAAGCCTTTGCTCATCATCATGAATGCCTAATAAAGCCAGATCCAGAGACATCGGGAGGGACAATCGTAGGCGGATCGTAGAACCGGACCACCCTAGGACAGGTCCAAAACATATGGAAAAAAGTACCAACAGAAGAATGACAGTGGGTGCAATCTGGGGACCTATGAGGATATATTTGATGCAGCTTTTGGGGTGTATAATACACCCTATGTAAAAGTTTAGTCTGGATCAGTTTGTCTTTAGAAGAAATGACCAGTTTACAGTTAGCCTCAAAGCAAGGTTTCCCTATGTAAAGTAGGGATATCTACACTCCATCACTCCCATGATCTGTCTATCTTTGGAGAATCTACACTCAACAAAGCTAGATATATTGCTAAGAGAGGTTAGAGAGTTGTTCCTTTGAGTGAAGATCCTCAATCGGGTCTGAAACTAAAATGAGAGAGCCAGAGAAATGGGATTGAGCTGCATGTCGCAATTGGCAGTAGCAAAAATGCATCCAGAGGGGTAAACCAAATTTGAGAGAGAGGTCGTGAAAGGACAACAGAGTACTCCCCTGCATAACATCACAACGCGTTTTAATGCCATATCTGGCCCAAAGTTGAGAATCAGGGATTGGCCTGATATGACCCAGTGAGGGGTTACCCCATAAAGGGCTATAAGGGGACCATTGGAAACGTTTCCTCTAAGTGTGAGTCTGTTGGGGTGTGGGAGGAAAACATAAGCTCTAGGACCTTGATAAACCAGGCTGGCCAATTCCGTGAGGGAACCCGCTATGGCAGCTTCCAAATAGCTGCGTTTGCCCTGGATCTTGTGAACCACCATCTAACTGTGACCAGAATTGTGACCCAATAGTAGGAAGGTCACCTTGAGGATATTTATGCAGCCCATAAAGTTAAGAAGTAAGGAGGACCAAGCGGTAAACTTGTCCTTTAACTGCTGGAGCGTAGAGGAAAGATTTCAAGTGAAAGAACTGCCAAGGTCTTTTGCAATCCTAATGCGTATTTAAACTCATCTGCCCATAGCAGTGGAGTAAAACCTGCAGAATCCCTGACACCAGGATCAAGTGGGAAAAGAACGGATTTGTTCCAATTAATACGGATTCCTGAATATCTACCAAACTCATCGAAGATGGCAAATGCGGCCCGCAAGGAGGAATGCGCATCATGTAATTATAATAAGGTGACGTCCACATAGAGCACATTTTTTTCCTCCAGGGAGGCCTACCCGTTAACCCTCAAAGAGTTGGGAGTCGCAAATCAAAATAGCCAGAGGCTCTAGGGCTAAAGCAATTAAGCTCAGGGAGAGCGGACATCACTGGCGAGTCCCGAGTTCCAAAGAAAACGGTGCAGGTGTTCTACTATTGGTCCGCTCTTTAGCTCGAGGGGCACTATACAGCATACCTAACCACTGAAAAAACTGAGGACCAAAGTCAAATCTACGCAGCACCTCTCAGAGAAAAGTCCACTTGACCGAGTCGAAGGCTTTCTCTGTGTAAAGTGAAGCCACGACTCTCGTGCCAGCATTATGATTGGTAGCTAGATTAAGAAAGAGTGAAGAATATTGATATCGGTGCCCTTTCCCAGCATAAAACCAGTCTGGTCCACATGGATAAGTTCTTCTATATCTGTGGAGAGATGGAGGGCTAATATTTTCGCCAACAGTTTAGCATCTGCATTATGCAAGGAAATAGGCCTATAAGAGGCACAGTCCTCAGGGTTCTTGCCGGGTTTGGGCACCAACACAAGAAGGGCCTCTGACATTCAGTCCGGCAGAGAATTTAGCGAGGTAAACTGAACAAAAAAGGCCGCGAGCCTGGGTGCCAACAATTTTGTCAGTTTTTACTTTTTTGCATATTTTCCCTCTTCTATCAAATGTATTGTTTGGAAGATTGTAATCTAATTTATTTCTAAATCTCTCCAGATACGTCATATTTCTCTGTATTGCCTTTCTTAACTTTCACTTTCTCAGACTTTTCACCTCCTTGGAGAGATGTTTAAATCCTTTCAGCACTTGAGCACTATATTCAGATTACTAGTAATGGAAGTTTTTTCAGACCATCTGTGTTGTAATTCTATTGCCTGTAGACTGAGCTGTATTTTATGGTGTAAAAGGTAGCATGGGGAGTAAGTAACTGTGATTATATGACAGCAGAGGAAGCTACGTAAGTAGTGAGGAACTCATTCTTCATTATTGGTGAGTAGCGGTTGGGAGGAGCGGAGACACTTTCAGATGAGCATTGTGTTACCATATATCACACTGCGGTTTTACAATAAATAGTCCATTGTCAATTGTGGTTTATGTTAAAAAATCCATTTGGAAAGGAGCGAAGTTCAAAGTGGTCTCAAAAGAATTTGGCAAGTACGTTAGCTCTTTTTGTCATCAGTACTGCCCGCAGCTGAGATGTCTATTTTTTTTACTTCAAATAACATGGCTCTAAAGTGACACAAAACAATATCCTTATTCTCCAAAAACAATCCATACACATCCTCTACCCAATGGCCCTGTAATGTTTCTTTTTTTTTTTTCCTGAAATCTTTTCCTACTGTATTTTTCTTCCTCCTTGTAACATCTATCACAAGCTTTTGAACATCTTCTTTTCCCCTCACTTCTGTTTTTATGGAATGTATACATTAGTTGTGGTCGTGCACTACTCTATGCACACTACAAATCCCATACTCCATAGTCTATAGTCCATCTCAGGAGTGAGCAAGAAAGGGTGGCTACATTCCTACATACAGCTGAACCAAAAAGTTTGGAGATTTGGAGGAGGCTCAGAGCAAGAGAAGAGACTTTTTTTTCAGTTGGTTCAGTGGTTGTAAAGCCTTACATACTGTATACCCAGTGAAGTGACTGGCCTTAGTTGATACACAGAGATGAAACAAATCCTCCTACATACATACATTGAACCTGTTTATCTGCAGTCTTCTTTTTTCTACATCTGATCAAAGTCCAGAATTGATAAAGCCTGTCTGAGCTGTCAGAAAAATAGAGGGCAGAGAGCTGAAGTTACACTTTGCAGAACTCAGAGAGGAGAGCTCTGGAGGGAAGGGACACGACACCCCTTCACACAGCACACAGGAACAGAGCTGTGGTTGTCAATCGCAGGCTGTGTGCTGGAGCTCCCTCCCCTCTGACCATTTTTCGCTTAGTGCCAGGAAAACTTGTCAGAAGTGATTCATGCTGGTAGAGGAGGGAAGCAGCAGGCAGAAATTAGGCTTATGGCTCAGAATTGAGACAAATACACACTATAGAGCAGGGGTGTCAAACTCAATTTAATCGCGGGCCACATCAGCATTATGGTTGCCTCAAAAGGCCGGTTATATCTTTAGGATTTGATGTCCAGAGCATTCCACGCCCCCTTACACGAGGTGCCCCCCGCACCATCAGAAGTCAAGAGTCAACCCACCTTTCCTTACATCACAATGCACCCCCTTACCTTGTGGTGCTGCCTAAAAGATGATGCGGGTGGATCTGGGAAGAAGTGCAGGGTCTGGAGGAGAACCAGAGAAAGGCTGGAGTCAGCTTCCAAAGTCTGCTGAATGCTGAGATCAGGGGAGGGAGAGGCAAGGTGGTGTTGCGGCTGCACAGAGAGGTGCAGGATCTGTAGGAGGAGTTCCGCCTTTCTCTCTGCTGCGGACTGCTTAAAAGGGGGGGGCAAAGACGACCCTTTCTGCAGCTGCACAGAGGATAGCAGGATCTGGCATAGGAGTTCTGTCCTCTTTGCTGCCGACTACAGAGACAAGGTGGGGGCAGAGACAAGGGGCGATGCCACAGCTGCAGGAGAGGTGCGAGGGCCACATGAAAAGGCCTGGGGGGGCCGCATTTGGCCCACGGGCCTTGTGTTTGACACCTGTGCTATAGAGGGACATGCTTTGTTCATATTTCATGTCTGAGGTTTACAACCACTTTTAAAAATACATTTCTCTTACGTCCTCCGACAGTCGTCGCCGCCTCTAAGTCATCACTGTTGGGTATTGACTTCCACTCCGCAGGAGTAGCTAGGCATAAAGACTTAGTCAAAAGAACAAAGGCATTTGCATATACACACCCATGGGGGCTGTCCCATCTGGTCAATACCCCCCTGCAGTGACCACTCCCAACTCAGTTTCATTCTGCCTAGCGTCAGGAGTAGTTAGGCTTCCCTGTGCTGGGGCTACAGTCTCAGCCTATCTAATCTTTTATTTGATTTTCTTTGAAAATGTCAGTTTATTCTTACTTTACTAGCTGTTTATTTTGTCAGCTTTTAGTTTTTAGTCGACTCTTCGGAAGAAGATGGATCATGCGTTGCTGGGATTCGGACTGACCGCCCTGGTTCTCCAGGGCAGAGGATCAGATGGACCCCCAGCCCGCCATCGAGCGTTCAGCCGTGGTTCGTCCTGGCACTATGAACGACCCATCCCTGTTCGCAGCAGGGATGCAGCCGTGAGGTGGCTACCTCACAGGACACATCTGCGATGCTGCAGTGTCATGTCCCTGGCTAAAGGCACTCCCTGTCAGATGAGGACAGCGGCTTTCCGTTCATAGAGGCACCCCACGCCATCTGGTACAGGTAAGTACTTCTGTGTGGGGCCTCTCTCTGGGGTGGCAGTGTGTCCCCCATGTCTGTGCCTGTGTGACTCCCTGATGCGATCCCTGCGGGGATCACTTGTGCATGCGCTACGGTGCTGTATGTTTTTGGGGGTCCCCTTCCCTGTGTCACTTCAGTGCTTGTTGGGGGTGCAGACTGTGTGTGTGGCGGCCGCAGCGGGGTAAATCCGCGCGGTCCGCCATTTTAGGTATGGGCAGGCATGTTTGGCTTCTCTATGGGCAATACTACATGCTGTTTTGGCGCCATCCGCCGCCATTTTGCGGTAGAAGAACGATCGTTCCGACCGCATGTCCGGCGGCCTTTTCGGCGGAGCCTTACATGCAATCCTATGGGGCAGCCATTTTCCCTGAGTCATGCAGCCTATAAGTTCAGCCTACTCTGACAGCATTTCCTTTTCCTCTGAAGCAGGACATCGGTGGCAACACTCTGCGGGGCTCTGCAGGTTATCGCTCTCAATATCTTTCTGTATTGTCGCTTCTGGCTCAGTTTTTTCTTCTCCTGTTTTGGGGTCTTTGTCACTGTAGCTGTAGTGGTGGGCTGCGCACTCCGCAGCGATCTTAAAGGGGCAGTACAAACTTCTTGCACTGTTGTTTTGTAACCTTGAGCAATGGATTCTCAGGACAGCAAATTCCCCCCAGCTCTGGTGGGGGTCCCCAGTTCTCCTGTGGCCCCTCTGAGACCTGATTTGGCCGCTGTAGTGGCGACTTTGGTGTCAAATATGGAAATGCTGATGGCTGAACGTGCTGCTAAAAAGAGGCCCAGTTTGTCTCTCTCCTCTGATTCAGATGGTGATATGGCTGCTGCGGCGAGCGTGCCCTTTTCAGGGTCTCGCTCATCCTTAGACCCGCTGGGATCTGAGGGGGAGGCAGAGGTGGAGGGGGTTGATACCTCCTCCTCGGGGTCGCCTGAAGAGCGGGTGACCATGGATGAATTAATTGTTTCTGTTAAGGAAACACTACATTTGGAGGATGAGCCCAGTCCTCCGGGCGTTGTGTCCTCGTTTGGGACGCACAGGACCCGCAAGTCGGCGCAGGTTTTTCCCTGCCCAGCTGAATTTCATTACACTGTTAATGAAATGTGGCGCACGTTAAAACGTCCATTCCTGGTGCCTAGTCGGTTCAAATTGCTTTATCCCTTTGCACCGGCTACGGAATCACAATGGTGTGTGCCTCCCCAGGTGGATCACACTGTGGCCGTGTTAAACAAGGCTACCTTGGTTCCTTCTGAGGATACCCCGGTTTTCTGGGATCCCACAGACCGGCAGTTGGAGTCTCTAGCCCGCCATTCCTATACGGTGGCGGGCTCGTTGCTCAGACCCATTTTCGCGTCCGTTTTGGTGGTTTAGGCGGTGGCTGATTGGACTAAGGTACTTAGGAGCAACCTCGTGTCTGATGATGTTCCGACTGCCAGGCTAGAAATGGTGGATCAAATCCACCAAGGAATCATGTATCTGTGTGATGCGGCCTTAAATGAGGCTCCTTTAGTAGCACGCCTCTCTAGTGTCTCGGTACTTAACCGGCGACTGATATGGCTAAAGAGCTGGTCGGCTGAACAGTCTTCGCGGAAAACAGTTGCTGATTTTCCCTATGCTGGCTCTCGCCTTTTTGGCGAGGCGTTGGATACCCTGGTGAAAGGCGTCATGGGGGGCAAGAGCACTTTGCTGCCCCAGAACCCGAAGAACAAGTCCTTTTTGTGGCAAGCGGGGTTCTGCGCCTAGATCCACTCAGGGGTCCTTTCGTGCCTTTCGGAACCAATACAAGGGCAAGCCCTTCATGGCCCAGGGCAGCCAGAAAAAGCCCTGGGCGGGTAAGCAGAAGTCAGGCAATGCCGGCTCGGCGGGTCAGTCCGCCTCTGCCTGAAGGGGCGCCCTCACCCATTTCAGGGGTGGGGGGACGTTTGCGTGGTTTCCTCCAACCTTGGCTGCTCCGGATATCGGACAGGTGGGTTCAGGAAATCATTTGATCGGGGTACAAGATCGAATTCCTTTCCCTCAAATCTTCATTTGCCTCCGGGGCGTCTGCAGGACCTGCACCAAGCGGTACGGGACCTTCTTGCTCAGGGGGTGATTTTCCCGGTGCCTCATCGGGACAGGTTTCGGGGGTTTTATTCAAATCTGTTCACTGTGCCCAGAAAGGAGGGCAAAGTGCGTCCTATTCTGGACCTGAAAGCGTTGAACCGTTTTGTGCGTGTTCGGAAGTTCCCTATGGAGTCTCTCCGTTCAGTGGTGGCCTCCTTGAGTCCAGGAGAATTCCTGGCCTCGATAGATCTGAAAGATGCGTACCTGCACGTCCCCATTTTCGAGGGTCATCGGCGGTACCTTCGGTTTGCTATCGCAGAGGACCACTACCAGTTTGTGGCGTTACCTTTCGGTCTCGCTTCGGCACCAAGGGTTTTTACCAAAGTGTTGGCGCCGGTTCTGGGCCTGCTGAGGGCACAGGGCATTGCGGTCTTGGGTTACCTGGATTATCTACTTCTGAGATCACGTGCCAGCCAGGACCTAGTGCGCGATCTGTCCACCACGGTACAGACGCTCCAGGAGTTCGGATGGACCATCAATGTTCAGAAATCGACATTGTTTCCATCGGTTCGTCTTTCCTATCTGGGAATGATTCTGGACTCTGCTCAGGCAAGGGTGTTTTTGCCGGAGGACAAGCTCCGGACCTTGCAGGACGAGATCAGGTCCCTCAGGGACAACCCATCCTCGTCACTTAGGACCTGTATGCGGGGCCTGGGGTTGATGGTATCGGCCTTCGAGGCGATACCCTTTGCTCAGTTTCACACGCGGGCTCTCCAGGCGGAGATCCTGGCCAGGTGGACAGACTACCTCATTCCCTGGATCTGAGTGTCTCCTTGAGTCGTCAGACCAGATTGGCTCTTCTGTGGTGGGTCCAGTCCCCGTCGGTGGCGGAAGGCAAGTCCTTCCGTCCTTTGGTGTGGACGGTGATTACCACGGATGCCAGCCTGTCGGGCTGGGGTGGAGTCCTGGGCAACCTGTCTGCCCAGGGCACTTGGTCGGAGGAGGAGGAGTCCTCCCTCCTGATAAATGGGCTGGAATTGCGAGTGATAAAACTCTGTCTCTTCCAGTGGTCGGACCGTCTTCGGGCCGTCCTGTCCGGGTACAGACGGACAATGCTACCGTGGTGGCTTACATCAACCACCAAGAGGGCACCAGGAGTGCTCGGGCAGCCCGGGAGGTGACTGACATTCTGTCTTGGGCCGAGACTCATGTCCCTTCGATCTCAGCAGTTCGCATTCTGGGTGTGGAGAATTGGCAGGCCGACTATCTGAGCCGCCAGACCCTGGACCAGGGGGAATGGTCCCTACACCCGGAGGTCTTCCAAGTGCTGTGTGCGAAGTGGGGATCCCTGGGGGTGGATCTGTTCGCATCTCGGCTAAACCGAAAGGTGGAAAGGTTCGTGGCAAGAACGCGCGATCCGCTGGAGGACGCCTCGGATGCGTTAGTTGCCCCTTGGCTTCTGTATCGTCTGATGTATGCCTTTCCTCCGATTCAGTTGCTATCCAGGTTCCTCCGCAGGTTAGTCTCGGAACCGCACCTGGTGATTCTGGTGGCTCCGGACCGGCCACGCCGGACCTGGTACACCGACGTTGTTCACCTGCCTCTGCGGGAAGATCTCCTGCTTTACAGTCGCTGGCTTTAACGGCCTGGCTGTTGAGACCCAGGTCCTGAGGGACAGGGTTCTCTCCTCTGAGGTCATCCCTACCCTTGTCAAGGCTAGAAAAACCTCCTCTGGTAAAATCTATTACCGTACCTGGAAGGCTTATTTCGCCTGGTGTGAGTCCAGGGGGTTCTCCCCTCGCTCGTACTCGGTGTCGAGAGTGTTGGCCTTCCTCCAGTCTGGTGTGGACGATCGCCTGGCGCTGGCCACGATCAAGGGCCAGGTGTCCGCACTGGCTATTCTTTTCCAATGCCCTGTGGCATGCCATTCTCTGGTTCGCACCTTCATTCAAGGTGTGCGACATTTGACTCCTCCCAGGAAGGAGCCCTTACCTCCATGGGACTTGAACTTGGTTCTGTCCGTGTTACAGCGTGCTCCCTTTGAAAACATTCGGGATATATCGTTGCCTCTGCTGTCTAAGAAGGTTGGTGGCGATCACTTCGGCTCGCAGGGTGTCAGAACTGGCAGCATTATCTTGCCGTTCTCCTTACTTGGTGATTCCCCGGGATAAGGTGGTCTTGCGTCCGCATCCCTCCTTTCTTCCTAGGGTGGGCTCTGAGTTCCACATTAATGAGGACATTGTCCTGCCTTCGCTTTGTACGAAGCCTAAGCATCCTAAGGAGGTTGCTCTGCATTCCTTGGATGTTGTCAGGGCGATCAGGGTTTACCTGTCGTCTACGGAATCCTTTCGGAAGACGGATTCACTCTTTGTCCTTCCTGAGGGACCTCGGAAGGGCATGGCTGCGTCGGCAGCGACTATTGCCAAATGGATCAGACAGACCATTGAACAGGCTTACGCCTTGAAGGAACGGGTTCCACCCTTCCCTGTTAAGGCGCACTCTACCAGATCTGTGAGTGCGTCCTGGGCCTATTGGCATCGGGCCTCGGTGGCCCAGGTGTGCAAGGCTGCGACTTGGTCGTCGGTGCACACTTTTTCCAAATTCTACAAAGTAGATGTTCTGGCGTCAGCTGATGCCTCCTTTGGCCGCAAGGTTCTCAGTGCGGCACTGCCATGAAGGACCCTTGTTCTTTTATGGGTCCCTGGCTGTTGGTATTTGCTTTCCTGGGCTGTTGCTCCTGTTGAGCATTGTTTCTGTTGCCCAGCAGGTTCTCTTATGCCCCATACACACGTGCAGATTATCTGCAGACTTTTGTCTGCAGACTTACCAAAACCATATAATATGAGGTCAAACCTAAACACTTTCAATTTGTATGCAATCCGGCAGGCCCTTGCACTACATAGAAAAGGTAAGTCTGCAGAAAAAAGTCTGCAGATAATCTGCACGTGTGTATGGGGCATTACTGTGCATGTAAGGTTCCTTTCTCTGATGTGGGTACTGCGTTGCCTTTTCTACGGTTGCGTCTCCCACCCCTCATGTCTATACTGTTTTGAGACATCCCAACAGTGATGACTTAGAGGCGGCGGAGACTGTTAGAGGACTTAAGAGAAAACTGAATTTTTGTAAAATCTTACCTGTAAAATTCTTTTCTCTGAGTCCTCCGACAGTCGCCGCCCCCGCCCCTCTTTTGGGGTTTTGTCTTATTACCTACTGCTATGCTACCAAACGGAGTTGGGAGTGGTCACTGCAGGGGGGTATTGACCAGATGGGACAGCCCCCATGGGTGTGTATATGCAAATGCCTTTGTTTTTTTGACTAAGTCTTTATGCCTAGCTACTGCTGTGGAGCGAAAGTCAATACCCAACAGTGATGACTTAGAGGCGGCGGCGACTGTCGGAGGACTCAGAGAAAGGAATTTTACAGGTAAGATTTTACAAAAATTCCGTTATCTGAATATTGCCTTAAAATAATTGAGTTTTTTTTGGTGAAGTGGAACTTTTTATGTGCTGCGAAAAATAGTTTGCAGATAAACACAATGATGCCATGCAGGCATGTACCTGATAATGCTAGACCAGTATACTAGAATGTTTAACCACTTGACCTCTAGAAGATTTACCCCTCTTCATCACCAGGCCATTTTTGTGATACGGCATTGCGTTACTTTAACTGACTGCCTGGTCATGCAATGCTGTACATAAATATAATGTATGTCATTTCCTACAAATAGAACTTTCTTTTGGTTGTTACATAGTTACATAGTTAGTGAGGTTGAAAAAAGACATCAGTCCATCCAGTTCAACCTATGATGCGTGTGTGTGTTTGCTTTTAACCGTACATTGTATACCCCTGTATGTTGTGGTCTTTAAGGTGACCATCTAATAGTTTTTTGAAACTATCAATGCTCCCTGCTGATACGACTGCTTGTGGAAGAGAATTCCACATCCTTACCGTTCTTACAGTGAAGAACCCCTTACGCACTTTAAGGTTGAACCGCCTTTCCTCAAGTTTTAGTGAGTGGCCACGTGTCTTATTGTATCTCCTTTCTCTGAATAGTTTGTTCCTTATGCTCGGGTCACCAGTACAGTATTTGTACATTGATATCATATCCCCCCTCAATCGTCTTTTCTCCAGAGAGAAAAGGTTCAGTGCTTGTAGTCTTTCCTCATAGCTGATGTCCTCCATTCCCCTAATTATTTTTGTTGCCCTTCTCTGGACTTTCTCCAATTCCAGCACATCCTTCCTGAGGACCGGTGCCCAGAACTGGACAGCATACTCCAGATGTGGCCGGACCAGAGTCTTGTAGAGTGGGAGAATAATCTCTTTATTTCTGGAGTGGATCCCCTTTTTTATACATCCCAGTATTCTGTTGGCTTTGCTTGCGGCGGCTTGGCATTGCATGCCACTGCCAAGCTTGTTGTCTACCAGTACCCCCAAGTCCTTTTCCATCCTAGACTCACCCAGAGGTTCCCCCCCTAGTGAGTAGCTTGCTTTCTGGTTTCTGGCCCCCAAGTGCATTACTTTACATTTATCAACATTAAACCTCATCTGCCATGTAGTTGCCCACCCCGTTATTTTGTTCAGGTCTACTTGCAAGGTTTCCACATCCTGCATAGAAGATATTGGCATGCCTAGTTTAGTATCATCTGCAAATACTGAGATTGTACTAGATATCCCCTCCTCTAGATCATTTATGAACAAATTAAACAGGATTGGTCCCAGGACAGAACCCTGGGGGACCCCACTTTCCACACCCGCCCAATCCGAGTACTCTCCATTAATCACCACCCTCTGTACTCTCCCCTGGAGCCAGTTCTCTATCCAGGTACTCACCTTATGATCCATACCTACCTTCCTTAGTTTGAACAGTAATCGTTTGTGGGGAACGGTGTCAAAGGCCTTTGCAAAGTCCAGGTATACCACATCCACAGGCTTCCCTTTATCTAGGTGGCTGCTCACTTCATCGTAGAAGGTTAATAGATTGGTTTGGCAGGAACGATTTTTCATAAATCCATGCTGATTACTACTTATAATACCGTTTTCATTACTAATGTCTTGTATGTGGTCCCTTAACATCCCCTCCAAAATTTTGCAGACTACAGATGTTAGGCTGACCGGCCTATAGTTACCCGGGATATATCTCGGCCCCTTCTTAAATATTGGTACCACGTTGGCTTTTTTCCAATCAGCTGGCACCATACCCATCTGTAAACTATCCTTAAAGATCAAGAATAATGGTCTGGCAATCACCTGGCTGAGCTCATTAAGAACCCTCGGGTGCAAGCCATCCGGTCCCGGGGATTTATTTATGTTAAGTTTCTCTAGTTTAGCTCTAAGTCTATCCTCTGTTAGCCATGGCGGCACTTCCTGAGGTGTATTATTTAGTTCGGCCTTACAAGCTGGGTTCGTGTAGCCCCCCGATTCTTTTGTGAAGACTGAAGAGAAGAAATTATTTAACACTTCCGCCTTTTCTTTGTCCTCAGTGGCCATATTTCCTTTATCATCTTTTATGGGGCCAATGTGTTCTGGCCTCGCTTTCTTACTGTTTATATACTTAATGAACTTCTTGGGGTTCTTTTTACTCTCCTCCGCTATATGTCTCTCGTGTTCTATTTTAGCCGCCCTGATTTCATCTTTACATTTCTTATTACATTCTTTGTAATGCTTAAATGCTGCCAATGACCCCTCAGTCTTGTATTTTTTGAAGGCCTTTTCTTTAGCACTAATATACATTTTTATGTTGGAGTTTAGCCATCCAGGGTTTATTTTTGCTCTTTTAAATGTATTTCCCTTTGGAATGCACTGGCCAATCCCCCTGTTTAGTATGCTCTTGAAGTGCTCCCATTTTTCCTCCGTGTTCTTTGTTCCCAGGGTTCTATCCCAATTGATATTTTCTAGCAGCAAGCGCAGTTTAGGGAAATTGGCTCTTTTGAACACATTCAGTGTTCTTATATTACCCCTATGCTTCCTATTACTGTAATTAATACTGAAACTTATTGACCTATGGTCACTGTTCCCTAAGTTGTCCCGTATTTCTATATCCGTGATCAGGTCTGTATCGTTGGTAATCAGTAGGTCAAGTACCGCATTGTTTCTTGTCGGTGCATTCACCATCTGACCCATAAAATTGTCCTGAAAAACATTTAGGAACTGCCTAGCCTTGGCTGAGTGCACGGTTCCTTCTGCCCAGTCTATATCTGGATAATTAAAGTCCCCCATTATAATGACATTTCCCATCCTTGCTGCCAATCCTATCTGTAAAAGGAGGTCCGCCTCACCCTCCTCCCTCTGGTTGGGGGGCCTATAGCATACGCCCAATATTACCTTCCCCGCCGTGCCATCCCTTTGAAGCTCTACCCATAGGGATTCTGCCTCATCCATAGCTCCATTATTAATATCATCCCTCATATTTACCTGTATTCTGTTCTTAATATACAGACATACCCCTCCCCCCTTTTTACCTTCTCTATCTCTGCGATAAAGGGAATACCCCTGAATGGTCGCCATCCAATCATGAGAGCTGTCAAACCAAGTCTCAGTTATCCCCACAAAATCTAAGTCCTCTTCAAACATCAGCAGCTCCAGCTCTCCCATCTTGTTGGCCAGGCTTCTGGCATTGGTATACAAACCTCTTAATTTTGATCGGTTACATTTATCCTCATTTGATGTTTTTAGGCTGCTCTCTTGATTTTTCCCCATACCCACCCTGGGTATAGGAGCTCCGAACACCCTACCGCTAATGCCCCCATTTCTGCCCTCTGAAACTTGCTTTCCACTGTCTAATTCTACATCTGTACCCCCCCCCCCCATTCCCTAGTTTAAAAGCCCCTCTAACTTTTTGGCCATCCTTGCACCCAGTACGGCTGCACCCACCCCATTTAGGTGCAATCCGTCCCTACCAAAGAGCCGGTGACCGACTGAGAAGTCAGCCCAGTTCTCCAGGAACCCGAAACCCTCCTTACTACACCAGCTCCTCAGCCACTCGTTAACTTCCCTAATCTCCTGCTGCCTCTCTGGTGTGGCTCGAGGTTCAGGTAGTATTTCGGAAAATACTACCTTGGAGGTCCTAGTCCTCAACTTAGCGCCTAAGTCCCTGAAATCATTTAGGACTCTCCGTCTTCCTCTGCCTATGTCATTGGTACCCACGTGTACCATGACAGCTGGGTCTTCCCCAGCCCCACCCAATAATCTGTCCACCCGATCCGCGATGTGCCGAACCCGAGCGCCCGGCAAACAGCAGACTGTTCGGCACACACGGTCTTTGTCACAGATTACACTATCTGTCCTTCTAATAATTGAGTCCCCTACCACCAGCACCTGTCTTTCCTTTCCCTTTCTCCCGGCCTTACTGGAGGAGTTCTTCCCCTGGCAGCTAGGGGCGTCGCTCTGCTCCAGCAATGCTGGTCCCTGACTGGTTTCCCCATCATCACACAACGGGGCGTATCTATTGGGGTGCTCCAGCCCAGGATCAGCCTCCTTGCCTTGTTCCCTTCTACCCCTCCTAACTGTCACCCCTCTAAACTGCTCTGATGCCTGCACCTCCAATACTCCGCCCACCTCTGTGCAGACCCCTGCCTGCACCTGACTGGTACAATCCTGGCTCTCCTCCGGTATGGACATTCGTCTCAGTGTTGCCAGCTGCTTCCCTAGATTCAGGACCTGAGCTTCCAGGGAAGCAACGTGCTTACATTTTGCGCATACATATTCGCCCTCGATCACATGTCTGAGGAACGCATACATATTACAAGATGTACACCGAGTCGCATCTCCACTCCCGCCGGGCATTGTACCTACTATCTAATCTAATGGGGATTCAGTAATTTAAGTCTATCCTATGTGGCTATTTCCTGGCTTCCTAACTCTACCTTCTCACCCTCTGGTACTCCGCTTCACTCACTTGACACTCAGTTGCACAACACTCACTTACTTACCAGTCGCAAAGATACCTCAGACGCAAAGATACTCACCAGTCGCAAGATACTCACTAGACGCAAGATACTCACCAGTCGCATGATACTCACCAGTCGCAGAGATACTCACCAGTCGCAGATACTCACCAGTCGCAGATACTCACCAGTCGCAAAGATAATCACCAGTCGCAGAGATACTCACCAGTCGCAGAGATACTCACTAGTCGCAGATACTCACCAGTCGCTGATACTCACCAGTCGCTGATACTCACCAGTCGCTGATACTCACCAGTCGCAGATACTCACCAGTCGCAGATACTCACCAGTCACAAAGATACTCACCAGTCGCAAGGATACTCACCCGTCCAAAGATCTTCACCAGTCGGTCGGTCACAGAACACAGTCAGTCAGTCGCAGAGCACAGTCAGACAGTCGCAGAGCGGTCAATCAGTCGCAGAGCGGTCAGTCGGTCGCGGAGCGGTCAGTCGGTCGCAGAGCGATCAGTCGGTCACAGAGCAGTCAGTCGGTCGCAGAGTCAGTCGGTCGCAGAGCGGTCGTAGAGCGGTCAGTCGGTCGCAGAGCAGTCAGTCGCAGAGCGGTCAGTCCGTCGCAGAGCGGTCAGTCAGTCGCAGAGCGGTCAGTCAGTCGCAGAGCAGTCAGTCGGTCACAGAGCAGTCAGTCGGTCACAGAGCAGTCAGTCGGTCGCAGAGTCAGTCGGTCGCAGAGCGGTCAGTCGGTCGCAGAGCGGTCAATCGGTCGCAGAGCGGTCAGTCGGTCGCAGAGCGGTCAGTCGGTCACAGAGCAGTCAGTCGGTCGCAGAGTCAGTCAGTCGCAGATCGGTCAGTCGGTCGCAGAGCGGTCGTAGAGCGGTCAGTCGGTCGCAGAGCAGTCAGTCGCAGAGCGGTCAGTCCGTCGCAGAGCGGTCAGTCAGTCGCAGAGCGGTCAGTCGGTCGCAGAGCAGTCAGTCGGTCGCAGAGTCAGTCGGTCGCAGAGCGGTCAGTCAGTCGCAGAGCAGTCAGTCGCAGAGCGGTCAGTCCATCGCAGAGCGGTCAGTCAGTCGCAGAGCGGTCAGTCAGTCGCAGAGCGGTCAGTCGGTCGCAGAGCGGTCAGTCGCGGTGATAGTAGTGTTGTGCTTTTAGTCACCCCACCAGCTGATCAGTTGTTACCTTACGTCCCCAGTCAGGTCCTGTCAGGTCCTTGTCATCGCCGCTGTTATTGGTTCACACGGCTCTCTCTTCCCTGCCTTGCTTGCAGCTGCTGCTGCTGCCTCACACACTGGGGGGTTGTATTTGATCACCTCTGTTTTTTTTATTTTTTGCGCTATAAAACAAAGTTTTGAAAAAAAAAAAATATTTGTTACTTTCTGCTATAAGGCCTAATGCACACGTGACGTTATAAAAAAAACAAAAAAAAAACAGCATTAACTGTAGAAAGCTGTAGCTGTAGAGTGAGTTTTCCAGTGTTTTTGCAGTAGCCTTTTTTAAGCGTTTTTTTAGCTTTTTTTTTGTTGCAAAAGTTAAAGCATTTTTACAGCTGAAAAACTCCTTTCAAAACCCACCAGTTCTGTTTTTTTTTCCAGCCAGAAAACACCCCCGCCAAAAACTGCTGATAACAGCCTATGTGTGCATGGTCACATAGTATAACATGCTGGGGAGTTTAATGACTGTAAAAAAACACCTGGCACCAAAAACAGCAAAAACTTCCAATTTGCACGAGGCCTTAAACATATCCAATAAAAATAAAAATCAAATTTCTTCATAAATTTAGACCAAAATGTACTTTGCTACATGTCTTCGGTAAAAACAAATTCCAATAAGTGTATATTGATTGGTTTGCGCAAAAATTATTGCGTCTACAAATGATGACATATACCGTATCTCACAAAAGTGAGTACACCCCTCACATTTTTGTAAATATTTTATTATATCTTTTCATGTGACAACACTGAAGAAATTATACTTTGCTACAATGTAAAGTAGTGAGTGTACAGCTTGTATAACAGTATATATTTGCTGTCCTCTCAAAATAACTCAACACACAGCCATTAATGTCTAAACCGCTGGCAACAAAAGTGAGTACACCCCTACAATTCCCTTTTACTAAGGGAAGTGATGGATTTCCATCACTTTCCCCCTGTCAGAATGGAGCTCTGCCTTGTCTACATAGGCAGAGCTCCATCCTGTGCGTTTTCCCAATAATCGGCACGCTCCCTACCTGGAAGTGAATAATCATGTGTATATACGTGATTCTGCACAGCGCGGTCGCCCTGTAGCAGTAAATCTGCTATGGGGCGGTTGGAATGTGGTTAAACAGGTCACTGTGATTAATATTTAGTATTAATATTTTTATTAATATAAATTTAGCATCATCATGATCATCACCATTTAAGCCTCATTCACATGGGCACTGGCACCCATACTGCTTGAATGCGTTTGTTTTTGTACCTGCATCTGTGAGCTATGTGCAGGCAGCCTACAGAAGTAAATTCAGACACCATGGCTGCAGAGAAACCGCTGTCTGCTCAAATCTGACAGGGGCACAGAAGCAGGTGCACATCCCCGAATGCACAATGTCTGTATGCAGGGGCTGCACACCTGTTCCTGCACGCCTGTCACACTTTGACTGGCTGCTGCACCCATGTACTCATTTACTTCAGTAGATTGCCTGCATGCAGCTCAAGTGTTTTTTTGGAGCAGAATTGTACGTGTTTGCAGCTTTTCAACCTAAAAGGTATGGAGTCCTGCTAAAAAAGGGGCGGAGAACAGAAAATGAATGCTTGGAAAAATGCTCGAAAAGAGCTCATGTCGCACTTTTTAGGCATGCCCATTGAAGTTTATGGGGACAAAAACATTTAATTCTGCCTGAAAAGTAGCTTGTACTTTTTTGAGCGACAAGTTTTGCTACAAGTGACATGACGCTCGGATGTGAACAAACGCGACTGAAAACAATAGGTTTGTGCTTGTTGAGCGTTTCTAACCTCTTTTGGACTGCCCACCGCATATATACTGCGGCAGGCTGGCCCTCTTGAAGAACCAATGTAGCCCTACGTAGGTCACGCGCCTGCAGCTAGGGGGCAAGTGCGTGCCGCCGCCGGCGTGCTCCCGCCCCCACTCGGCAGCGGGGACTCCGATGCACGGGGTAGGCGGCTCCGATTGCTGCCAGCTACCTGCGATCGTTGCCCGCTGAGAGAGAAGGACAGGCAGCTGTTGTAAACACAGCTGACCGTTCTTCTCCCTGGAATGATCACAGAGCCCCTGTGATCCTTCTATGTAGGATCACAGGTCTCTATGATCATTTCAAAAGCCCAACCCCCATACAGTTAGAATTACGCCCCTAGGTACACATTTAACCCCTTGATCACCCACTAGGTTAACCCCTTCCCTGCCAGTGTCATTATTACAGTAACAGTGCATATTTTTAGCACTGATTACTGTAGTAATGTCACTGTTCCTCACAAAAGTGTCAAAAATGTCAGTTAGGGGTCCAATCTGTCCTTTGCAATGTCAAAGTCCCGCTAAAAATCGCAGATCGCCACCATTACTAGTAAAAAAATAAAAAAATAAAATAAAATGACATAAATCTTTCCTGTAGTTAGAAGACGAAATAACTTTTGCGCAAACCAATCAAAATATGCTCATTGCAATTTTTTTTTACCAAAAATATGTAGCAGAAAACAAATTGGCCTACAATGATGGAGAAATTGGATTTTTTAATTCTTTTTTGGGGGGAATGTTATATAGCAGAATGTGAAAAATATTGTTTTTTTTTCAGAATTGTCGCTCTTTTTTGTTTATAGCGCAAAAAATACAAATTGCAGAGGTGATCAAATACCACCAAAAGAAAGCTCTATTTGTGGGAAAAAAAGGACATCAATTTTATTTAGGTACAACGAGCAATTGTCCGTTAAAGTAACGCAGTGCCAAATCGCAAAAAATGGCCATTAAGGGGGCAAATCCTTCCGGTCCAGAATTGGTTGAGCTTCAAGCTACAAGCTACAAAAGTGTGAACGGGTCCTAATTAAATTAGACGCTCCTCTTTCCTCAAGAAGCCATTTCAGACTCACCTATATTTCCATGGTGCTTATCTTTGCTTTATTTTAGTTTTACCAATACAAAAGTCCTTAACCTTCAATATTTCATTACAAAAGAATATTCAACTCTTGTGTTTTTGTTTGGCCAGCATGTGGCAGCAAAGAGCCATCGGCGCATCCATTTCTTATTCTGATACATTCTTGTGCTTACAGGGACGTTTCTGTGGCGTTGCATGATATACAGATTGATAAGACTAAACCTTTGTGGCATAATTACTTTCTTTGTGGACTAAAAGGAATCCAGGTAAATATTATAAGAATTTTCAATGATTACATTTCTTTTTGAAACAGATTTATTGTACATTCATATTTTTTGGGTATTTGGTTTCTTTCCCTCTTGTTTCTTCTATTTGCTTTGTTTGTGTACATTCTTTTCAGTCTGATCAGCTCTTCCCCTATGTGTTCAATAATGGCTATAGGAGGACAATTTACATTGCAGATTATTCAAAGTATGCAACCCTTAACCCCAAAAGGGAAACACTGTAGTTAGGCCGGCCATAGACTGTTCGAATCTCAGCTGGTTCAGGGCAGGCTGAATGTACCAGAATTCTGTTGCGATTATCGCTAGTGGCTACTATACCCACTAGCAATAATCACTGACTTCTCCCCGCTGGGACGGCTCCAGAAAGTCACCTTTAACCTCCCTGGCAGTCTGATTATGTCAGGTTTTCTGTGCTAAAAGCGGTACATTCTTTTGCATGGAAATCTGTTGTTTTATATTTAAAAACTCACCTTCCCCTGCGATCCCCCGCCTTTCTTCTGCTGTCCTCCCAGCCGATGCCCGCACCTGTCCTCCGGTTCCCTTCCCTGCGAGCGCTGCGACGCAGGGGGGTGAAACCGGCTGCAAATTCAAAAATGGTAATACACTAAATGACATGATACAAAGTTGTGATCCTAACTGATTACATTGTATCATGCCATTTCACCACAGGATTGCACCTGGTGACTTTTCCAGTGCCCTGCCTGTGCTTTTCCAGTTCTTTGTGCCTGGAAAATCGAGAATGACCATGGCGTCCAAAAAGTGTTCTTTTTGCACAAAAGCGCTTTTACCTGTCGCTGTTTTCCAGTTCGTCTAAAAGCGCTTTTGTGCAAAAAGAACCCTTTTTGGACGCCATGGTTGTTCTCAATTTTCCAGGCACAAAGCACTAGAAAAGCACAGGGAGGGCACTGGAAAAGTCACTAGGACCAATCCTGTGGTGAAATGGCATGATGTCATTGTCATTTGGTGTATTTACACTTTTGAATTTGCCGACGGTTCCACCCCCCTGCTTCGCAACGCTCGCAGGGAGGGCATTGAAAGGCAAGTGCCGGCAATCGGCCGTGCACAGAGTGGGGAGAGACTGTGAGGATGCCGGGGAGGATGGCAGGGGATCGCCGGCAAGGTTGTTACTCAACTGGGGTAATCCCGAGTGTGGCTCGGGGTTACCGCTTTTGGTACTGAAAGTTAACCCCGAGCCACGCTCGGGAATACAGCCAGGGAGGTTAAAAGCCACTCCGCAGACGCGGTGAAATTGTGGCAAAATCCCTACATTTTTGCAGCGGATCAGTGTGAAAGCAGCCTTAGGGCTCTTTCACACGGCCGCTCCGTGTGAGAGCTCCGCTGCGGTCCTTTTTTTTTTTTTTTTTTCACGGAGCGGATGACATTTCTGTCATCCGCTCCGTGTGTTCACATATCATCCCATCCGTTTGCGGATGATATGCGGACCTAATGTAAGTCTATGGGCATTGCGGATGTCAGCGGATGACACCGCTGACATCCGATTTTCCTTCCTTTCCGTTTTTTGAACGGAAGAAAAATAGGGTTCTGTTCCGTTCCAAAAAACGGAACAGAACTGAAAGGAAGGAAATCGGATGTCAGCGGATGGTATTTCGCTGACATCCGCAATGCCATAGACTTACATTATGTCCACAAATCATCCGCAAAAAAATAGGATGATTTGCAGACATACGGAAAGCTTGTGTGAAAGAGCCCTTAGGAAGTCTTAAGGGCCCTTTCACACTCAGGAGTTTTTCAAGCACTTTTGGGTTAAAAAGAAAAAGCGCTTGAAACACTCAAGAAAAATGCTTCCCTTTAAAATCCATGAATGAGTTCACACTGGGGTGATGCGCTTCCATTGTGGTGAAACAAATCCTTGCAGCATCTTTGGAGCATGTTTGGGGAGTTAAAAAAAACGCACCAAAAACGCTCCTCCCCATTGCATTGAATGAGAACTGCCTCAAAAGAACCTCAAAAACACCCCCACCCCCCCCCCCCCCCACTAAGCGATTTTGGTGCAGTTTTTGAGTCACATGTCCTTTAAAAACCACACTGCTAATGCTGCAAAAGGGCTGCAATAATGTTGCTTTAATGCATAGCTGTTTTACTGGCAGTTTTGAAGTGAACCAGTGTGAAAGTGCTCTAAAGGGAGTGTATAGCAGGTTGCGTACTTTTTCTGTTGTATTCTGTTTAGAAATAAAAAGAGTAAATGTTTTATTTTTGTTTGTTAGGTAATGCTGTATTTGAATACTTTGTATGATTATACCCAGCAGATGGTGCTCTGTTCATTTTCAATTTTTCCTTTATTTAAAGTCTGCTGAAAAAAAAAAAAAAAGCTTCTTTCTTTACAGACCTCCAGTAGCTCAAGGTGAAAAAATGATGTTCATACACAGCTTCTTGCTTTATCATTTATCAGGCAGCTCAGTTCGAAGTTTGTCTGTCAAAGCCAGGCGACTGCTACTGCTGTGTTTTTAGCTAGCCAATGGTGCTCTGGAAAGCCTTTGTTATGCATACAAGGTTGATTTGTAATACAAAGATTATATACATGTAAAGCCATGGCCAAAGTTTTGAGAATGACACAAATATTAATTTTCACAAAGTCTGCTGTTTCAGTGTTTTTAGATCCTTTTTGTCAGATGTTACTATGGTATACTGAAGTATGATTACAAGCATTTCATAATTGTCAAAGGCTTTTATTGACAATTACATGAAGTTTATGCAATGAGTCAATATTTGCAGTGTCGATCCTTCTTTTTCAACACCTCTGCAATTCGCCCTGGCATGCTGTCATTCAACTTCTGGGCCACATCCTGACTGATGGCAGCCCATTCTTGAATGATCAATGCTTGGAGTTTGTCAGAATTTGTGGGGTTTTATTTTTTTTGTTCACTCGCCTCTTGAGGACTGACCACAAGTTCTCAATGAGGTTAAGATCTGGGGAGTTTCTTGGCCATGGACCCAAAATTTTGATGGTTTGTTACCTAAGCCACTTAGTTATCACTTTTGCCTCATGGCAAGGTGCTCCATCATGCTGGAAAAGGAATTGTTCCTCACCAAACTGTTCTTGGATGGTTGGGAGAAGTTGCTCTCGGAGGATATTTCTTTATTTATGGCTGTGTTCTTAGGCAAAATGAGTGAGCCCACTCTCTTGGCTGAGAAGCAACTGAACACATGAATGGTCTCTGGATGCTTTACTGTTGGCGTGACACAGGACTGATGGCAGTGCTCACCTTTTCTTCTCCGGACAAGGTTTTTTCCGGATGCCCCAAACAATCCAAAAGGAGATTCATCCCAGAAAATGACTTTACCCCAGTCCTCAGCAGTCCAATCCCTGTGCGTTTTGCAGAATATCAGTCTGTCCCTGATGTTTTACCTCTAGAGAAGTGGCTTCTTTGCTGCCCTTCTTGACACCAGGCCATCCTCCAAAAGTCCTCTCCTCACTGTGCGTGTAGATGTACTCACACCTGCCTGCTGCCATTCCCTAAACAAGCCCCGATCCAGCAGCAGAATCAACTGTAGGAAATGGTTCTGGCGCTTGCTGGATTTTCTTGAGCGCCCTGAAGCCTTCCTCACAAATGTAGCGGAAATGTTTTTAAGTTCATTTAAAAAGTTCATTTTCATGGCAATGAAAATTAACTTTTTAAAAGTTCATTTTCATGGCAAAGAGGGACTTTGCAATTAATTGCAATTCATTTGATCATTCTTCCTTACATTCTGGAGTATATGCGAATTGCCATCATAAAAACGGAGGCAGCAGACTTTGTAAAAATTGATATTTGTGTCATTCTCAAAACTTTTGGCCACGGCTGTAGTAAAAAAAACAAAAAACAAAACAAAAAACACAGTGTCAAATTTAGAAAAAATAAACTTTAGAACAGCAGGTAAAATCAAATTCACTCCACACCATTAAAATTTTCCTTTTATGGCTACTTTTATGTTGGATGCTGTCTGCTACTGCAATATTTGAGAAAAGTTTTACAAATAGTTGTTAATAGAATGTAAAATTTTGATTTGAAAAAGAAGAATATATGCAAACAGAAAGTTGGTGAATTAAAGGAACGCATTGATATCCATTATTTTATAAGTGATATGACTAAATTTTGCCTCAGAATGGCTTCTTGAAATGATGTTGTTCAACCCCCAAACTATGTACAGTGTGATGTTGCATCATGAAGACAGGCCGTCCGAGGGGTGACAGAGGTTACTATCTACATAAAACACTTTCTTGAATTTGTTTAGCATTGTGTATAAGGAAATCATAAGCCTGGATTATGGAACCACCAATATGTAACACTGTTTGCACTATAGTGAGATATTAATTATTTGCTCTTTTAGTTTTGAGTTTTTTTTTTATAACGTTTTAAATCTGTTTTTACTGAAAAAAAACATACACGTAAAGCCACAGTGTTGGGGTAGCTAACTCAAAGCAACTATTAAACATATATAGTAAACTGAGAGCAAGCTTTCCTGGGGGCAGATTTTTCCTCCTTAAGGGCCGGTTTACACTGGTCCGACATGTGCTTTGACTTCCAGAGCACAAATAACATGTCAAAATCAGTGGTTCCCTATTAGAGCCATCTTAACTGGTCTGACTTTTTGAAAATGTCTCCTGCACTACGTTGGTCCGACTTGGGCACGATTTCAGCCCATTGATATAAATGGAAGTTGGGATCATCATCCGACTTGTGGCATGCAACTTATGCTCTGAGGATCTTAAAGGGGAAGCCCACCCCAAAGTTTAAAAAAAAAAACGCCCCCCCCAAGACCATAGCAGACCCCTCGATCTGGTATGGATTTTGAGGGGAAACCCTAAGCCAAAAAAACAAAAAAAAGAAACAGCGTTGGGTCCCCTCAAATCCATACCAGACCCTTATCCAAGCATGCAGCCCGGCAGGTCAGGAAAGGGGAGGGGGTGAGCGTGTGCCCCCCCTCCTCCTGGACCATACCAGGTCACATGCCCTCAACATGGAGGGCGGGTGCTTTGGGGCAGGGGGGGCTCTGTCCAACAAACCGGGTGGTGGTTGTGGGGGTCTGCAGGCAGGGGGTTTAGCGGAATTTGGAAGCCCCCTTTTAAAGGGGGCCCCAGATCCCGGTCCCCCCAAGTGATTGAGCATGGAGTATATTGTACCCCTATCCACCCCCAAAAAAGCAGTGTAATGTAAATAAAAACAAGAGATGGTTTTTGATCAGTCCTTTATTAAAAGTGAAGAATGTCCCCCATTGTAGCTCCAATGTGGCTTCTTTCTTTCACCGATGTGTCCTTCCTCTGGTCTTCTCCCTCTGCTGCTGTGTTCTTTGCCGCCGCTGTGATCTCTGCTGCCGACCCCATCCTCCTCCGACACTTGTTACCACCATTGTGCCACCTCCGATGTCTGCCAGTTCTTATATAGCCATGGGGCGTGCCCATCCGGTGAAGTCACCATGAGACCCGCCCCTTGTGTGACAGCTCATTCACATGGGGGGGATGGGGGGCCAGGATCTGTGAGCCCCCTTTTTAGGGGGGCTTCCAGATTCTTATAAGCCCCCTGCCCACAGATCCCCACAACCACCCCCCAGGGTTGTTGGGAAGAGATCCCCTGCCCCAAAGCACCCACCACTTGTCCCCCCTCTTTTCTGACCTGCTTGGCTGCATGCTCAGATAAGGGTCTTGCATGGATTTCAGAGGACAACCCACGCCGTTTTTAAAAAAAAATTTTGGCGTGAGGATTTCCCTTCAAAATCCATACCAGACTCAAGGGGCCTAGTATGATCAGATCAAAGTTGGATCCCATCCATTGAAGTCGTATTGAAGTTTTGACATGAAGTCACAGGGCAAAGTCGAATCAGAAGTCGTATGACTTTGTGTCGGATCAGTATAAACACATGATGTAGCTCAAAGCTTGTGCATTAATAAAACAGAGCAAGAGTGTCCTATGGACTCATTTGAAGTGGTTGTAAAAGTAAAAGTTTTTTTTACCTTAATGCGTTCTCTGCATTAAAGGATAAGTCCACCCTCAAACTATAAAATCCCCGCATTCTTTGCGGTGCGAATTACAGTGCATCACACCAAAGAAGTGCAGGCACCCTTTTTGGAGCTGGATTGCATGGCCGTTTTGTACCATGCGATCCGGTGCAGGCAAACCTCACTGCGTTGGCTATGCGTTTGGGTTGTCGTTCACTTTGTATTGACACCTGCAGCTGATCACAAACAGTGCGGCTATAATGCGGTGCAGGAAACGCACAGGGATCGCTGCGTTTCCCACACTGCATATGTTTGAACCTAGGCTAAATCTTTGAGTATATGCGTGAATAGAATATCATCAATAAGTTAATTTATTCAGTGATTCAACTTAAAAAGTGAAACTTATATATTATATAGATTCATTACACACAGAGTAATATATTTCAAGCACTTCTTTCTTTTAATTCTGATGATTATGGCTTACAGCTAGGGAAAACCCACAATTCAGTATCTCAGAAAATTAGGATATTGTGAAAAACTTCAGTATTGTCGACTAATCAACTCAAAACACCTGTAAAGGTTTCCTGAGCTTTTAAATGGTCTCTCAGCCTTGTTCAGTAGGTTACACAATCATGGAGAAGACTGCTGACTTGACAATTGTCTAGAAGACAGTCATTGACACCCTCCACTAGGAGGGTAAGTCACAAAAGGTGCTAAATAAGCTGGCTGTTCACAGAGTGCTGTATCTAAGCATGATAATGGAAAGTTGAAGTGGAAGGAAAAAGTGTGGTAGAAAAAGGGTGCAAAAGCAAAAGGGATAACCCACAGCCTTGAGAGGATTGTGAAGAAAAAAGGCCATTCAAGAATTTGGAGGAGATTCACAAGGAGTGGACTACGGCTGGTGTCGGTGCTTCAAGAGCCACCACAGACAGACGTATCCAGGACATGGGATACAACTGTCACAGTCCTTGTGTCCAGCCACTCCTGAATCAGAGACAACATCAGACGCCTCCTACCTGGGCTAATGAGAAAAAAGGACTAGACTGTTGCTCAATGGTTCAAAGTCCTCTTTTTTGGATTAAAGTAAATTTTGCAATCAAGGTCCCAGAGTCTGGAGGAAGAGTGGAGAGGCACAGAATCCAAGTTGCATGAGGTTCAGTGTGAAGTTTCCACCATCAGTGATGATTTGGGGAGCCATGTCATCTGCTGGTTTTGGTCCACTGTGTTTTATCAAGTCCAAAGTCAGCGCAGCCCTCTACCAGAAAATTCTAGAGCACTTCATGCTTCCCTCTGCTGATCAGCTTTATGGAGATGCTGATTTCATTTTCCAGCTGGAACTTGGCACCTGCCCACACTGCCAAAAGTACCAATACCTGGTTTAATGATCATGTTATCGAGGTGTTTGATTGGCCAGAAAACTCGCCTGACCTAAACCCCATAGAGAATCTGTGGTGTATTGTCAAGAGGAAGATGAGAGACACCAGACCCAACAATGTAGATAAGCTAAAGGCCACTATCAAAGCAACCTGGGATTCCATAACACCTCAGCAGTGCCACGGGCTGATCACTTCCATGCCATGTTGCATTGATGCAGTAATTCGTGCAAAATGAGCCCCAATCAAGTAATGAGTGCATACTATACTGTACATGGACATATTTTTCAATAAGCCAGCATTACTGTATAAAAAGTCCTCTTTTTTAAAAAATTTTTATTGGTGTTCTGTAATATTCTAGTTTTCTGAGATACCGAATTTTGGGTTTTCACTATAGCTGTAAGACGTAACCATCAAAATGTAACCACTTCCCGCCTGCCCTATAGGCAAATGATGGCGGGAAGGTGGTTGTATTATCCTGAGCCTCCGTCATATGACGTCGTGCAGGATAATGCTGCGGTGTGTCACTCTGACACACCGCATCTCCGATCTCGGTAAAGAGCCGACATAGGCTCTTTACCATGTGACCAGCTGTGTCCAATAACGGCTGGTCACATAGTCAATAGGAAGAGCCGTTGATCGGCTTTTCTTAGTTCAGGCACTGACAGGCACGAGTAGAGGAGAACCGATCTGCGGCTCTCCTCAGAGCATTGATTACCAGTGCAGACCCTGGGGGGGGGGGTGTGCCACTAGAGCCACCAGGGATGCCCACCCATGACCACCAGGGATGCCCACCATGGCCACCAGGGATTGCAGTCATGGCTCAGGGAGCATGCCAGTGGTGCCCTCCCTATCAGTGTTGCCCACCATTGCCATCTATCAGTGCTGCCCACCAGTGCCCATCATTGCCATCTATCCCTGCCGCCCATCAGTGCCCATTATTGCCCATCAGTGCCCATCAGTGCCACCTATCAGTGCCCATCAGTGCCACCTATCAGTGCCCACCAGTGCTGCATATCACTGCTACCTATCAGTGCCACATATCAGTGCCCATCAGTGCTGCATATCAGTGCCGCCTATCAGTGCCCATCAGTGCTGCATATTAGTGCCACCCCATCAGTGCCTCCTCATCAGTGCCTGTCAGTGCGGCCTCATAAGTGCTAATCAGTGCAGGAAAAAACGTATCTATTTACAACATTTTATAACATAAATAAAAAAACGCTTTTTGTTTTCAAACTTTTTGGTCTTTTTTTATTTTTACCAAAAATATCACCAAAAGAAAGCTCTATTTGTGGGAAAAATTACATAAATTTGGTTTAGGTACAGTGTTGCATGACCGCGCAATTGTCATTCAAAATGCAACAGCTTGAAATATATTGCTCTGTCTATAATTCATTTATATAGTATATGAGTTTAACTTTTTGAATTGAATTACTGAAAAAAATTTACTTTTTAACCCAGTTCTCCTCTGAATAATTCATATGTTCATTAGCAACGTTCAGATGGGCCTGTACATGTGCTTTCTTGAGCAGGGGGACCTTGCGGGCGCTGCAGGATTGCAGTCCTTCACGGGATAGTGCGTTACCAATTGTTTTCTTGGTGACTATGGTCCCAGTGGCCTTGGGATCATTGACAAGATTTTCCCATGCAGTTCTGAGCTGATTCCTCAGTTCTCATGATCATTGGAACTCCACAAGGTGAGATTTTGCTTGGTGCCCCAGACTGAGGGAGATTGACAGTTATTTTTTATTTCTTCCATTTGCAAATAATCGCACCAACTGTTGTCACCCTCTCACCAAGCTTCTTGGTGATGGTCTTGTAACCCATTCCAGCCTTGTTTATGTCTACAATCTTGTCCCTGACATCCTTTGACAGCTCTTTGGTCTTGGCCATGGTGGAGAGATTGGAATCTGATTGACTGCTTCTGTGGACAGGTGTCTTTTATACAGGTAACAAGCTGAGATTAGGAGCACTCCCTTTAAGAGAGTGCCCCTAATGTCAGTTCGTTACCTGTATAGAAGACACCTGGGAGCCAGAAATCTTTCTGATTGATAGGGTATCAAATACCTATTTCACTCATTAAAATGCAAATCATATTATGAAATGTGTTTTTCTGGATATTTTTGTTGTTATTCTGGCTCTCACTGGTTAAATAAACCTACCGTTAAAATTATAGACTAATCATTTCTTTTTCAGTGGGCAAACGTACAAAATCAGCAGGGGATCAAATATTTTTTCCCTCACTGTAGCTTATAGGTGAAAGAGATGATTCAACAAAATCCTATTAAATCTTTCACTTGCTCCAGATTTGAAACGTGCATGTTACATACACCATGCTTTGCACTTTTGAGTGTTAGGCTGCAATATAAACATTAATCACATATGGCCTCGCCACAAATTCTAGCTTTACGAAATTCCCAGTTTGCAGTTTTTGTTAAAATGGGTCTCAAGTGCTGATCCTCATCCTGGGTGAATTTGGAGGCTAAACAGTTGTAGAATTTAACAAATATTCTGTTAGATGCCCATCTGTTGCTTTCAGTGAGATTTAACCTGTGACCTCAGTTCTTCTCTACAGATAAAGTATGTGCATTTTTGATGTACACAGTTGTGTTTTTTTTAAACTATTTCCTGTAACACATTTAAAAATCTTACACCTTTTTTTTTTTACTAGTGTATTTGCCTTAGGCCGTGTCATTGAGGTGTGAGTGGAACACAACACACGCTGAGATCAAGAGGGAAATTGGGACCCCTGACCAAGGGGTTCTTTATTTTAGGGGGTTAAACAGGGAGTCAGATAAGGGGAAGGCCACAGGGCAATAATTTCAACACCGTGAGGGACGTGCAGAATTTAAACAGGATGGCAATAGGGCACATCAAGGGATAAGTCCAGAGGCACAGGGCAGCAATCTAGTACAGCAGGGACTTAGTCCAGAATCACAGGGCACAATGAGTAGCAGGCCACAATCCAGTACAGCAAAGTCCAGGGGCACAGGGTAGCAATTCAGGGACTCACTAGCCAACAGTGGCCTCAGCAGAGGAAGTCCAGGCGTGTCAGAGAAAAGGCGGTCAAGAAGGCAGAGGTCCTTTACAAAGCCTCAAAGGGCTGTGTGTCTTGGCCTCAGCTTCAGGGCCACACAGACCGTAGCTGAAGGAAGAGCAGAGAATAGAGTCCCAGTGTCCAAAATGCTATACAGAACTACAAGTCCAAACAACACAGAAAACAAAGGCAGTTCCATGTATTTTCTAGTCTCCTTCTAAGAAGACTGGCTGCCATGAGTCCTTCTGTCCATCACCAAAGTAAGCCCTCTACAGTCTGACCCCCTCTTCATTGTTATCTCTGGTACTGTCAGGACCTGGGCTTAAACCGGGACCTCTTCTGTGTCTGGCATTAATTCTTCTCCCTGAGCAATCTGGGATGATTGGACAACCCTGTCTGAACTATTGGACAGCCCTGCCTAGTGTCTTGATTGCTATTGAACCTTTAACTCCTTGCTCCTCCCATGAACTTCCTATATAAGCCTTGCGTCTGCACTTCCTTTTGCCAGATTATTGTGGTCTGATCCTGCATACTACTTGAGCTATTTCTATTGCTGTTTGGAAAACGATAATTTGAGGTACAGTACCTCTTCTATTGGATCAGACTACATGGGCCAGCCTTCAGTCCCCACGTGCATTAGTGAACTATGACCCTGTCACCTGTTTGCTGGTTTTCCTTCCTTGGACCACTTTTGGTAGATCATGACCAATGCAGACCAGGAACATCCACAAGAGCTGCAATTTTGGGGTTGCTCTGACCCAGTCTTCTAGCCATTACAATTTGGCCCTTGTGAAAGTCGCTAAAATCTTTACACTTGCCCAATTTTTCTACTTTCAAAACATCAACTTCAGGGTCCGCATGTTCACTTGCTCCCTAATAAATCCCACACACTTTCAGATGCCTTTGTAACAAGATGGTCAATGTTATTCACATCTGTCAATGGTCATAATGCTATAGCTGATCAATATATAGTTCATCTGGCTGAATAATGGAGAATATTTAAAGTGGTTGTAAAACCAGTGTGTGTTATTACTACAATCCCCTGTGTTACATTACATTATCTGCCCCAGTGTATGTGCTTTTAATACCTATTTTCATAGTGCCGCTAAGTGCTCACGTGACCGCTCTCCTAATCTGATTACTACAGCGAGCGGGGCTGAGAACCTCCTGCTGATGTCAGCCGGGGGAAAGTGGCGGGCGGTCACGTAAGCGCCGAGCGGCGCTATGAAATAAGGTATAAAGCAGCATATTTTTTTAAAAAGCACAAACACTGGGGCAGATAATGTAACACAGGGGATTGTTGTAATAACACACAGTCATGATAGCAGCAGGAGGGGAGGGGCGGAGAGGAGATCGGCACTGTCACTAGCTGTCAGGCAGGGAAGAGGAGAGAGGGAGCAAGTAAAGACAATGGGATGACAGAGACACGTATAATGACCACAGTGTCAGGGTGCAGCAGTCATGATAAACATGGTCAGTTTACAGAGGGGAAAGCAGCACCAGGCAGGATCAACCAGGTATTTTAGATGATACAAAGGGCTACATTTTGTATTATTTTTTTGGCTTACAACTGCACTAACTTTTTAAAGTTGACACACACTGCTAATTGGCGGTTGGCCTTATTATGCCTCAGCTTCCAGCTTCTCTGTTACTTGGTCCGTCCCCTGTAGACTAAATAGGTAAAGTTGGATTTTTTTATTTTGTGAAAACTTTTTGATCTTTGTCAGCATTGCACATATTGCATATGTAGCATGCAGACTAGCTAATGTGAGCTTTCGAAGAGTTAATCATACTGTAGTAAACTCATTTCAAACAGCCATGCTGTTCTAATATACAGCAGACCTTCAGCAAGCCCATCTGTAAGTCCATCTGTGACATGTGCATGGGTAAACTCATTAAAACCAATTGTCAGCCAGCCTTCAATGATTCAACAACACAATGATGTCATGCCTAGTAAGAAGATGTTTTAAACTGATTGAATAACTGGAAAAACAGCATCAGTGAAGCTATTTAGATCTGAACTTCACATAAAGCTAGGGACTGAATTGTATGCTAGTTATTGCATCTGTTTTCAAAGGAGGTCAGAAACACTATAACATTCCTGTAAGTGGAGATGACATCTCCATAAGACAAGGGAAGATAAAAAAAAACCCACATCATACATCCATCAAAAGACAAGATGAGCTTCCAATGTCCTGTCTTGTTTCTGGCTTTGATTTACTGAGATCATGTGATTGATTATTACCTAAATTAATAATCAACTTTGAAGAGATTCCACTACCACTCAAGTAAAGGCTAAGCTTCAATCTGGCTGTTTATAACAGTGTTAAAAACGTGGGGAAGACTATATCAACCCCTGTGTGTTTTTTTTTTTTTTTTTTTTACTGTTTAGTAACCTAATTTTTTAAAACTCTATTCAAGATCCATTTTTTATTTTGTCCATCACATCACATAAACCTCTTAAATATGCTAAAAATATATAGATTTTTTTTTTCCATAGTGTGCACTGCTTTCATACTTCTTGCAAATAGTTTGCATCTGCATGCACTTAGGATGATGATTCTGTGATTCATGTTGAGATCCTTTTGTCTACAAGATAATTGCCTGCACAAGCAACACGTTTCCTGAGAGGGTACAAAAAGAGGTACCAAACTGAGAAAAAAATGAACATTTCTAATGTTTCATTCTCATTGCAGTGGACAGTAACCTTCAGTCAGAAATCTTTTCAAATCCTTTTGTTTTTCGTGGTGGATCATTAGAGATCTTTTACTACACTGCTCAAAAAAATTAAAAGAACACTTTTTAATCAGAGTATAGCATCAAGTCAATTAAACTCCTGGGATATTGATATGGTCAGTTAAGTAGCAGAGGGGGTTGTTAATCGGTTTTAGCTGCTTTGATGTTAATGAAGTAAACAACAGGTGCACTAGATGGGCAATAATGAGACAACCTTCAAAACAGGAATGGTTTTACAGGTAGAGAGCACTAACATTTTTTTCCCTACTCATTTTTTCTGAATGTATTTCACTAGTTTTGCATTTGGCTAGGGTCGGTGTCACTACTGGTATCAGGAGGTAATACCTGGACCCTATAGAGGTTGCACAGGCAATCCAGCTCCTCCAGGATGGCACATCAATACATGCCATTGCCAGAAGGTTTGCTGTGTCTCCCAGCACAGTCTCAAGAACATGGAGGAGATTCCAGGAGACAGGCAGTTACTCTAGGAGAGCTGGACAGAGCCAAAGAAGGTCCTTAACCCATCTGGACCGGTATCTGCTCCTTTGTTCAAGGAGGAACAGGATGAGCACTGCCAGAGCCTTCAAAATTACCTCCAGCAGGTCACTGGTGTAAAAGTCTCTGACCAAACAATCAGAAACAGACTTCATGAGGGTGACCTGAGGGCCCTATGTCCTCTAGTGGGCCCAGTGCTCACTGCCCACCACTGTGGAGCTCAATTGGCATTTGCCACTGAACACCAGAATTGGCAGGTCCGCCACTGGTGCCCTGTGCTTTTCACAGATGAGAGCAGGTTCACTCTGAACACATGTGACAGACGTGAAAGGGTCTAGAGAAGCCATGGAGAATATTATGCTGCCTGTAACATCATTCAGCATGACCGGTTTGGTGGTGGGTCAGTGATGGTCTGGGAAGACACATCCATGGAGGGTGCACAGACCTCTACAGGCTAGACAATGGCACCCTGACTGGCATTAGGTATCAGGATGAAATCCTTGGACACATTGTCAGACCCTACACTGGTGCAGTGGGTCCTGGGTTCCTCCTGGTGCATGACAATGCCCGGAGTATACAGCCAGTTCCTGGAGGATAAAGGAATGATACCACTGAATGTTCCCCACGCTTGCTTGACCTAAATCCAATAGAACACCTCTGGGACATCACATTTCAGGCCAACCAACGCCGCCATGTTGCACCTCAGTCTGTACAGGAGCTCAGTGATGCCCTGGTCCAAATCTGGGAGGAAATATCCCAGGACAACATCCGTCCTGTCATTAAGAGCATGCCCCCTACTGGGGTTGTCTCTGCAACAAGTGGTTGAGGAGCCACATCGGAGGGAGGCCATTTTGGATTTGGTATTCACAAATGGGGATTCGGTATATGATGTCATTGTAGGCGAAACCTTGGGATCTAGTGATCACCAGTCAGTGTGGTTTAATATAAGAACTGTGAAAGAGTCACACCACACAAAAACAAAAGTTTTAGATTTTAGAAAAACAGGCTTTTCAAAAATGAAATTAGTCATAAATGAGTCCTTATCAGACTGGAACGGATTACATGGAGTCCAGGAGAAATGGGACTACTTAAAATGTGCATTATTGAAGGCAACAGAAAATTGCATTAGACTTGTCAGTAAAAGCAAAAAAAGGAAGAGACCACTGTGGTACTCAGCAGAAGTGGCCCAAATCATTAAAAATAAAAAGCTAGCATTTTGTAATTATAAAAAAACCCAGAGCAATGAAGATAAGGAAATCTACAAGATTAGGCAGAAAGAGGCCAAGCAAGTTATAAGAACTTCTAAAGCGCAGGCAGAAGAAACTAGCTCAGTCTATGAAAAAGGGGGATAAGACCTTCTTCAGATATATAAATGAAAAAAGGAAATTAAAACAAGGAATAACTAAATTAAAAACAAAGAACGGAAGGTATGTAGAAGAGAATAAAGGGCTAGCCGACTGCCTTAATGAATACTTCTGTTCAGTTTTTACAGAAGAAAAAGAAGGAGAAGGACCTCCACTTGAAAAAATGACTAATGAATCGTTTGATGCATGTGTCTTTACAGAGGAAGACGTTCTAAGATTGCTGTCTAAAGTGAAGACAAATAAGTCACAGGGTCCTGATGAGATACACCCAAAATTATTAAAAGAGCTTAGTGGTGAGCTGGCAAAACCATTAACAGATTTATTTAACCAATCATTAGTAACAGGAGTCGTCCCGGAAGATTGGAAATTGGCAAATGTCGTGCCCATTCACAAGAAAGGTAGTAGGGAGGAATCGAGCAACTATAGACCAGTGAGTCTGACATCAATAGTAGGCAAATTAATGGAAACCCTATTAAAGGATAGGATTGTGGAACATCTTAAATCCCATGGATTGCAAGATGAAAAACAACATGGGTTTACTTCAGGGAGATCATGTCAAACAAATCTTATAGATTTTTTTGACTGGGTGACTAAAATAATAGACGGTGGAGGTGCAGTAGACATTGCATATCTAGATTTTAGTAAGGCTTTTGACACTGTCCCACATAGAAGACTTATCAATAAACTGCAGTCATTGAGCATGGACTCCCATATTGTTGAGTGGATTAGGCAGTGGCTGAGTGACAGACAACAGAGGGTTGTAGTCAATGGAGAACATTCAGAACAAGGTCATGTTACCAGTGGGGTACCTCAGGGATCTGTACTGGGACCAATTTTGTTTATTATCTTCATAAGTGATATTGCAAAAGGCCTCGATGGTAAGGTTTGTCTTTTTGCTGATGACACAAAGATATGTAACAGGGTTGATGTTCCTGGAGGGAAACGCCAAATGGAAAAGGATTTAGGAAAACTAGAAGAATGGTCAGAACTCTGGCAACTGAAATTTAATGTGGATAAGTGCAAGATAATGCACCTGGGGCGTAAAAACCCAAGGGCAGAATATAGAATATTTGACACAGTCCTGACCTCAGTATCTGGGGAAAGGGATTTAGGAGTAATTATTTCAGAAGACTTAAAGGTGGGAAGACAATGTAATAGAGCAGCACGAAATGCCAGCAGAATGCTTGGATGTATAGGGAGAGGTATAAGCAGTAGAAAGAGAGAAGTGCTTATGCCACTGTACAGAACACTGGTGAGACCTCACTTGGAGTATTGTGCGCAGTACTGGAGGTCATATCTCCAGAAGGATATAGATACTCTAGAGAGAGTTCAGAGAAGAGCTACTAAACTAGTACATGGATTGCAGGAAAAAACTTATCAGGAAAGGTTAAAGGACCTTAACATGTAAAGCTTGGAAGAAAGAAGAGACAGAGGGAATATGATAGAAACTTTTAAATACATAAAGGGAATAAACTCGGTAAAGGAGGAGAGCATATTTAAAAGAAGAAAAACTACCACAAGAGGACACAGTTTTAAATTAGAGGGGCAAAGGTTTAAAAGTAATATGAGGAAGTATTACTTTACTGAGAGAGTAGTGGATGCATGGAATAACCTTCCTGCGGAAGTGGTAGCTGCAAATACAGTGAAGGAGTTTAAGCATGCATGGGATAGGCATAAGGCTATCCTTCATATAAGATAGGGCCAGGGACTATTCATAGGATTCAGATATATTGAGCAGACTAGATGGGCCAAATGGTTCTTATCTGCCGACACATTCTACGTTTCTATGTCAGGCATGCATGCAAGCACGTGGGGGCCATACAAACTACTGAGTACCATTTTGAGTTGCTGCAATGAAATTTCAGCAAATTGGACTAGCCTGCTGCTTCAGTTTTTCACTTTGATTTTTAGAGTGTCTTTAAATTCAGCCCTCTGTAGGTTGATAATTTTTATTTCCATTAAATTATGTGTCATCCTTTCATTCCTTACGCATTACCCAGTCCATATCAGTATAGATATCCAGCATGATATTTTTTCCCCATTGAGATCGGATGTGTTTTCAAAGTGTTCCTTTAATTTTTTTGAGCAGCGTAGTTAGCCATTTTCTAGATACCCAAATAAAGTTGTAGTTTTTTATGGTTTTTAAAATAAACTCCCCCTTTTTATAGAACTTTCAAAATCCATTTTACATTGCTTGGTTTAAAGCTGATTTCCACCCATTTTTGTGTTTATTAAAAGTCAGCAGCTACAAAAAGTGTAGCTGCTGACTTTTAATAAACACACACTTACCTATCCCATGATCCAGTGATGCAGCTGCCCGAAGCCTCGCTCCTCTCCCTCTCCTCTCATTACTAGTGTTGGCAATCGGCTGTGACAGCTTGCGGCTTCACAGCCGGGTGTGCACTGGGCATGTGCGAGTCGCACTGCGCCACATGAATGGTCGGGCAATGTTCTGGGACCTGTGATATGTCCCAGGGGATTGCAGGAAAGGAGGGGGAGAGGAGAACTTTTGCTCGAGTCGCCTAGGCAGCCCAAGCGGAAGTGGGAGCGGGTACCTGTCAAAACTAGGTACCTGCTCCCCCCCCCCCAAAAAAAAGAAAATGAAATGCCAAATGTGGCATGTCAGGGGGTCAGAAGTACTTAAAGTGGAACTTCCACTATTGGGTGGAACTCCTCTTTAACAAGTACAGTAAACCCCCCTCCATCACGGAGGTTACAATCCAGACCCACCCACGATAAGTGAAAATCCGCAAAATAGAAATACCCAATTTAAATATACCCTTGGCATGTTTTTATAACTTTTATGGTATTTTTAAAAGCATTTTAAGGTCTTTAACCACTTACCGCCCGCCCGCCGTCATATGACGGCGGGACGGTGCGGCTATTATCCTGGGCGGCCGTCATATGACGTCCGCCCATTCAAGCAGGGCAGGCGCGCGATCGCGGGCGCGCCGCCGTGCACTGCCGGTGTCGGCGTGTCCCCGGGACACAGCCGATCACCGGCAGGGGGGAAACAGCCAATAGGCATGGCTGTTTCCCACGTGATCGGCTGTGTTCCAATGACACAGCCGATCACAATGGAGGCGCCCGGGAGATGACCGTGCATTCGCGATCGGGAGCGCGCAGCGCGGTCATGTCGGTGGCACTGTGTTCCGTAGGAACACAGCTGTCACCGGCGGTAGTAAACAGTCACTGACAGTGACTGTTTACTATGTGATCGGCTGTGAATCCATTCACAGCCGATCACAAAATGTAAACAAAGAGCAGTAACTCAGTGTTACTAGCTCTTCTCCCCTCACACAGTTTCCAGTATGAGGGGAGAAGAGCTAGAAATAGTGAGTTACTGCTCTGTACCCCTGTAAAAAGTAAAAAGCACACAAATAAAGGTCCCCCCACACAGTCCTCAGCCCCCCCCCAATGTCACCTGTCACCCAACAGTCACCTCATCAGTGCCCAGAAATTGACACCCATAACGTTCACATGTGAGCGCAGCGATCGCAGGCAGAATAACCGCGATTCTGCCCGCGATCCAGAAATCATTGCAAATGGCGGGACGCCTGTGCGCTGCCCGTGATTTGCAATAGCACCCCAAACGCTGTGCGATGTTGCCGCCATTCCTGCCTGCCGAATCACGGTAACATCGCGCAAACATCGCATGACACCCAAAAAAGGTACAAGAGTTTCTTTGGGGCGTCATGCGTTGTTTGCGTGATGTTACCTCGATTCGGCAGGCGGAAATCGCTGCAACATCGCACAGCGTTTGGGGTGCTATTGCAAATCACGGGCAACGCACAGGCGTCCCGCAATTTGCAATGATTTCTGGATCACGGGCAGAATCGCAGTGATTCTGCCCATGATCGCTACGCTCACATGTGAATGTAGCCTAAAGTTCACCGGTCACCAGAGACTGCCATCAGTACCGCCGTGCACCGTCACCTGTCACCCATCAGTGACCATCGCCCATCACCTGTCACCCCATCAATCACCGTCACCTGTCACCCCATCAGTCATCGTCACCTGTCACCCCATCAGTCATCGTCACCTGTCACCCTATCAATCATCGTCACTTGACACCCCATCAGTGATCGTCACTTGTCACCCCATCAATCATCGTCACATGTCACCCTGTCAGTGATTGTCATCTGTCACCCCATCAATCATCGTCACTTGTCACCTCATCAATCATCGTCACCTGTCACCTCATCAATCATCATCACCTGTCACCCCATCAGTCATCGTCACCTGTCACCCCATCAGTCATCGTCACCTGTCACCCCATCAGTCATCGTCACCTGTTTGCCATATACATGCAATCACTTACTGACCGCCTAACGACTATATGCGTCGGCCAGTAAAAGCTAAATACTGGGGTTATGGCAGCAGATAGCCCCCATAACCCCGGTATTTTTTGAAACGGCGGGCGGTCGGCTTTCAGATAAGGGTGGTCCCAGTGGCGGATTCACCGCGGAATTACCCTTACGGTGCAGGGGAAGAGGTGCCCCCCCCCCCTCCTGCCGCGTCCCAGACGTTTTCCCAGCTTACCGGACCCGCCGGCAGCGGGGGAAAACTATCCGGTCCCGGATCCTCAGAGACAGGAAGTCGAGTGAGGGCAAGATGGCCCTCACTCAACTCTATGGTCTTGGAGGACTGGAGCTACGTCAAAAGACGTTGCCTAGCAACCGGTTTAAAGGGCCGCTTTTTTTTTTTGCTTTTTTTTTTTTCCTCTTTCAACAATTTTTTTTTTTTTTTTGCTTTTTTAGTGTAGTTGTGAGGTGTGAGGTCTTTTTGACCCCAGATCTCACAATAAAGAGGACCTGTCATGCCTATTTCTATTACAAGGGATGTTTACATTCCTTGTAATAGGAATAAAAATGATCAAAACATTTTTTTTTTTTTAAACTGTGTAAAAATAAAAAAATAATAAATAAAATAAATAGGAAAAAAAGAAAAAAAAAAAAATTAAAGCGCCCTGTCCCCGTTAGCTCGCGCGCAGAAGCAAACGCATACGCAAGTCCCGCCCACATATGTAAACGGTGTTCAAACCATACATGTGAGGTATCGCCGCGATCGTTAGAGCGAGAGCAATAATTTGAGCCCAAGACCTCCTCTGTAACTCTAAGCTAGTAACCTGCAGAAATTTTTAAAATGTTGCCTATGGGGATTTTTAAGTACCAATGTTTGGCGCCATTCTGTGAGCATGCGCAATTTTGAAGCATGACATGTTGGGTATCTAATTACTCGGCGTAACATTATCTTTCACATTATGGAAAAAAATTGTGCTAAATTTACTGTTTTCTTATGTTTTAGTTCAAAAAAGTGAATTTTTAAAAAAAAAAAACGCATTTGGAAGACTGCTGCGCAAATATGGTGTGATAAAAAATATTGCAACGATCTCCATTTTATTCTCTAGGGTCTCTGCTAAAAAAAAATATATAATGTTTGGGGGTTCCAAGTAGTTTTCTAGCAAAAAAAAATGATTTTAGCTTGTAAACACCAAGTGTCAAAAATAGGCCCAGTCTTAAAGTGGATAAATGGACAACTTTGTGTAAAGCGCTACTTGGATGTTAGGCCTATGTATGTGGCCAGGCTGTGAAAAAGTGTTACACATGTGGTATCGCCATACTCAGGAGGAATAGCAGAATGTATTTTGGGGTGCAATTTTTGCTATGTACATGCTATGTGTTAGAAATATTGCATAAATGGACAGCTTTGTGTAAAAAAAAATGTGTTTTCATTTTCTTTCCACATTTTCCAAAAACTTGTGGAAAAAAATGACATATTCAAAAGACTCATTATGCCTCAAAAATTATACGTTGGGCTGTTTGCTTTCTAAAATGGGGTCATTTTATGGGGGTTTCCATTGTCCTGGTGCTCCAGGGCCTTCAAAAGTGCGATAGGTTGTCAGGAAATTATATGTGTAATTTGTGCTCCTAGAATGCCGGACGGGGCTACTTGAATGTTAGGCCTCTGTATGTGGCCAGGCTGTGAAAAAGTCTCACACATGTGGTATCGCCATACTCAGGAGGAGTAGTAGAATGTGTTTTGGGGTGTAGTTGCAAGTATACATGTGCTGTGTGAGAGAAATAACCTGTTAATACGGCAATTTGTAAAAAAATAAAAAAAATAAATAAAAATCTTCATTTTGCAAAGCATTGTGGGAAAAAATTACAACTTCAAAAAACTCACCATGCCCCTTATTAAATACCTTGGAATGTCTACTTTCCAAAAAGGGGTCATTTGGGGGGTATTTGTACTTTCCTGACTTTTTAGTGTCTCAAGAAATGAGATAGGCCTTCAGTACATCAGGTGTGATCAAGTGTGATCAATTTTCAATGATTCGCACCATAGCTTGTGGACTCTATAACTTTCACAAAGACCAAATAATATACACTTACTTGGGTTATTTTTACCAAAGATAAGTAGCAGTATAAATTTTGGCCAAAATTTGTGAAGAAAAATTACTAATTTGCAAAATTTTATGACAGAAACAAAGAAAAATGCGTTTTTTCACAATATTTTCAGTCTTTTTTTATTTATAGCACAAAAAATAAAAAACACAGTATTGATCAAATACCATCAAAAGAAAGCTCTATTTGTGTGAAAAAAAGGACACAATTTTTGTATGGGTACAGTGTTGCATGACTGAGTAATTCTCAGTCAAAATGTGAGAGCGCTGAAAGCTGAAAATCGGTCTGGGCAGGAAGGGGGTGAAAGTGCACTGTAGGCAAGTGGTTAAACACACTTTTAAAACAATAGAAACACATTTAAACACATAAAATATATTGAGAGAGAGAGCAAGGGCAATGGAAAACACAAAAATATTTAATTAATAATGAATTAATTATTATAATAATATTAATAGGTCTTACAGAAAAAAAACGTGAAATACCGGGACAGTGAAAACTGAATCGCGATATAACGGGGATTTACTGTATATATAAAACAGAAACCAGTGACATTGACTTTATTACACAGACACAGGCTTAACAGATTAGTTGTTGTATACTGGATAGTGTAGGTTTGATATAATGTACATGAAGCATGGCAGGTGTGGTCTATCTCAAAGTATTAAGTATAGTAGGGTAGCAGGGACAAAGGCAATGTACTCACCAACCAGTACATAACACAAGCTGTAACATTAGACAGCTTTCTTAATATAACCTCCTAGAACTTTAAAAAGCATTTTAGCACATGTTGCAAAATATAGGCCTAAGATTGTTCTAGCATAACTAAGAAATTGCTTTATCTCATTATTAGTGCATCATTTTAGAAAATAAAAGCGCTTCCATAAAAGGCAACTGATGTAAACGTTTTTTTTTTTCATTTTACATAAAAGATTATCGTGGCTACATTTGAACCAACATGTAGATTAAAACATTTATGTAACTTATTTATTTCTAATTGTGTCCACCTAGGTATGCCAGATAGGGGAACCCTAGAAAAGAGGAAAGCCGGCCATGTCATTTGACAAATATGTTTGCTACTATGGAAAATCTGAAATACGCAGGATTGTGGTGGACATTTATTGGACAGCACAGTGTTTACACCACACTGTGGGGTTGACTTGCTGAAATTGGGGAGTGCAAAATCTGGTACATAACAATCTGTGCATAGAAACTAGTGTTGTACCAATACCAATACCGGTATCAGTGCCGATACCAAGCATTTTTGCAAATGCTCTGATACCTAAAACCAATACTTTGCATTGTGTTTTGAGCCTATACAAAATGAATGGACTGAATTCACACTGCAAATGGGATTTTAACAGGAATGCAGTGCGATTCTTATCCAAATCGCATGCAAAGTCCTGCTCTGCTCCTGTGTGACCCCAGGCTTGTCATAGTGACTTCAGCCTAGGTTCACACAGGAGCGGTGTGGGAAACCGCGTGTGATTCAGGCAGGAATCGCACCGCATTTCTGTTCAAATCACATGTGATTCTTTGCAGTGCGATTTGAGCTCATTCATTTTGTATGGGCTCAAATTGCACCGCTTGGTATCGGGGAGTACTTGAGCACAAGTATCGGGACTCACTCAGGTATCGGTGCATCCCTAAGAGAAACCAATCAGCTTCCAGGTTTTTATTTTGTCTAAACTTAAAGCATTTGTTACTCTAAAATAAAGAAAACAGATCCTGTTCCCTTAAGTCTCTGTTCACACTACGTCGCTCCGACTTAGGGGGCGACCTGTGAAGTCGCGTGCAGCACTTCATAAAATGAATGTCTATGCAAGTCGCCTCCAGGTCGCCCCAAAGTAGTACAGGACCCTTTTTCTAAGTCGGAGCGACTTGTGTCGCTCCTATTAGAACGGCTCCTGTACTACACAATGGGAGCGTGACGGACCGCGACTTGTCAGGCTAACAAGTCGCCTGACAAGTCGGATCAATGTGAATGCGGTCTAAAACATGTTATACAGCACAGTGCTTGTGATGTGTCATTTGGCTCTCTGTAACATCTAAACAACCTGGCTGATCCTGCCAGTTTCTACCCTCCCCCCCCCCCCCATAAACTGACCACGGTGTATCCTGGCTTCTGAGCCCTGACATCGTGGTCAGTGTACGTGCCTCCGTCACCTGCAGCTCTGCACTGTCCTCCTTTGTCTTCCTCTACCCTCCCTGCCTGTCTGCTCGTGTCAGCACCTGCCCCTCCAGTCCTGCTGCTCTCATATTATAAAATAATCCCATCCACTCTGTAATATAACACTAAGTGCTCCTGTGCCTGTCTTACAGAAAAAAATATGCTTATCTGTACCTATATAACAGCGGCTCCCGGCGATCAGGTGAGCGCTTGGCTCTCTCTCCCCTCCTCCCCGGCTGACGTCAGTGGCAGTGCTCGGCCCTACCCACTGGAGCTGTCACTTGGACAGAAGAGAGAACAGAGAAGTCAGCTGAGCACCGGGAGGCACTCTGACCTGGGTATAGATCAGCATATTTTTTCTATAAGACAGGCACAGGAGCACTTCAGAGTGGATTTGATAATTTTATAGTAGTGGCTTAACAACCATTTTAATTGAACGAGCTGAAGTTAGAAGCTGATTGGCTACCATGCACAGCTGCACCAGATTTTTCACTCTCTAGTTTTAGTAAATTAACCGTAGTGCCAGCCTTTTAAAAGCTCATTGTAAAATGTAGACCATGGCGTGTAGCTGGTGCAGTATGCTGCAAAGAAAACACCATGATTTGAGGAGAGACTTGGTGACTTTCACAGGTCACATGACCAGGATGCTCCTAGCTTTTTTTTTTCCGTGTTTATTCATTTAAATAATAAAAATAACAAAAAGGAGATAAAACCTCAGGAATTAATTTAAATAATAAAAATAACCCAAAAAATCAGAATACCCTCAAGACACATGCTGGTGACTTTAACAAACCTTTCTATTGATTTTGTTGTGGCTTTGGATCTGCCGGGCCTGTTTCCATCAATATTTCCTTCAGTTTCCAAATGTCCTCTCATATTGTAAGACTTTGGTGCTAACACTTGTCTAAGAGTCAGTTCACACTGAGGCGACACGACTCCTTACTACTTCGGGGGCGACTTGTGCATTACCATGCACCACGACTTCGGAGTGACTTGCAGGGACTTCACATAATGGAAGTCTATGCAAGTCGCTCCGAGGTCGCCCCGAAGTAGTACAGGACCCTTTTTCTAAGTCGGAGCGACTTGTGTCGCTCCTGACAAGTCGCCTGAAAAGTTGCGCTAGTGTGAACCGAATCTAAACCTTCCTTAAAGTGATTGTAAACTTTCACTTTGTAAAACAACCCATTCAGTTTAAGTGCCAGTTCACATTTGTGCGATGCGGGAACACTGCGATTATACAGCGTGTTCCTGCATCGCATCCGCACCCCTGGCAGTTCACACTGCCATATGCGATACGCTGGGGGTGTCAATTAGAAGTTAACAACACCCCCAGATCAGTTCGCATATCGCAGTGCGATCTGAAAGTTCGCACAGAATCGGATCACACAAGTGTGAACCACCATGCGATCCGATTCTGCTGCGGACCAAAAAAAGGGTCCTGTGCGTGTTTTAGTGCGATTGTGGTGGGAATTCAGCCATACTAACTCTATGGCTGAATTTGCACCGCACAGAGATTGCATGTCATTTTAGGAGCAGTGCGCTCCGAATTACACAAATGTGAACCGGCACTAAAATAGAAATGAAAGGCAAAACATTTTTGCATAGATATAAAGAAAAACATTACAAATACCTTTTTTCCCTATTTTTATAAGTGATCACAGATCCTCTGTTCTCATTTGCGTAAGAGCTGGGGGGAGGAGAAGCAGCAGCAGCAGCACACCGAGCTTCCCACTTAATGACTGTGCAGTGGGAGCATGTCAGGACAAGTCTGATCATTGGAGGAGAGCACACTGAATTTCCAGCATAGCTAGAGAACTGACCATGGCGTGCTCTCCTGCTTAGTGTGGTCATTTTTTAATAGGAAAGCAGAGGGACTGGCAGGAACAGCAGGGATTTTACACAACGGAAGCAATACAAAGAGAACAGGAGACTTTGTCATACAAGTATATGGCACAGCAGGCACATATTAGAAAAATAAAGTGTTGGGGTAACAAACACTTTAAAGAGACCCCACCACAAGGTTACACTTCTGAAGATTAGGCCTTTATTCAATATTGTAAAATAGTAAATAGTTATGCACTTTTTTTTTTTATTTGCTCCTTTAGGAAATACTTAGGAGCACTTTTGGTAATAATCAATGTAATCAAAGTAATCAAAATGCTTTATGTGGGGTTCCTATTAACAGTAAAATGCTCCTGTTAGCAGAGGGAGAAAACTCAAACAAAATATTGAGGGCATATAAAATTCCTATTGTTACTTTTTTTTTTTTTTTAAAGAAGAGCTTCATTAAAAAGCTTGCACCATTTGGAATATGAACACTTTTTTTTTAGGAATATGTAATGAACAATATAGCATTTAAAGTGCAGGGGGTTGGCAAAGTAGATTGGTTGGAAGTATGTAACACACAGAGTGCAGGGGTCGGTAATATATAATGCACATTGTGCAGGGGTCAGGGGGCATAACACACAGAGAACAGGGGCTCTTCGACAGCTGACTGTGGTGAGCATAAATCGGTATTAAACCCAAAACAAAACATTTAATATATTGCAGCATCCTTAGATGCGGTGGAGTAGGAGTTTGTTGATTTTTTTTTTTAAGGATTTTTTTTTTGCTGGTGATCTGGCCAGTAGCACACCTCCTGTATTAGACTCGGTTCACACCTATGCAGTTTGCTTTTAATCTGTTTCTGCAGTGCTTTTTGCGATTTTACGCACGTGTTTTTGATGCATTTTTCACACATTTTTGATGCGTTTTGCATTTTTTATACTTTTTTGCTCAGTTTGTTGTTGGGTAGATTAAAAAAAATGGAAATTGTTGCAAAAGTGCACTACATGCTTTTCTGCAGCTTCTCCATGAAATTATTTTGAACCAAAAACGCGCCGTTTTGCTATTAAAAAGTCCCTGACTCTTTCCAAAAATGAAGCGGCTGAAAAAAAGCATAGATGTGAACATACAATGGATATAAAAAGTCTACACACCACTGTTAAAATTTCAGGTTTCTGTGACATAAAAAAATGAGACCAAGATAAATAATTTCAGAACTTTTTCCACCTGTAGGCTACGTTCACATGTAGGCGTTTTAGGGCGTTTTTCAGCTTTAAGGATCAGCTCAAAAACGCCCAACAAGACAAATCCTATTCATTTCAATGGCCCCCTGTTCACATCTGAGCGTTCCGATGCCTTGAGGAAAACGCCCGACGCTCCAAAAAGTACATGAGCTTCTTTTTTGGCTGATTACAGGCGTTTTTGTTAGACGTCAATGTCTTCCTCCAAACACCTGCAAAAAACGCCTATAAAAACGCATGTAAAACACCTGTAAAATGCCTATAAAAAACGCCTGGAAAACACCTGAAAAACGCCTATAAAAAAAGCAACGCCTAGATGTGAACGTAGCCTTAATGTGACCTCGAAACTGTACAACTCAATTGAAAAATGAACTGAAATCTTTTAGAGGGGGGGGAGTAAAAATTAAAAAAAAAACTAAAATAATGTGGTTCCATAAATGTGCACACCCTCTTATAACTGGGGATGTAGCTGTGTTCAGAATGAGGCAATCACATTCAAACTTATGTTAAATAGGAGTCAGTACACGCACCTGCTATCATTTAAAGTGCCTCTGATTAACCCCAACTAATATTCAGCTGTTCTAGTAGGTCTTTCCTGACATTTTCTTAGTCACATCCTACACCAAAAGCCATGGACCGCAGAGAGCTTCCATAGCATCAGAGGGATCTCATTGTTAAAAAGTATCAGTCAGGAGAAGGGTACAAAAGAATTTCCTAGGCATTAGATATACCATGAAACACAGTGAAGACAGTCATTATCAAGTGGAGAAAATATGGCACAACAGTGACATTACCAAGAACTGGACGTCAACTGAAAATTGATGAAAAGATGAGAAGAAAACTGGTCAGGGAGGCTGCCAAGAGGCCTAGAGCAACATTAAAGGAGCTGCAGGAATCTCTGGAAAGTACTGGCTGTGTGGTTCACGTGACAACAATCTCCCGTATTCTTCATATGTCTGGGCTATGGGGTAGAGTGACAAGACCGAAGCCTTTTCATTGAAAGAAAAACATCCAAGCCCGGCTAAATTTTGCAAAAACACATCTGAAGTCTCCCAAAAGCATGTGGGAAAATGTGTTATGGTCTGATGAAACCAAGGTTGAACTTTTTGCCCATAATTCCAAAAGATATGTTTAGCGCAAAAACAACACTACACATCACCAAAAGAACACCATACCCACCAGTGAAGCATGGTGGTGGCAGCATCATGCTTTGGGGCTGTTTTTCTTCAGCTGGAACAGGGGCCTTAGTCAAGGTACAGGGAATTATGAACAGTTCCAAATACCAGTCAAAATTGGTACAAAAGCTTTAGGCTTCTGCTTGAAAGCTGAACATGAAGAGGAACTTCCTCTTTCAGGATAACAATGACCCAAAGCATACATCCAAATCAACAAAAGAATGGCTTCACCAGAAGAAGATTAAAGTTTTAGAATGACCCATCCAGAGCCCAGACCTGAATTTGAATGAAAATCTGTGGGGTGATCTGAAGAGGGCTGTGCACAGGAGATGCCCTCACAATCTGACAGATTTGGAGTGTTTTTGCAAAGAAGAATGGGCAAATATTGCCAAGCAAAGATGTGCCAGGCTGACAGACTCAAACCCAAAAAGACGGAATGCTGTAATAAAATCAAAAGGTGCTTCAACAAAGTATTAGTTTAAGGGTGTGCACACTTATGCAACCATATTATTATTTTTTTTATATAACAAGCATGGTTTACTGCATATACAGACTGATTTTACTTTTGTGGATTTAAAGTATTAAAACTGTTATTGTTATTACTGTTAATTAAAATTGTTATTTTTCTTGGTATTCGTCTCCTATCACAATCGGGGGGGGGGGGGGGCAGCATTTGCAGCTGGAGCCATTTAAGCTCTGCTACATTTTCATATGCTAACAGGGAGCATGCTGGCAGGAGGGGATGGCAGAGGGATAACTCAAATGCTTGCTTTATAAACCAGTTTAAAAAAATGTTGTTAGATAAATAATTAATGTTTATCAGATTTGTGTATTTGCTTTATATAGCTTAGAGTGTACTGATTAGCTCTTTGGATCTGTGTTTTATTGTGTTGCTTTTTCCTAGGACCACTTTAATCTGAACAGCCCAGCAGGAATGAATTGTTTGGTGGATGGAACCATTCCAGCAAGTTCTGGTTTATCAAGCTCAAGTGCTTTGGTGTGTTGCGCAGGGCTTGCTACTCTTGTTGCAAATGGGAAGACTCTGTCAAAGGTAATTGATTCATCTAATGTATTTGGTTTGGGGGACTAAAAGAAATAACTTGTGTAGTATTAGGTCATGTGAACTAAAAGGGACAAACAAACTACTGTTAGTACTTCTAAAATGTACTAATTGTCTTCTTAAAGGTAATGCGTTAAAATAACTTAACTCCCTTAAGAGACTTATGAGAGATAGATATGTCCTACTTCGGATATCTGTTTAGGACATGCCACTCAAGCCCTGTTTGCCTCTCAGAGAAATACTCTTCGAAACTCATTAGAAACTCATTAGAAATTATGCTACTTCTGCCTACCCACACAAAACTTGGTTCCCAGTCATTCATGCAGAAGTAAGACTCTAACTTCAAAAAGATAGGGATCAATGCGAGAGAGATATTGCAGCTCTTGATGAGCAAGACTGGAAAGAATTTTCCATTTCCTACTACTTTACAGTAATTTCATTTAAAGGTAGGCTTATTCAGCTTAGGAACTTTTACAGTCTATTTTACACCATCCAGACTGTTTAAAATGGGTAAACATGCCTTTTTGTCATAAATGTCAGGGAGTTGATGCTGACCTGCTGTATATGGGACCTTTCACATGGCGACATTAGTTCAGTTACATTTTTTTGCTAGGTTTACACTAGCTTGGCTTTCTTTGGGTATTAGGGTTTAATTATAAAAAATTGGTGCAAATAAAAATATTTACAGAAAAATGGGTTACAAGGAAATAGAGACACAATTCAGCAATTTAGAAGAATAGATAAAGAATTAGAAATGAAATACTTGCATTCAAAAGTCCTGGTATTATCTTAGTTTCAGAAGCTGAACATGTGTGATCGGTCCTTCCTTGAGCGATGTTACGGCTTGATGTTAAAATTGAGAACTGAGAGCTCCATCAGCTCCTATCTTTTTCTCTGACCCACAGGGGTGTCACCAGAAGTACTTGACCAATAAACACTGGGGCCATGGGCGGCCCCGGAGGCTCATAAACTGCTAAGGGACCTCCCAGTTAGACAGATTTCTAACAGAAGTCATATCTCGAAATATGTAATAGTTACATTCTTGAAACTGATATTTTATTGTCCGACATTAAATTTATTATCCACAGACACTAAAAACGGGTTATCTCGGAATAACCTCTGACCTGTAAGGCATCTGATCGCTAGCTTGTCTTCCATAGGATCGAATGTGATCATGTATGATCTAAATTCGATCTGTATTTTATTTGCCATTCAAATATATATTTTCTAGAGACATATCTTGTTTGTGTGTAAAGTTAGGAATATTGTGGGTAACTGTGTCCAAATAACAGAGCTCTTGAATGCTTTGTTATACGACCTATTAGCCATATGGCTTTGCTCAGATTACAACATAGCTCTGAGCAGGAAGAGACATTTCGGCTAGGATGTCTGTCTGTCTTTGCTCAGATAAGGGTTTTACAACCTGGCCTGCCATTTGCCAGGCGTCCTGTGCTGACATAACAGCTCTGTTTGAAGCCTTGCATACTAATGCAAAAGGGACCCAGGGGGTAATTAGTTTGAGGAGAGAGAGGGGGGGGGAGGAAAATAGCTCTGCGTACACATCTGCTGGCTACAGCTTTAAACGAAATGGTCGCCTGTGTCACTGGACAACATGGATGCCCGTGATGACAAAATGGGGTCCCAGCGCACGACACCATTACACGGCTCACCCTCACAAACCCATTGGTTTTCAATGTAGGTTGTGTTACCCAGGCACAATAAAGTTGGTGAAGTCCATTACAAAGTACTTTTGAGGATATATAAGAAAAATTAGTAATAGTAGTCTCAAGCTGATTGGCTGCTCAGCTTTAACAGCTATTCAGTGGGGATTTTAAGCAGGAGCCATTAAGGTATATGGGGGAAAGCATAGAGGTTTTCAAATTTCTCTTGAAAAGTAGAAGTTAGCCATGACTATGAGGTTGGCTATGCAGGCATGATACTTCTTTCAGAATTCTCCTTAGCCTAACATGAATGCTTGCCAGTATCTGCCACCAAGGTTGGCAGATACTGTTAACATGGATCTCAACTTGGTTTAACAGTAGGAATCATTCCAGAAGTACCTATCAGTGTAATGCATGCATAAATTATGACAATGTGACCCAGCCAAAATCACAGAAGGGTTTAAAATCTGGCCTACAGCAGTTAGGTGCAATGGTTCAAAGTTTGATCACAGGCTAAAAGTAAGTAAAAGTAAGCATGTGTATGTAAAGCTGCCCATAGTGGGATCAAAATTCATCCAGTTCAGCAGGGACTGGACAAATTTTGATTCATGTATAGGCACCGTGGTTGTACAGAAGTCATCTACCAATCAGCATAGAAGGCTATAGCTCCTTGGACATTTTCCCTTTTTTGACAATGTTTAGCTGAAAGTGAAAAACCTCTTTAGGAATGTATTATTGAGTCCTCAAGTCAGTTGAATGCTGGGACTTGTTAAGAACAGGACACTACATCTGTTCCTGAAAAGGAGCCTGGATGGTCATTTAGTGATGATGTAGCCAAAATGAAAAATACTACCTCGTATCATGGAATAATAGAAGTAAAAAAAAAAGGTGAAAAAAAAAAAAAAACAGTCAAAATGTATTATTTAACCATATGTGCTAAATAAACACAAAGTCAAACATTTAAGTGAAATTAGAAACTTCGCTGCTATCTACATGAATTAGGCTTAAAATACCACATTCATAATTTTGATATAAAGCATAAATATACTTGATATAAAACCAATAATAACAAACAGTTCAGTAAAATGTCCCAGTATACCGATATTCTCAGTGTAAAGTGCTTGTGCTCTTATGGACAAAAAATTTGCTCTACGCAAAGTGCTTCTGGAGTCCCCACATGGACTGACACTTAACACAGGATATTGACCTAATATTTCTAGGTTCTGCACTTTTTGGGGTAACCCCTTATATATTTTCTTTGCCGTTCACACTTCACCCATGTATTGCTCCTTCGTTTGGGAAAGAAGATACCAGGGAAGAGATCTCATAGCCTAAAACAGTTCAACTTATTTAGAGTATAAAATACAAAGTAATCTACTCACTTGTGACAATGCTTATATAAATCGGCTTTAGGTGTATACAGCTTGTATAGGGTGAAGATGGCAACCACCACCCCGATCCCGGAAGCAGTGTATGTTCCACTGACCAGATATGATGTCACCAGAAGTGACTTAACAAAAGCAGTGGTGCACAGCGCAAAATAGGTGTACTAAATAAGGTGCAAAAAATGTGCAATGTTGCAAAATTTGTATCAACTTAACTGTTGCATCTCCACCCTAGAGTAAAATCTCTCTAAAGTGCCACAATAGTGCACATCAAAAACAGATTATAGTGCAAATTACCTGCAAAAATACATAATTATATGTGCATAAACCAATCAATATAAAAATATATATAAATATGCAAGTATATAAAGAAGTCCCAGAAAAGTTCAATTCTCTAAGCAAGTAGCCAGTGAAAGTGCAATGTGCTTAGGTGCTCCTTATTATGCAGATCAGTGCCAATCCATGCCAAAATAAATTGCAATATCGTGAGGATCCACTCCCTATTGATACTTCCACTTACCAGACTGCCAGGACCCCCTAGCAATACTGCATGTGGATCAAACACGCTTAGTCCAGTGTGGAATGGGATCTTTTCCTTTTTCCTTGGGACTGGTTAGCTTCCAATATTCAGTCTCCCCCAGATGGACCAATATTATATGGGACCGTAGAGAAGGAAGACTCATATAGTGTAATCCCGTTTTAATAATTTATTTAGTAAAACAAGAATAACACTCACATTTTTTCCATAATAAAAAAAAGCCTTGCAATGGACACAATCTCATGTGGCTGGAAAGACTTCCTGGTTGTCAGTGCTCGCTCGGGCTGCGCTGGTCCCGGCTTGCGTTCCACCGTGACCGGAAGTGACGTATACTCTGGCGTAAACTGGAAATTGCGTTGACGCGTTTCGCCCTCCAGGACGTTTGTACAGACGTATTTCCAGGTTACGGAGAGGCAGGTATCTTATATACCTCCTCCAACAATTATCGTGGTTTGTACTTCCTGTTCCTGTTGGGTGTACCCGGCCTCATCTACACCCAACAGGAAACCGCGCATTGCCTTTCTTAAACAATGGAATGGGAGCATGAGACACATAAAAAACATACATATTTCCAAAAACTTTAAAATATTTATATGCTTCAAAAGGGAAGTCTAAATGTAATATTTGAGGTCATAATCTAAATATAATTTTAGTCAAAGTATAATTTAAATTTTAATCCCTGGGGTTTTAAATAGGTGCGTAGGCTATCTGACGGATACCCATCCCCACCCACTTGGGGGAGCATCTTACCACCCTATTTAACCCCACATGGTTGTATTACAAATATAATGAAGAAATATCAAAAACAGTCTGAATCTCAAGTGTGGTCATTATAGCTTATATAATATCCCACAGGCAATTATATAGACATAATAAAAAAATGTGCAAATTACTATAAGTATCTATTCACTAATACATTATGGGAATTATATTGTGAATAAATGAAAATTGTAAAATATTATAAAATGGAAAATGTACGTTATATTAGAATGAACAAAGTAAAAGGAAAATAGCATTATAAATTACCAATTGGATAAAAAACAATTATTGTCAAAATCAGCATTTAACCCCTTAGGATGCATAGTATTTAGAAGGTAAATCCACTTCCCTTCATTTTGGGATACCCCTCTAGTTAGGTTATCCCCTCTCAGCCGGATCAGCAGGAACCGGCCAAAATTTGGATCTGAATGTACCAAGTTGATTGATCGATCGATCAACTTGGGTACAACCAGCCTGCAAGATTTTCTTACCATTACCCCTATAGCCGCTAGCAATAATCACTGTCTTCTCCCGGCGGGGATGGCCAGAAGGAGACAATGGCTCGGCAGGAGGAATTTCCCTGTCAGCACTGTCTGTGTTTATGGGTGGTGCAACCCGTGGTTGCAGGAAAGAAGTTCGCTCTTTGTATGGCCTGCCTAAGATGGCAGCTTCCTTAGCTGTAAAGGATATTAAGGTTTAGTTCCGCTTTTAAGCTGAACTTCAGATATGATCTTAATTGCATAGTTACATTGGTCAAGCTTGGACCAATGTACACATTACATATCTCATAGCTGATGAACCTCTGTGGAAACTTAAAAATCACTGTAGCAGCCAGTGCTAGTACAGTGATTGCCGCAATCTTCCAGGTCCTGTGCTGTTTAGAGAACGTCTTGTATTCATAAGGAGTTCTGTGAATGGTGGCAGTTCCAAACTGACCCCCTGTGGTCAGTATGCAGTGAGGAAGCCACTTGGCACAGGACTTAGAAGATTGTACGCTTTCACAGCAATTCCTTAGCTATGAAATATGCATCCTTACAAGCTGGTCCAATGTAGCTAAGCATTTAGGATTATACCTAGAGTTCAACTTTAGATTAGGTAGACCATGGCTGAATCCATATTTATGTGGACAAAGGTATATCATTTATAATGCTGAATGAATAGGTGATGCTGGGTTCATTATAATATTGATTTTTAAAACAAAAGTGAAGTTGGTGGTGTATGGAGCCTCTCATTGAAAGTAAAATGTTATTAGGTGCGTGTCTATTATGCAAGTCACGCTAACATCATTTTAACATACAGATGGAACGTGGAAAAGCAGTCTTATGAAAAGAAATGTGAGGTGCGCAAACAAATGAAGGGAGCTATCAGCAGCAACCGAAACTCCAACCTGGGTGGAGTAAAATGTATAGAAAGTGGTGTATGGGTGCGCTTGATAAATAATCAGTGTAGGTATTCCAAAAAGAAAAACACTGCGTGAGAATAAATGTGTACCATTAAATAATAAAGCTTAAATTTGCACAACAAAAATGACAGTGGGTATGTCAAAAAACACTCTCTAAAGCATAAATGGGTGATAAATAAAAAGTCCCAATGAAGTCCATAAACAAGTGCAAAGAATCTTCTTAGTGATCAAGTGTGAATGAAAGCAGGATGTACAGACTCGTATCCCCCACAGCTTCACGTGTTATGGATAAGGTGATGGTACCCAGGTGAATGGAAGCAGGATGCACAGACTCGTATCCCCCACAGCACCACGTGTTATGGATAAGGTGATGGTACCCAGGTAAGGGTACCATCACTTTATCCATAACACGTGGTGCTGTGGGGGATACGAGTCTGTGCATCCTGCTTCCATTCACGCTTGATCACTAAGAAGATTCTTTGCACTTGTTTATGGACTTTATTGGGACTTTTTATTTATCACCCATTTATGCTTTAGAGAGTGTTTTTTTGACATACCCACTGTAATTTTTGTTGTGCCAATTTATGCTTTATTATTTAATGGTACACATTTATTCTCACGCAGTGTTTTTCTTTTTGGAATACCTACACTGATTATTTATCAAGCACACCCATACACCACTTTCTTAAGCAGTCTTATGCTTTCTATGAAAAGCTAATTTTATTTTCATGAAACACCTGCCTGGGTGACATAAGCATTTACCAGCGAGTGAGGAAATATGTCTAGTCCTGAAGGGGTTATAATGTTACTTTAGCCTAGTTTATTATGTCGATTATGTCACTTGATCTTTTTAAACATCTCTTTGGAATAAGGGTTTAGTAAATAGATACACTCCTTGTTCCCGTTTTGTGAGAGGGGTGGATCTATTTGCTTTATCGCTGTCTTTGACAACATGTAATAGTGCCCAACAGTCAGCACAAAGGAGTTTTATTTTAATGTTGTTGTGTCTCTAGATAATCCTTTAATTGTTTGGTTTCCTTTTGCTACAAGTGAGTATACCCTTTCAGGATCATGTTAGAATGCAGACATTCTGAGCTTCAAAGAACAAGAAGCTGACACACATATTTCCTGTAAATGTATATGTCAAAACATATGTAATTGCAGTTTTATTTTTTGCTTTTGATTTGTTACTAACTACTTAATTGCTGAAATGTTACAGTTCTGAGCTATATATATAGAACTATAAAAAGTAAGTTGTTTTAGTCTACTGAGACCTTTCACAACTGTGAAAATTGAGGGAATGTTAAAGCCCAAGCTTAGCTAAAATAAAAATCATAAAAATCCGCACAAGGAACATAATTTAAAGTTATTATGATGTGTCCCTTGTGCTTATTCTTCTTCTTCTAGGGGAAATCTTATTCTCTTCTACCACAGCCCCTTCACCTCCCGCCGATGTTTCAATAAAAATAACAAGCATGTTATACTTACCTGTTTTGTACAGTGGTTTTGCACAGAGCAGCCTGGATCCTCCACTCCTCGGGTCCCTGTTTGGCTCTCCAGGCCCCTCCCCTTCTGTTGAGCAGCTTGCAATGGGGGCATCTGAGCTAAATCACAGCTCCGTGTATCCATTTAGACATGGAGCTGCGGTTCGGTCTCGTCCCCCTCTCTTCTCATTGGTTAACTGACTTTGATTGACAGCTGCGGGAGCCAATGGCGCTGCTGCTGTGTCTTAGTCAATAAGGAGGGGAGTCCTGGATGGCTGAGACAGTCGTGGACATCGTTGGCTCGAGAGGGGGCTCAGGTAATCATTTGGGGGTTGGGGGCTAAAGGGGAGCTGCTGCATGCAGAAGATTTTTTATCTTAATGCATAGAATGCATTAAGATAAAAAAAAAACCTTCTGACTTTACAACCCCTTCAAATAACTAAAGGGCTGCCAGGAGCTTTCATCAAGAGATCTTGACTAAACCTGCCCTTTTTGCTGAAGACAAGCAGACCAAGGACATGGATTACTAGAACCATGCCCTGGGTCTGATGAGACCAAGATAAACTTATTTGATTCAGATGGTGGTAAGCGTGTGTGACGGCCACCAGGTGAGGAGTACAAAGACAAGTGTGTCTTACCTACAGTCAAGCATGGTGATGGGAATAGTTACATAGTTACATAGTTAGTGAGGTTGAAAAAATACATCAGTCCATCCAGTTCAACCTATGATGTGTGTGTGTTTGCTGTTAACCGTACATTGTATACCCCTGTATGTTGTGGTCTTTAAGGTGCCCATCTAATAGTTTTTTGAAACTATCGATGCTCCCTGCTGATACTGCTGCTTGTGGAAGAGAATTCCACATCCTTACCGCTCTTACAGTGAAGAACCCCTCACGTACTTTAAGGTTAAACCGCCTTTCCTCTAGTTTTAGTGAGTGGCCACGTGTCTTATTGTATTCCCTTTCTCTGAATAGTCATGGTCCGGGGCTGCATGAGTGCTGCCGGCACTGGGGAGCTAGAGTTTATTGAGGGACCCATGAATGGCAACATGTACTGTGACATACTGAAGCAGAGCATGATCCCCTCCCTTCATGGGTTGGGCCGCAGGGCAGTATTCTAACATAACGACCCCAAACACACCTCCAAGACAACCACTGCCTTGCTAAAGAAGCTGAGGGTAAAGGTGATGGACTGGCCCAGCATGTCTCCAGACCTAAACCCTGTTGAGTATCTGCGGGCATCCTCAAATGGAAGTTGGAGGAGCGCAAAGTTCTGATATCATCATGGAGGAGTAGAAGAGGACTCCCATGGCAACCTGTGAAGCTCTGGTAAACTCAATGCCCAACAGGGTTAAGGCAGTGCTGGAAAATAATGGTGGCCACACAAAATTTTGACACTTTGGGCCCAAATTGGACATTTTCACTTAGGGGGTATACTCACTTTTGTTGCCAGTGGTTTAGACATTAATGGCTGGATGTTGAGTTATTTTGAGGGGACAGCAAATTTACACTATTTATGTTATATAAGCTGTACACTCACTACTTTACATTGTAGCAAAGTGACATTTCTTCAGTGTTGTCACATGAAAAGATAGACTAAAATATTTACAAAAAATGTGAGGGGTGTACTCACTTTTGTGAGATACTGTATATGTGTATAAAAGGCTCTCCCACTATGAAAACCTAATATTTGTCAACCGTAACAAAAACTCATATATATATATATATATATATATATATATATATATATATATATATATATATATATATATATATACAGTATCTCAGAAAAGTGAGTGCACCCCTCACATTTTTGTAAATATTTTATTATATCTTTTCATGTGACAACACTAAAGAAATGACACTTTGCTACAATGTAAAGTAGTGTACAGCTGTGTAAATTTGCTGGCCCCTCAAAATAACTCAACACACAGCCATTAATGTCTAAACCGCTGGCAACAAAAGTGAGTACACCCCAAAGTGAAAATGTCCAAATCGGGCCTAAAGTGTCAATATTTTGTGTGGCCACCATTATTTTCCAGCACTGCCTTAACTCTCTTGGGCATGGAGTTCACCAAAGCTTCACAGGTTGCCACTGGAGTCCTCTTCCACTCCTCCATGACGTCATCACGGAGCTGGTGGATGTTAGAGACCTTGCACTCCTATAGCTTCCATTTGAGGATGCCCCACAGATGCTCAATAGGGTTTAGGTTTAGAGACATCCTTGGCCAGTCCATCACCTTCACCCTCAGCTTCTTTAGCAAGGCAGTGGTCTTCTTGGAGGTGTGTTTGTGGTCATTATCATGTTGGAATACTGCCCTGCGGCCTAGTCTCCGAAGGGAGGGGATCATGCTCTGCTTCAGTATGTCACAGTACATGTTGGCATTCGAGCTTCCCTCAATAAACTGTAGCTCTCCAGTGCCGGCAGTACTTATTCAGCCCCAGACCATGACACTTCCACCACCGTGCTTGACTGTAGGCAAGACACAGTTGTCTTTTTATTCCTCACCTGGTTGCCGCGACACACGCTTGACACCATCTGAAACACATACGTTTATCTTACTCTCATCAGACCACAGGACATGGTTTCAGTAATCCATGTCCTTAATCTGCTTGTATTCAGCAAACTTTTTGCAGGCTTTCTTGTGCATCATCTTTAGAAGAGGCTTCCTTCTGGGATGACAGCCATGCAGACCAATTTGATGCAGTGTGCGGCGTATGGTCTGAGCACTGACAGGCTGACCCCCCACCTCTTCAACCTCTTTAGCAATGCTGGCAGCACTCTGGATATGTCGCTGAGCATGTGCACTCAACTTCATTGGTTGATCATGGCGAGGCCTGTTCTGAGTGGAACTTTTCCTTTTTAAACCGCTGTATGGTCTTGGCTACCATGCTGCAGCTCCATTTCAGGGTGTTGGCAATCTTCTTATAGCCTAGACCATCTTTATGTAGAGCAACAGTTATTTTTTCAGGTCCTCAGAGACTTCTTTGCCATGAGGTGCCATGTTGAACTTCCAGTGACCAGTATGAGAGAGTGAGAGCGATAAAACAAAATTTAACAAACCTGCTCCCCATTCACACCTGAGACCGTGTAACACTAACAAAGTCACATGACATCGGGGAGGGGAAATAGCCAGTTGGGCCCAATTGGGACATTTTTACTTAGGGGTGTACTCACTTTTGTTGCCAGCTGTTTAGACATTAATGGCTGTGTGTTGAGTTATTTTGAGGGGACAGCACATTTACACTGTTATACAAGCTGTACACTCACTACTTTACATTGTAGCAAAGTGTAATTTCTTCAGTGTTGTCACATGAAAAGATATAATAAAATATTTACAAAAATGTGAGGGGTGTACTCACTTTTGTGAGGTACTGTGTTTTATATATATATATATATATATATATATATATATACACACACACACACACACATACACAAAAACAAAGTTCAAAAAACAGTAGAAGTCAAAATAAAAATCAATAAAAGTCCATTATATAGGTGAATATTATTGCAGTTGCATCATAATTAAAGTGCTGAAGTGCCAAATGCTGTAAACAAAATTGGTGCAGTCCATCTTCCCCTGATATGTGCCCTCTCACTCACCAGCTGCCATAGTCACCCATAACAGAAGTCATGTGAGCTTTGCAAAACATCTTAGATGCTGGGATTAGTAGTCCTCCAATGGAGCTCCTTCTTTGTGGATGCGGATTCCCTTCATGTATAGTATATAGCAGCCCTCAAATGTTCCACTCACCTGCTCCCATTTTACGAGTGGAAAATGATTGAGGACGAGTGTGGGGCTGCCTCGGGAGCCGTTCTCCCAGTGATCGCCCAGGGGAAGAGAGAGGAGAGGAAAGCCGGCCAGGTAATCAGAGCGAGGATCGCCCCGCTGTAACAGCTATTACTTGAATTGCCGGGCGCTCGCCATCACACACAGCACTGCCTCCTGGCCCGGGTTCTTTGATAGACAGAACACCGGTCAAATGCCTGGACATGTGATGTCTGGTCTATCATAGGTGCCGATCCAAGAGGCAGGACTGTGTGTGATGGCAAGTGCTTGGCAATTCAAATGAAAGCTGTTACAGCGGAGCGATCCCCACTCTGTGATTATCCGCCCGGCTTTCCCCTTCCTCTCCTCTCTCTTCCCCTGCACTGGTGAGGCTGCATTGATGGGCACAGGTGAGGCTGCATTGTAGGGTACAGGTGAGGTTGCATTGATGGGCACATGTGAGACTGCATTGAGAGGCACACCTTAGGCTGCATTAATGGGCACAGAGGAGGCTAAATTGATGGGCAATAATGGGCACAGGTGCGGTTGCATTGATGGGCACAGGTGAGGTTGCATTGATGGACACTGGTGAGGCTGCTTAATGGGCACAGGTGAGGCTGTAGTGATGGGCAAAGGGGAGGCTGCATTGATGGGCACAGATGAGTCTGCGTTGATGGGCACAGGTGAGGTTGCATTGATGTGCACAGGTGAGGCTGCATTGATGAGCACTGGTGAGGGGGCATTGTTGGGCACTGATGAGGCTGCATTCATGGGCACAGGTGAGGTTGCATTGATGGGCACTGGTGAGGCTGCATTCATGGACACTGATCAGGTTGCACTGATGGGAACTGGTTAGGTTTCACTGATGGGCACTGATGAGGCAGCACTGATAAGCTTCACTGAGGATGCTGCACTGATGGGCATTGATAGGCTGCATTAATGGGCGCTGAAAAAGTTGTTATTATTTATTTTTGTAACTTCTGCAGTCATGCAAAAACATTTAACAGTGTCATTTTATGAGATAATTTATGAGGGTGTGTTTAGGGGCGGGGCAGGGTAGGGGTTGGGTGGGGCAACTGGTGGTGTGTAACCCTTAAGGCCTGGCTAGTAGCTCAGGACTTGAAATTTTTAGCCCTGGTATATAGTATAATGCCAGAAATGAGGAGGAATATATAGCGTAATTCCAATGATTAAAATGATACTAAAAAACACAGTATTGCACTCACTTTTGTACAAGGTAAAACAAGCATAAAAAACCAAAAGTACGCCGCCACTTGCGTGTCACCGGCCGGATCTGACGTCACCACCTGCGGTCACCTGACTTGTGCATGCTTGCTCCTGAGCCCATCTCTGTGTGTCCATCAGACACACAGAACGGGGCTTGGCCCCGCCCCTTTTTCCTCTTTACTGGCTGTGAACTGTGATTGACAACAGCGAGAGCCAATGGCTGTCTCTCAGCCAATCAGGAGGCAGAGACCTGGGAGAGCAGCTGCTCTCACCCACATTACTGGACGGGCTCAAGTAAGTATTTTGGGTGTCGGGGGGCTGCATACTAAAGGTTTTTTACCTTTATGCGTAGAATGCATGAAGGTAAAAAAACTTTCAGCCTCTAGAACCACTTTAAATACACTATGCATAATAAAATAAATTGTAAAAGGGAACACGAGAGAGGGGAGCTTTATGTTTTGGCATACCAAGCATCATACCAAACTATTCATGTTGGTTCCGTTTATGTTCTGTACACGCGTGCCATATGACCCCCATGGTACACCATTCATAGATATCATAATCCTTGTCCGAATGCAGCCTCTGAATCAGACACGGCTGAGAAAGTGGTTATATTGAAACGCTGGGTATAGTACGCAGCCAAAACCACAGACCTTCAGTTTCTTCATCTTTTACATGCTGCGTTCAATAACCCTTGTGGTACTGTCATTGTCGCCAACAGGTTAATATCTTTGTTTCAGAAAGATTTATGGTTATGCAAGCCCGAGATCTGATACATGTTTAAACAAAAGTGGGCTGGAAGTCTAAGTTATTTGTATGAGCCTGCCAGGAAACTGATTGATATTCTCCAAGCTCAACTCTTAAAACAACAAAATGTAAAATTAGTAGAGTGCAAACAATGTTGTCATTGCATTAGATATATGTAAAACAAATGATTGAGCAGGACCTGAAGCTTAACTGCACACTTCCTCCAGCTGTCTGCAACTGCAGCTTGAAAAATCATTGCCATTATGGATGGAATATAGGCTTAGCCCAAAGTCATTCTCTTAAAACCTGCTAGTTTAACTGTTTAGCTGTTTGCTAAGGGCAGTATTTGGTTCAGCAAAGAAAACGAATAACTGAAAGACAATGTGTTTCTCAACCAGGGTTCTGTGGAATCCTAGGGTTCTTCCTGGGGTTGGTAGGGGTCCCTTGAGCAATGGGCAATTTCTGCCTCTCAGATAAGTTTCCAATGACATCATTGTTCCTTTTAGCTATATGTAAGGGGGTAATTCTTCCCAATGATGACGAGTAAGGAGCATTCTTCCCACTGACTGTCACACTAATGTGTCATGAGTTGTAGATCTTTCATTTTTTCCCCGAGACCCGAAATTTATTTCAAGGGTTCCTCTGTGTTGAAAAGGTTGAGAAAGGCTGGTGTAGATTTTTATTACTGGACTTCATCTTTGTTTACTTCTTGACCTGGGCCTAGTTTATTTGTCAACCCTGTCCAAATTTCTTGTGAACACATATATCACAGTAATATTGTTTTTGTGGTTGTGATAAGATTGTACGTCCTTATTATTGTGTGTGGGGTGGGGGAGGGGAACACAGGTGCTTATCAACTGGAGTGGGGGGGATAAAGGTACTTTTTTAATTTGGTGCAAGGTGTCCTGCCCATTACTGTGGGGGAGGAGATAACAGGTGGACACCGATTGTATGGGTTTTGCAGTACTGATCAGTATGTGGCAAGGCAAATGGTAATTGGTTGGATGTATTAGGAGTTGTTGAGGGAGTTTTTTTTGAGGGGGGTAAAGGATGCTCATTATTTGGGTAGTAGAGTTTAAAATGATCATTAGCATAAGGGAGATGGTCAACAATGATTATTAGTTTGGGGGAGGAGCTCACAGATTATCTTTAATGACATGGCACCTTAGCACACACCTGGGTGACTTGCTGCAGCCATACTTTTCCACAGTCGCCTGCCCACCTCCCCCCCTCCACCTTTCCGGTTCTAAAGTCTTACAAAACACAGTTATCACTGGAGTATTATAAAACTCTATAGAAGCCACAAAGCAAATGGCATTTACACTTAAAGTGGTTCTAAAGGCAGAAGGTTTTTTTTCTATCTTGATGCACTCTATGCAGCAGCCCCCCTAAGCCCCCCCCCAATTCTTACATGGGCCCCATTTTGATCCAGCGATGTTGCATGAGAGCCTCGGCTGTCGGCGGAGTCTCCCTCCTCATTGGCTGAGATGCACTTGCTGCTGTCAATCAAAGTCAGTGAGCCAATAAGGAGAGAGAGGGGGTGGGGCCAAGCTGTGGCTCTGTGTCTGAATGGACAAACAGAGCAGCGGCTCGGTGTCTCCATAGCAAGTCACTTGCTGAGGGCGCCCTTGGCAGGAGGAAGGGGCCAGGAGCGCAGGTGAGGGACCCAAAAAGTGGAGGATCTGTGCAAAACCAACTGCTTAGAGCAGGTAAGTATACCACGTTTTTTATTTTTAAACAAAGAGAAACAAGACTTTAATATCACTTTACCCCTTGCTGCCAAATCACGTATCAGTACGTGATTTGGCTTCAAGTGCTTGTACTGGAGTGAAGCCTGCAGCTGCTGGATCTGTTTTTTTTAGATCTTATAGACTCCAGATTTCTCCATAAAGAGTACCTGTCATTGCCTATTACTGTCACATAGGATGTTTACATTCTTTGTGACAGTATAAAGAGATAAAAAAACAAATTAAAAGAACAATGTAAAAATAAAAAGTAAAATAATTAAGAAAAAAAATTAAAGCGCCCCATTCCTTCGTTTTCACGCAGAAGCAAACACATATGTAAGTCACGCCCACAAATGTAAACAGTGTTCAAATCACACATGTAAGATATCACAATAATTCTATCACAAGACCTCCTCTGTAACTCTAAACAGTTAACCACTAACATTTTTTAAAGCTTTGCCTGTGGAGATTTGGAGTACAATAGTGTGTCGCCAGTTCTATGAGTATGCACAATTTTAAAGCATGACATATTAGGTATCTATTTATACAGCATAAAATCATCTTTCACACCATCCCAAAAAATTGGGCTAATGTTACTGCTTTTTTTTTTTTTTTTAAATCATTAAAGTGAGGCCAGTTGCAATCCTGCCTCATCTTCCCACCCCTTATCTCTGTACACATTCAGCTGCTATTTTGTCTCCTGCACAGCCTCTTCTTGTGATCTAGGATCGCTTTCTCCACATCCAATAGCACCCAGCAATACAATCATTTTATAAACTGTCCCCCCCCCCCCCATGGTCAGTTCTTGCTAGATCAGATATCTGACCAAATAAAATGCGCCCAGCTAAAATTTTATGATTGGGCATTTTTATAAATCACTCAGAAGGCAAAAACAATTTATCCTAAAATTTTTTATATGAATAGCCACACATTTGCTAGTTCTCACAAATGTACATTACATTGCTTAATTTTTTTTAAGCTAAAGTGTTTAACCTAAATTATCTGTAAGACATTTTTCCTGTGCTTATACCAGTTATATTTTGCTTTTAAACTATTTTCTTCTTATTGCCAGTGGCGGCCGACTCGTTAGGGGCGCAGGGGCGCTGTCCTCCCATCCATGCGGCCGACCCCCTAATCTGCATGCAGGGGCGCCGGACGCATGGAGTTCAATGGGGATTTTTTTTTTTCATCACGAGCAAGAGGCTCTAATAGGGCGATGGAAAGGGTGGTCCCGGGCGCAGAGCAGTGCGTCCCGAGCCCACCCATTGTGTGACAATAGCGAATGAAAATTCGCTATTGTCACACCGATCCTCCTCCTGGCCAATCAGGAAGTGCGTCCGATACGCACTTCCTGATTGGCCGCAAGGCAAACCCCATGCCATTGGCCGAGGAGGAGGCGGGACCGGAAGGACTGGAGTAGACGCCCCCCGGGACTGAGCAGAAGAAGCCGTTCGGGGGACTGAGGAGGAGCCGATCGCCACCGCTGCTGCTCCAGGTAAGTAAGGGGGCACGCACGCTGATCTCTGCATTGGGGACATGTATACTGGTCACTGCATTGGGGGCATGTATACTGGTCACTGCATTGGGGGCATGCACGCTGATCTCTGCATTGGGGACATGTATACTGGTCACTGCATTGAGGCACGCACGCTGATCTCTGCATTGGGGACATGTATACTGGTCACTGCATTGGGGGCATGTATACTGGTCACTGCATTGGGGCATGTATACTGGTCACTGCATTGGAGGCACACACGCTGATCTCTGCATTGGGGACATGTATACTGGTCACTGCATTGGGGGCATGTATACTGGTCACTGCATTGGAGGCACGCACGCTGATCTCTGCATTGGGGACATGTATACTGGTCACTGCATTGGGGGCATGCACGCTGATCTCTGCATTGGGGGCACCACGTATGCTGGTCACTACATTGGGGGCATGCATGCTGATCTCTGCATTGGGGACATGTATGCTGGTCACTGCATTGGAGGCACGCATGCTGATCTCTGCATTGGGGACATGTATACTGGTCACTGCATTGGGGGCATGTATACTGGTAACTGCATTGGGGGCATGTATACTGGTCACTGCATTGGGGACATGTATACTGGTCACTGCATTGGAGGCACGCTGATCTCTGCATTGGGGACATGTATACTGGTCACTGCATTGGAGGCATGCACGCTGATCTCTGCATTGGGGACATGTATGCTGGTCACTGCATTGGAGGCACGCACGCTGATCTCTGCATTGGGGACATGTATACTGGTCACTGCATTGGGGGCATGTATACTGGTCACTGCATTGGGGGCATGTATACTGGTCACTGCATTGGGGGCACGCACGCTGGTCACTGCATTGGGGGCACGCACGCTGGTCACTGCATTGGGGGCATGTATGCTGGTCACTGCATTGGGGGCATGTATGCTGGTCACTACATTGGGGGCATGTATGCTGGTCACTGCATTGAAGGGGGCACGCACGCTGGTCACTGCATTGGGGGCATGTACGCTGGTCACTGCATTGGGGGCATTTACGCTGATCTCTGCATTGAAGGGGGCATGTATGCTGGTCTCTGCATTGGGGGCATGTACGCTGATCTCTGCATTGAAGGGGGCATGTACGCTGGTCACTGCATTGAAGGGGGCATGTACGCTGGTCACTGCATTGAAGGGGGCATGTACACTGGTCACTGCATTGAAAGGGGGCACGATGGTCACTGTGCATTGAAAGGGGGCACGCTGGTCTCTCTGCATTGAAAGGGGGCACGCTGGTCTCTCTGCATTGAAAGGGGGCACACTATACCTTAATTACTGAAGGCCCCTTTCACACTTTTGCGACCTTTTTTCTGTTTGCGCCCCCCCAAAAATTTTGAGCACCAGCCGCCACTGCTTATTACAAAAGCAAATCTGTGGTGGATATACGTGGACATGATTTGTCTAGCTATGAAGATCTCTAGCATAAAGCCTCATCCACACTGGACAATTTTACAGCTGCTGTTTTTGGCTTCAGATGTTTTTTTCTGCAGCCAGTAAACTCTTCAGCATGTTATCCTATGTGTCCATGCACACATAGGATGTTATCACCAGTTTTTGTCAGGGGCGTTTTCAGGCTAGAAAAAAACCCCAGAACTAGTGGGTTTTGAGAGGAGTTTTTCAGCTGTAAAATCCCTCTAACTCTGATAAAAGCTTAAGAACGCTGGAAAACCCTGGGTATTTGCCTTTTATTAGCGTTTTTGAGCCATAAACTTTTTTGGGAGTATAGTTTTGCTAAAAAAAAAGTAATAAACGCTACAGCTAAAAAAAATGCTACTGCAAAAATGTTTAAAAACTCTACAGCTACAGCTTTCTTCTGGGGTTTTGATAACGTCCAGTGTGCATGAGGCCTTAAACTCATCTGTGTATTCTTCATTTTACAAAATACTGCTAAGTAGAGAAAAAGCAGTTGGGGCTTGTGTTTAGAGAAGAATTTCCCCGCCCGCTGGTTTCTGGGGGAAAAAGTCAATTGGGCAGAGTTGCCAAATGTGTGTGATTGTTTCCACAGGATAAGTAATGTTTTTAAAGACCTGTTTCCAAGTTTTTTGTTCAGGCCTGGTCCCTGGCAGATGCGCTCTGAAGGTCTGGGTGCCTGTGCCTGAGCTTCAGAGCTTCGTGCCACAGCCAATGGCTCCCACGCTGATGCGCAGTGATGTAATCGCGGCTCTGGGCACTCATTCAGCCGGAGGACGCGAACCGGAAAGGAAAACCTGCTGAAAAAGAAAGCCCTGTCAGTGGTGACAGTGCACCACTGGAGGGCTTCATTCTAAGGTAAGTATTTTATAATGTTCTAATTTGTGATGCATACTAGCACATAATGCCAATGCCTTTGCAGAGGATTTTATATTTTTTTTGCCAGCCGCGGTTTACGAATGCTTTAAGTAAATCTGTTACCAAATGGAGCAATTCTGTCTGAGCAAAAAAAAGTGTATAAGTTGAGGTTACCTTTAGTGAAAACTACTGGTCGAAGCAATGGGTGTATGGGTAGAGAATTAAGTAGTATACAAATATAAACTTTTCTTTTGTAACTTCATCTTGGCCCCACCACCTCCTGACTCCTGAACTTAACAGGTAATGCTAATTCTATTAAAATGATTAACAAAAACAAAAAATACAGATGAAAGTGGTAAATACAAAAAAGAAATCTTATACACGCCTCTCCATTGACCAACGTTGTCTACCTTCCCTCTGTTACATCACTGTAGCTTCTGTCTGTATTTTTGACATTTGACACTTCCAGGCTTGCCGGATGCCTATGGCCCCCACCTCATGCGCAAAGTAAATAAAAAAAAAAAACATATGAAAAAAAAAAAGAGATAACATTTACCTGCTCTGTGCAACGATATTGCAAAGAAGCATCAGTTTCTTCCTCTTCTCACAGTCCCTGCCAGCACTGTGTACCCTCCCCTCCTTCAGGTACCTCCTGTAGAAAGCGTTTTCCCACTATGTCCTGGGCCAAGCTGTGTTCGTCTATAGATACACACAATGGTAATAAGCCACGCCCCACTCCTTTACAATAGTTTTGACTGACAGCCACAGGAGACCATGGTTCTGCTGCTGTCAGTTTCTCCTCTGAATGCAGGAAGTAAGAAGAGTGGTGACATGGAGCCAGGTAAATGTTTAGAGATGGGGGCTGGGCAGGTAAGACAGGTAGTGGGGCATTTCTTACCTTAATGCATTCTTTGCATTAAGTTATAAAACCTTTAGACTTTAGTACTACTTTAATGTGTGTTGGTCTGCGTTGCGTCCATGTGTTATGCCTATGTTATGGCATTGCACCCATATTTTTCTTATGGGCCCCCAACACACATCAACTCAGCAAACAATGCACACGACTCCTAATGCAATGCATTCACCATATACAGTAAACACATGCAAAGCATTTTGATGTTTAGGCAAAAAAGGTTTAAGAACCCTGTTTAGATGTGAAATGCATTTGCGCCAACTCATGTCAACTAATGAAGAAATGCATATAAATACATGCTGTAGTGCTCGCGCATTAGGGTAAAGGCACGTAAAAGCATATATTAAAAAAAAAAAAATGCAATCTATTAAAGCTTACAGTGCTTAAACCGGCCATAGACGATTCAAATTTCAGCCAGTTCAGCAGGGACCTGTCAAAAATCCAAACCATGTCCAAATCAATCAACTTAGGTACAACCAGCATGTCAGCTTTTTAGGATGTGATTATTGCCAACTGCAACCTGTGGATGTAGGAAAGAAAATTGTATCGTCTATAGCTTGCCATATATGTGGTGGCAGCGTTATTTGTTTATTTTTTCAAGATATTGTGACAGGAAGTCAGGTAAATCTGTGGATGTAGTCACAGACAGGAGATACATTTCCACCTGGTTTAGAAAATTCACCAATTACTATAGGGTGTCGGCTGAAAAGGTAGCCAGGACGGCTTAAGGAAGTTGAAAGGCCTTCAGCTGTTCGGAATGAGGAAGTTAAGGCCTCTATAATTTGTCCAAAGGAAGTCTAATGATTGCTGCCTCCTGACGCTGTGTGAAGCTGGGGAGAGGAGGACAGTCAGATGTGTGCCTCCCGACGCTGTGTGAGCATGGGAGAAGACCTCCTGGAGCGATGTGCGCTGAGGAGGGTAAAAAGTGTGAAGACTACTCAAGGTGAGGTCTGGACTATTTCTATGTGAAAAGAAATAAATGACCTGTTTGCTATGTGAAGAGACAAGCAAAGGAATGTGTTCTATGTGAAGAGTAAAGGGACATGTTCAATGGACATTTGTTGTGTGAAGAAAAACATGGACTATTGAGTGTCTGCTGTAGGATCAGCAAAGTCTGCCCAACAGTAGGTTGGGGACAGACTCTGTAGGTAGGTTCCTGTGTGTGAGAAGGTAGCCGCCCACAGTGGCAAGGATTTATTTTGTGTTTTATTTTATTTTTGATGTTTTGATGCTTGCACTTGTGTGAAGAAAAATTGCAAGAATAAAACCATACACTGTTGTTTGCAACCACTTCTCGGCTATATCCCTGTGTAACGAACCCCAAAAGGGGGTCATCCACACCCGCCACCGAGATTTCAAAACATGTCTACCTTTGTTCATCTCCATTATATGGGGGAGGGGGGTGATGGGATTAGTAGTTTACGCAAATGAGATAACACTGTTTTTGCTTCCAGGCCACCTCATTGGTGTGGCATGGACACAGCATTTCTGGCAAGATCAACAGGTATTTTCTGTACTTGCTAAAAATGTTTTAACCTGAAAAAAAAAAACTATGCAGCCACCATGTATAAGGACTGGTAAGTTGCAATGTATTATGTTTTTTGTTCTTGGGTTTGGCGGTAATTATTTTACACATGCTCATCTGAGGACATGCAATACCTAAAACTGTAACTGTTGAGTTAACAGTTAAGGCCTCTTGCACACTGCAGCTTGAAAAAGCTCAGTAAAGCACTAAAATGTAGCCCATTATTTACAATGTGCTTGTGCACACAGGCGCGTAAACAAATATGCGCTTATGAGCATAAATATGAATTCATTTTCCCTAGGAAGGTATTGTGCACACAAATGGACGAATGCGCGTATACATGCAAATAAATATGCACAAATTTGAGCAAAACAGACACCTAAAATTACATCGAAAAAAGCAGACGCTCAAACATCAGTACCATGTACAAGAGGCCTAATACTGTGTCTTTTTTATTTTATTTAAATATTTTGAACAGGAGAGTACAACCTGGAGATCCCTCAGGGGAGTTGTGAAATTCTGTACTTTTCAGTGTTCTAGCAAGCAATAAGGCTTTGACAACTGTGCTGTAGGTGGCAGTTCAAATAATTGTTTTGTGAAGATGAAACTTACCACACAATATTTTTTGAACTCATGCAACAGCATATATATTTTGCAAAGACAGAATTTCCCTTTTTTTCAATATGTCCATTGTGCAGTCTTAACGCGGTCCTATTATGTTATGCCATGTTATGTGCCAAAGGACAAACATTTCTGAAAGGCTAATACGTTTTTTTCAAGAAAACAGCGCTGTTTTGCTAGAGAGAAACTGAGAAAAATAGATTCCTTTTTTTTTTTTATAAGAAAAACCTTTTTTTTATTGCCAGTGCATTTAAAATCTAAGCATTTTAACTTTTTACTCCATAAGGTTAAAAAAGGCAACAGCATTTTCTAATCCTCTATTTGTTCCCTTTGTAGGCACTGCTCCACTTTTTAACTTGTGCCGGAAATTCTGTGTCTCTTAGGATGGACATATATTATACAGTTTTCCTATTCAATTTGCTTTAGATTTACTGTACCTTCAACTATATAGTGTAGGGCCTGTCTGATTGCATACAAATTGAAAGTGTTTAGATTTTACTTCATATTATATGTTTTTTGTAAATCTAAAGTAAAATTGTACAAGAAAATTATATATTGTATGGTCAGCCTACATTTTCTTTCTTTTCAGTAGCATGCACTCCCATAATGTGGAAAGGGAGTTTAATAAAAAGTTGGGCTATGAATTTAGTTCACACCAAATGCAGTCCAGTGCATTTTTATTCTGAGACAAAAATGAATGGACAGAGTTTAACATAGATTCCAATGGCCCTAGTTCACACTAGTGCAATTCGTTCCAGTGTAGTCAACAAAAGTAGAACATGATGCATTCTTTCAGAAAAAAAGAGAATGCATCAAAATTGCACTGGAACGGATCAAAAACATGCATGCAGAAATTGTGGTGTGAACTTGCCTTTAGTATAAGAAAAAGTTATAAGACAAGTAAGTCTCTCTCTCTCTCTCTCTCTCCCCCCTCTCTCTCTCCCCCCCTCTCCCTCCCCCTCTCTCTCTTTCTCTCCCTCTCACTCTCTCTCCCTCTCTCTCTCTCCCCCTCTCTCTCTCCCTCTCTCTCCCCTCTCTCCCTCCCTTCCCTCCCTCTCTCCCTCCCTCCCTCTCTCTCTCTCCCTCCCAACAGAAAAAGACAGCTAATAAACCCCCCCCCCCCAAAAAGAGATATTCCCTGGATCAACTAGCCCTGGTGTTAATATCAATAAGTGTTAGTATGCAGTTATACAGTATTTTGTGCATTTATGCGTGCATGTACTTTTTTTTCTAAAAGCAATCTACTGAGCTGGCCAGAACTAGCTCTTGAAGGGAGTCTATTTGACATTTTCACAGCTCTTTGTGAAGAAGCCTTATCATACAAGTAAGTCTCTCTCTCTCTCCCCTCTCCCCTCTCTCTCCCTCCCTCTCTCTCTCCCCCTCCCTCCCTCTCTCTCTCCCCCTCCCTCCCTCTCTCTCCCTCCCTCCCTCTCTCCCTCTCTCTCCCTCCCTCTCTCTCCCTCCCTCTCTCTCCCTCCCTCTCTCTCCCTCCCTCTCTCTCCCCTCCCCCTCTCTCTCTCCCTCTCTCTCTCTCTCTCCCTCTCTCCCCTCCCTCTCTCTCCCTCCCTCTCTCCCCTCCCTCTCTACTGAGCTGGCCAGAACTAGCTCTTGAAGGGAGTCTATTTGACATTTTCACAGCTCTTTGTGAAGAAGCCTTATCATACAAGTAAGTCTCTCTCTCTCCCCCCCTCTCCCTCTCTCTCTCCCCCTCCCTCCCTCTCTCTCTCCCTCCCTCTCTCCCCCTCCCTCCCTCCCCCTCCCTCCCTCTCTCTCCCTCTCTCTCCCTCCCTCCCTCTCTCTCCCTCCCTCCCTCCCTCCCTCTCTCTCTCTCCCTCCCTCTCTCTCTCTCCCTCTCTCTCCCTCCCTCCCTCCCTCCCTCTCGCTCTCGCTCTCTCTCTCCCTCTCTCCATCCCTCTGTCTCCCTCCCTACCTCTCTCTCTCCCTCCCTCTCTCTCCCCCTCCCTCCCCTCCCTCCCTCCCTCTCTCCCTCCCTCCCTCCCTCCCTCCCTCCCTCTCCCTCTCTCCCTCCCTCCCTCTCCCTCTCTCCCTCCCTCTCTCTCTCTCTCCCTCCCTCCCTCTCCCTCTCTCCCTCCCTCTCTCTCTCTCTCTCCCTCCCTCCCTTCCCCCCTCTCTCTCCCTCTCTCTCCCTCCCTCTCTCTCTCTCCCTCTCTCTCCCTCCCTCCCTCTCTCTCTCTCCCTCCCTCCCAACGGAAAAAGACAGGTAATAAAAAACATCCCCCCCTAGGGAGCGAGCGTGCGCCGCCGGAGGCCCGCTCCAGCTCGGTCACGGACCCCCCCCCCCCGCGCGCGTATACCTGGCGGACCCGATGTCCGCCGGGCACTCGCGATTGTTCGTTACACTGGGAGAAAGGCAGGCGGCTAATGTAAACAAAGCCGCCTGTCATTCTCCCCTGTGTAAGAATGGAGATCATACGGTTCTGCTATGTAGGACCGTTGATCTCCATTCTTACACCTCAAGCCACATCCAATCACAGTTAGAAGCACGCCCCTAGGGACACACTTAACCCCTCCCTCTCAAAAAAAAGTTAACCCCTTCACTGCCAGTGTCATTTTTACAGTAACAGTGCATATGTATAGCACTGATTACTGTAGTAATGCCACTGGTAACCCCAAAAGTGTCAAAAATGTCAGTCAAGGGTCCGATCTGTCTGCCGCAATGTCGCAGTCCCGCAAAAAAAATCGCAGATCGCCGCCATTACTCGTTAAAAAAAAACAACAAAAATGACAAAAATCTTTCCCTTAGTTAGTAAACGCAATAACTTTTGCGCAAACCAATCAAAATACGCCTTTTCCGATTTTCTTTACCAAACATATGTAGCATAAAACAAATTGGCCTAAAAATTTTTGATTTTTACATTTTTTTGGGGAATTTCATATAAAAAAATGTGAAAAATATTGTTATTTTTGCAAAATTGATGCTCTTTTTTTGTTTATAGTGCATGATCAAAAAATCGCACAGGTGATCAAATACCACCAAAAGAAAGCTCTGTTTGTGGGAAAAAAAGGACGTCAAATTCGTTTAGGTACAGCGTCGCACGACCGTGCAATTGTCCGTTAAAGTCACGCAGTGCCGAATCGTAAAATAGGCCCTGGTCAGGAAGGGGGTAAAATCTTCCGGGGCTTAAGTGGTTAATATACTACTGTTTAAAAAATTACTAGAAGTAGAATTACAATCCATATAATTAAAAAAAATCTTCACTCTTTATTCATTAGATTTTTTGTTAGCATCGAAGGTTTCAATTGATTTTGTGCCTGTTTCTTGATCTGACTCATTTTGTATTACGTCTTAGAAACCTTTAAGTACGTCAGTGCTGCTTGGATATAATTTGTGTTGATTTGAGTGGGTGTTTTTGACCAGGTCTCCTACATATTGCAAAACATGATGATTAATCATGTAATATATGGTTGTGACTTAGTTAACCCTTTCAATGTTGTGCAATTTGAGTGTCCCATTGAAAATTGTAACATCTGGGCTTAAAAATGGGTGTACTTGTGCTCTGCTATGTTGTACTATTGAGTCAGCCTAACATCTGTAGTCTGCAAAATTTTGGAGGGGATGTTAAGGGACCACATACAAGACTTTAGTAATGAAAACGGTATTATAAGTAGTAATCAGCATGGATTCATGAAAAATCGTTCGTGCCAAACCAATCTATTAACCTTCTACGATGAAGTGAGCAGCCACCTAGATAAAGGTAAGCCTGTGGATGTGGTGTATCTGGACTTTGCAAAGGCCTTTGACACCGTTCCCCACAAACGATTACTGTACAAACTAAGGAAGGTAGGTATGGTTCAGAAGGTGAGTACCTGGATAGAGAACTGGCTCCAGGGTGATTAATGGGGAGTACTCTGATTGGGCGGGTGTGGAAAGTGGGGTCCCCCAGGGTTCTGTCCTGGGACCAATCCTGTTTAATTTGTTCATAAATGATCTAGAGGAGGGGATATCGAGTACAATCTCAGTATTTGCAGATGATACTAAACTAGGCATGCCAGTATCTTCTATGCAGGATGTGGAAACCTTGCAAGCAGACCTGAACAAAATAATGGGGTGGGCAACTACATGGCAGATGAGGTTTAATGTTGATAAATGTAAAGTAATGCACTTGGGGGCCAGAAACCAGAAAGCAAGCTACTCACTAGGGGGGGAACCTCTGGGTGAGTCTAGGATGGAAAAGGACTTGGGGGTACTGGTAGACAACAAGCTTGGCAGTGGCATGCAATGCCAAGCCGCCGCAAGCAAAGCCAACAGAATACTGGGATGTATAAAAAAGGGGATTCACTCCAGAAATAAAGAGATTATTCTCCCACTCTACAAGACTCTGGTCCGGCCACATCTGGAGTATGCTGTCCAGTTCTGGGCACCGGTCCTCAGGAAGGATGTGCTGGAACTGGAGAAAGTCCAGAGAAGGGCAACAAAAATAATTAGGGGAATGGAGGACATCAGCTATGAGGAAAGACTACAAGCACTGAACCTTTTCTCTCTGGAGAAGAGACGATTGAGGGGGGATATGATATCAATGTACAAATACTGTACTGGTGACCCGAGCATAAGGAACAAACTATTCAGAGAAAGGAGATACAATAAGACACGTGGCCACTCACTAAAACTAGAGGAAAGGCGGTTTAACCTTAAAGTGCGTAAGGGGTTCTTCACTCTAAGAGCGGTAAGGATGTGGAATTCTCTTCCACAAGCAGTCGTATCAGCAGGGAGCATTGATAGTTTCAAAAAACTATTAGATGGACACCTTAAAGACCACAACATACAGGGGTATACAATGTACGGTTAAAAGCAAACACACACACGCATCATAGGTTGAACTGGATGGACTGTTGTCTTTTTTCAACCTCACTAACTATGTAACTATGTAAGTGCTATAAGACTACAAAACTAAAAACTTACAAAGCGGATCGCTCACACCTTTACACACTCTCTAAACGTGTATCAATGTGCAAAATTATATTAAAAAGTGGTGCCGCGCTCCCAAATGCTAATGTGCTAGTATCCCTTTAAATCTGTTTGCATACCAATTTTCAGAATCAGCATATCATATCAAACCATATATACCATAAACAGAACAAAACAAGCAATGCATCAGTCCATAAAGTGTCCTTTGGTATGAATTTGCTTGCATATGCTCAATCTTTCATAAAAAACAGGCTTGTGTTCACATATCCAAACGACTGCTTCCTTAACCACTTTACCACCGGAGGATTTTCCTGCTAAAAGACCAGGGGGTTTTTTGCGATTTTTTACTGCGTGACTTTAACGGACAATTGCGTGGTCGTGCGACGCTGTACCTAAACGAATTTCACGTCCTTTTTTCCCACAAACAGAGCTTTCTTTTGGTGGTATTTGATCACCTGTGCGATTTTTTGATCACGCGCTATAAACAAAAAAAGAGCGTAATTTTTGCAAAAATAACAATACTTTTCACTTTTTTTTATATGAAATTCCCCCCCAAAAAAATGTAAAAATAAAAATTTTTTAACATTTTCGGCCAATTTGTTTTACGCTACCTATGTTTGGTAAAAAAAATCGCAAAAAGCGTATTTTGATTGGTTTGCGCAAAAGTTATCGCGTTTACTAACAAAGGGAAAGATTTTTGTCATTTTTGGTGTTTTTTTTTTAGTAATGGCGGCGATCTGCGATTTTTTTTGCGGTACTGCGACATTGCGGCGGACAGATCGGACCCTTGACTGACATATTTGACACTTTTGGGGGTACCAGTGACATTACTGCAGTAATCAGTGCTATATATATATGCACTGTTACTGCAAAAATGACACTGGCAGGGAAGGGGTTAACTGTATTGGACAGGGAGGGGTTAAGTGTGTCCTAGGGGCGTGCTTCTAACTGTAGTGGGACATTGCTATTGGTGTAAAAACAAAGATCAACAGTTCTACATAGTAGAACCGTCTGATCTTCATTTTTACACAGGGAGAACTGACAGGCGGCTTGTTTACATAAGCCGCTCTGCCTTTCTCCCGCTGTACCGGCGATCGTAGTGTGCCCGGCGGACATCGGGTCCGCCAGTCACACTCCCGCACTCCCCCGTGAACGAGCCTCGGCAGGCGCGCGCCTCGGCGGGCGCACGCTCGCCCGCTATTGGCTCTAGAAGGAGTGACAGGCGAGCGACGTAGACCTACGTCACTCTGCCTGGCCGGGGCCGACTGCAGCAGTAAATATACTGTGAGCAGTCGGCAAGTGGGTAACCAGTGTTCACCATTATGTGCTCCAATAATCTTCATACATTAGTGATAATCCCATCATCCAATGTGCCCTAACCTGGGGGATACGACCAACCAATGGTCTATATGCACTTATCCTCAGGATATTTCCCTGGGGAAGCCAGGTGACCCTGTGGCGTAACGCGTAGTGGAGGGTCAAATCTGTCTTCACGCTGAGGGGTGCATTGTGAGCATACCGTGGAAATACTCTGATTGTCTTATACCCGCGCTGTGAGGACTAAATGCTTTTTACAGTTTGGTGCACTCTAAGCAACAGGAAAATGTGAGTGTTTTTATATTTAGTGTTTAATAAACCGGTTGTTTTAAAAGATAAAGCACTATGTCCAGCTTTCTCTCTTTATGATTTTGGCATATGGAGATAAGTGTAAGAGAAGGAGGATTCTAAACTCAACATTGCCACCAAAGGAGTTAAACAGTATAAAACCGATCCCCAGAGAGGGACAAAAGCGCATATAGACCATTGGTTGGTCTTATCCCCCAGGTGAGGGCACATCGGATGAGGGGATTATCACTAATGTATGTGGATAATTGAAGCACATAGTGAACACTGCTGATTCTGAAAATGTCTATGCAAACAGATTTAAAGGGATACTTGCACATTAGCATTTGGGGGCGTGGCAACACTTTTTAATATCCTATGGCCTTAAAAAATGGTTGCACAGGACTAATTTAAAGCCCTACGTTTTTTCTTCAATTTACTGTAATATTTTGCAACACTTTTTGCTGTTTATCAGTATTTTTTACATTTTTTTACAGTTTGTTTTGTTTTCTGAACCAAGTAAAGGTATACCAATATATTGGAAACTATTGTTAGAGATCTGTATTCACTGTTCTTTGCTTTTTTTGGACTATATGAAGTGTTTTTAAATTTCTAGGCATCCATCCCATTACTGCGGAAATTCCATATCTATTAACCACTTGCTGAGTTTAGCTTCAGTTCAATTGTTAGCAAACTTCTCTGGTAATGTATATATCCTAATCTCACTCCCTAATCTAATATGAATCAGGCTGAAAAACTTCCATCTCGAATAAAGAGTAATAAAATAAGGTCAGAATTCATGTGGTACTAGACTCATATTTTATGTGGGTGTGATGACGACTGTTAGAGTAATTTATGACAGGTCTACCCTACACATGACAAACCCCCCTTATTTTTTTCTTTGATGAAACTTACCACCATATTATAGAACATATGTACAACTGGCTAATTAGGATTTAGCATGCAAACTAAAAACAGATGGAGATTATCATTCATCTTCATTGTAATATGCAGTTTACATAGAATAAATCTACATATGTTGTTGGTTGAGGAGATGCAAACTAATCAGATAAAGAGGGTTGCACACTAAAGGAGGCATTTGGATATGTTTTATAATCTGGCAAGTGTATTTTATTTTTTTTTTTTTACTAATGTACCCATATAGGGGCCAATAAACGGGCAGATACAACAATGTTTGACCCACTGTGCCTATGCTTCCCCTGTACATAGAACAATGATAACTTTCATGATACTCACTGGTTGCATCCTAGTGTACTTAATCATTGTTAATTTGCATCTGTTTTCTCCTACATGAAAATAAGGTTTAGAATGGACTTTGATAGTTTTTTTGTTCTAAACAGTGATGAATGATAAACTGCAGCTTCATATTACCAAAAAAGATATGAAGTGAGGCACAGCTAGTTTTGTTTTCTAATTTACACTTTTTTAAGACGCAGGTTACAGATAAGAGGTTGTAAGAAAAAGTGGTTCTAGCTGCTTCATGCCTGCACAGCTGCACTTCCCCAGTGCAGGTAGGGTTGCACTCGCACCATGTTTAAAAATATTTTTATCTGCTGGACCCTGATTTGGAAAAGCTTCATCCTTTTCAGTCGGAACCCAGGTATTTTAATAATTGGTGTAGGGCTTATGGCTATATTGATACATGGTGGTAGACATTTCTTACCTGAAGAGAATACTCCTGTCAATTGAAAATGTACAGAACTTTATCTCAACTGGTCAAATAAATAAAGTGATATCTCGTGACAATAAGGTGCTAGGAGCAATGAATAAAGTGCTGAACTGTGCAAATGCTGCAAATAATACAAGTTGAGTGAAAAAATAATATATATAAAGTGCTAAGTGCTAGTCCAATATAAATATAAGTGATTCTCAGCTATGTGCTGGGTGTTCAGTGTGCCCCTGCACCTTTGAGGAGGGGTGGGCTCCCTCCGGCATACCTGCATTCTACCTACCCATTAAAATACATGTGCTTCCACTGTGGAGACTCTTAGACGTTAGGAACTACAGAAAACAGGGTGCCTTGACGGGGGCCTGTAGATTACGCATGTATTTGCAAATGTGTGCAGACTCAACTTGTATTGTATATCCATTATTTATATTTATATGTGATGTGTTTAAGTTATTTAGGCACCTCATATTAGTGTTCCACCTGAGGTGGATTTATTGACACATTATGGATTATGCATATGAGTAATTTTACTGATCTATTTAGATATTTATTTACTCTTATCGGTATAGCACTTTGATTATTTGCAGCATTTGCACAGTTTAGCACTTTATTCATTGCTCCTAGCACCTTATTGTCGCACGATATCACTTTATTTGTTTGACTATTTTTGATGTGCAGTGATTCACTATTTTTGATATTGCAGCCACATGAGCATTATTTGATTAATTTAAGTATTGGGCACAATTATACTTGTTTACATATAGTCGCGCTGATATATATTTTTTCTTTAGTTTATCTCAACTGGATTATGCTCTGGCTGCCCCTGATCTGTTACCATATTTTTTTTTTTAAAAGCATGTAGAGTGTGAAACACACTCAAAAGACTTCACCCGGTGCATAAAAAAGTGCACACACACAAACGTGAGGAACACAAAAAGTGCACAGGGTGTGCGAACAAATGGTCTTCCCTCCGAAGAGGTAGGACCCGAACCTCGATCCCCCGGGGCGCAAGACTCCTGACAGGGATTTAAGGTACTCATGGTCTGTCTGGCCGGAACCAGACTGACCCCGTTCTTCAGGGGGACTGCCGAAACAGCCCCCACCGAGTACTAAGTGGGGCTCCCCCGAAGGGAGACCCCATGAGAGAGGGCAGACCAAGCCAAAAGGCCATATCCACCCCCTCCCAAGACTCAAGGTAGGGCCCGAGGACCCACACCCTACAAGTCGTGCAGGTGAAAAAAGGTGATAGAAAAGTGACAAACTACAAAGAAAAAAACACACACAAACAAAAAGGTGGGGAAGGGGAAGTGGAGAGGTGAATTAGTGCCTAAGTGAAAAACAAAGGCAGGCCTTCCGGCCGGAATAAAAATTCCTCTGGTCGAAGCCAAAAGGCCTTGCCCAAGAGGCAGGTGCTTAAAAAAGTGTGCGTAGGTGCAGTGACCATGGTGCCGAAAAACTCAAGGCGAGCTGCCCCTCACCAGTGAGAATTAAGGCACCCCTGGGCTGCCACCCCAGGGGCACATACACTACGGGCTTTCTCTACCCCGGCCCAAAGGCCAGGCCGAGTGTAGCCCTATCCTACCACTACTGTTTTAACCTCAGGCAACTTGGGGGGTTCTTTACTGTTAGGGCTACAAGATTGTGGAATTCTCTACCACAAGAGGTGGTTTCTGCGGGAGGTATGGTGGCTTTCAAAAGACTCTTAGACGTACATCTCAAGGAGAAAAACATTCAGGGGTATGAGAGATGATTACGGCCACACACACCTACACAGGTTGAATGGACTATGGTCTTTATTCAACCTCACCTACTATGTAACTATGAATAAAACTGACAACGTTGTCAAAGCATATAAAGTTGGGACTACAGCAATCCTAACATTAATCACACATGTTTTCCAACCTGGCTTACCAATTAAGGTGAAGTCAAGTAACACCGTATTCCCTCAATATGCCACTAAGGTTTTTTTTTACCTCCCCCTGCTGCAATATATATGGGCCAACTTGCCTAAACTGGTGTGTTCCAGTCCTTTTTTTTTTTCAGAAATGGGAGTGTTGTGTTACTTGACTCCCCCTTAATTGGTAAGCCAGGTTTTAATGCATGTGTGATTCATGTTTGGATCGCTGTAGTCCAGACTTTATATTGCAGCAAGGGGGCGGTAAAAAAACATCACCTTAGTGGCATATTGAGGGAATACGGTGTTACTTGACTTCACCTTAATTGGTAAGCCAGGTTGGAATACATGTCTGATTCATGTTAGGATCGTAGTCTGGACTTAAAGCGGAGTTCCACCCAAAAGTGGAACTTCCGCTTTAGGGAGTCCTGACCCCCTGACATGCCACATTTGGCATATCATTTTTTTGGGGGGGGGGAGCGGGTACCTAGTTTTGACAGGCACCCGCTCCCACTTCCGCTCGGAGCGCTGCGGCGCCCTGAACGGAAGTTCTCCTCTCCCCCTCCCTCCCTGCAATCTTCTGGGACACGTCAGAGGTCCCAGAAGATTGCCGGCCAATCACAACGCGCAGCGCGACTCGCGCATGCGCAGTGGGTACCCGGCTGTGGAGCCGTAAACTATCACAGCCGGGTGCCCACAGCAGTGATGCTGGCGCCGAGGGAGAAGATCGAGGCTTCGGGCGGCCGCATCGCTGGACCGTTGGACAGGTGAGTCAATGGCCGGAACTCCGCTTTAATATGCTTTGATAACGTTGTCAATTTTAATGGTGATTGGTAAAGGGATTTAAATTTAATCTGTATAGATTATTTTGTATTTTAATAAAGAAATTAAGTAATTTGTTTAAATCATACTGCTCAGATTATTTAGGGGGGCCTGCTTTTCCAGTGGGTCCTATACCCTTGTTTTTTTGTTATTTGCTGGCAGTACTGCTTGTCGCATGTGACATATTGTCTATTTCTCTATCGCTCATTGACAGACGTAGTCTTCTTGATTCTCAAGAGCTGGGTTATGTTGTCTCCGCAGGAGTAGGACTAGGCAGAAAGACAAAACGTTCTGGCTCCACCTTAGGGGCAGTCCCTGAGGGTATATCCTCCCTCTCTCTGCTACAGGGAATCAGTTTTTTTCTGTCTAGTCAGGAGTAAGGACCTAAGTTCCTTGCTGGGATCTTTTGGTCCTGGCAAGACTTTTTTTCTTTAGAAAAAGACATTTTTTAGGTAGTTTTTCTCCAGTGTTTTTCCTGTGAGATCTTCAAGCAAAAACGCCGGACTGGGCGACACTAGTGGTCACCCCAGCCGGCCTACGAGCGCGCGCAGACCATTGCATTGCGCTTGGTCGGCCGCGACACATTCAAGTAAGTATGCGGGGCCGGGCGACGGGCTGGATGTTGAGATCCAGTGGTCACCCCGGTTTCTGCCTACGAGCACGTGCAGACCAGAGCTCCGCGCCGGGTCGGCCGCGACGGAGTCCCAGTGGAGGGACTGACCTTGCGAGTTAAAAGTCTCGCTTGGACGCCAGGAACCAGAGAGTCGAGGCGTCCGGAGTGGTCCACAACCCCCCACCCCGGTGGAGAGGGTATTGTGAAGAGAGGGTGCCTGTCGGTTCGGTATGGTGAGTAAACGTTCCCTTTTTTCTTTCCTCGTTATGAGGCAGTATGAATTATGGGCCCCTCCATACATGGTCAGTATATATCTGACACTAAAAGTCCCCCTGGTAAATACAGTATGTGTTTGTGGGAAGTGGACTTGGTTTGAGAGCTAACACTATACCCAGCAGACTGTAGCATTACAGCAGACATAGGAGGTATAATCCTACCTTATTTGTAGTGTATCTCCTGTAGATCAATCAATCGCCACTCAGCAGAGATGCAGGTGGATGTGCTGGGAAAAACGATTTCGGCGGTCCGCCGCCATTTTGCCGTAGACCAGGTGCATGCATGTCCTCAGGTCACGCCGGCCGCCATGTTTTTGGAGTCTAATGTCTCCTGTATGGGGGCGGCCATGTTTCATGAGCCCAGCTACCTCGTGGAGAGCTGGGAACGCCGGAAGGCGTACACAGGGGGCGGAGCCACGTCCTTCTACCCGGGAAAAAGCAACAGCTCCTTCCAGTCTGTAAAAGACAGACGCTGACTGCAGTTGGTTGGAAACTTCACTGCATCGGTTGGTGAGCCTTGGGGGTCCCTCTCTCTCTCTGTGGGATCGAGAAGCAGGTACTCTGAGGGGCGCTATTGCGCTAGGGGGAGACACATAAAAAAAAAAAAAAAAAAAAAAATTAAAAAAAAAAAAAAAAGAAAAGAGGTATTTTTTTATTTAAAAAAAAAAAAAAAGTTTTTTTGTGTTTTCTGGCAAAGGTGTCCTGAATTAACATGGACCCTGCCACTCATGTATCTCCTCCGGATCCCCTCGAGGGGTCTGCGGGATCCTCCAGCACCCCACTGACGATTGAATCATTGTCCGCTATTATGGAAACTTGTGTCCCGGGTGGAAGTGGCTTGTCAGGGACAGGGCGCAAGTAAGCGACCCCCGCCTAACCCCTTATTATCTGAAACCTCGGATTCAGACTCTGAGCCTATTTCTGCAGTTGCAGGTACTTCATCTGGTATTGGTGTCTCGTGTACTGTCTTTTCAGACAGTGAGGAGGAAGTTTCGGCATCAGCCATAGCCAAAGAGGAAGCGTTGGTAAACGCACTCATTGTATCTGTTCAAGAAACCTTAAGATTACAGGGTATTCCGTAAGAAATAGCTGAAACTGAAATCCCTTTTGGGACTAAAAAACGCATCAAAGTGGCGAAGGTTTTTCCATTGCCCAAATGTTTTGGCAATCCAATCAAAGAAGAATGGAGTCTGCCAAAACGCATTTCTACTATTTCTAAACGCATTAACAGGCGTTATCCGTTTGAGGAAACCCTCATTAAGAAATGGACAGAACCACCTGTGGTGGATTCACCAATTGCTAGATTGAATAAAGCCACGGTTATTCCTCTAGAAGACGCTCCGTCTTTTAAAGATCCAGTGGATCGCAAGATAGAAGCTATGTCTCGCACCATGTTTACCTTGATTGGATCAGCTTTCAGACCAATAATTGCTATTGGTCTGGTTTCGCAGGCTGTAACTGTATGGACCAAGTGGTTATGCCGGGACTTAGAAGAGGTCCCTCAGGCGGTATCAGATTTGTTGGAACAAATGATACAGGGGTTACAGTTTGTGTGTGATGCGGCGTTAGACGCCACTTCATTATTGGCGCGAGCATCTGTCTCAGCGGTGGTTCTCAGGCGTACACTGTGGCTAAAAGGTTGGTTAGCCGACCAAGGTTCCAAAAAAGCATTGGCTAATATCCCCTTTTTAGGAGAGCGTCTATTTGGAGCCAACTTAGATGAGATCATTAAGGATCTCACGGGTGGAAAGAGCACCTTTTTACCGCAAAATGTTAAAGGTAAAGGAACTCGTCAAAAACGAGGGCCTTCTGTTTCTGCTCACAAGAGGTTTTTTCGTCCTGCGGGTGAAAAAATTAAGTCCTCCAAAGCTCCTTCAGGAGGCTTCAGGGGACGTTGGTCGGGCAAGCAAAAGCCCGCCCCCTCCAGACCTGAAGATAAATCGTCCAAAGCCTGAAGGTGCGCCCCCACCCATAACTGGGGTGGGGGGACGTCTTCGCCGGTTCCCGGATCCATGGCTTTCCAGAATCCCGGACAAGTGGGTTTGCGAAGTCATAAGGTCAGGGTACAAGATCGAGTTTCGATCTCTCCCACCAGCGCGATTCTTCCCTTCCAATATTCGACTATCCCCGGATCGTTAGAAGATCTGCGGAGAGCAGTCACGGTTTTACTACAACAAGGAGTGGTAGTCCACGTTCCTTGGACAGAACGTTTTCAGGGGTTTTATTCAAACCTATTTACAATACCCAGGAAAGAGGGCAAAGTGCGTCCAATTCTGGACTTAAGGGCACTCAATTCTTTTGTCAACATAAGAAGATTCAGAATGGAGTCCATTCGCACAGTAGCAGTCTTCCTGCATCCAGGGGATGTCCTAGCGTCCATAGACATCTAGGACGCATATCTTCACATTCCCATTTTCGCAGGACATCAGCGGTTTCTACGCTTTTCCGTAGAAGAGAACCACTATCAGTCTGTGGCGTTACCTTTCGGTCTCGCCACGGCTCCTCGGGTCTTCACGAAGGTGTTGGCCCCAATGTTGGCACTACTGCGCCAAAGAGGCATATCGATTCTTGGTTACCTAGACGATCTTCTGCTTCATGCAGAGTCTCCTCAGACCTTGCTACAAAACATAGAAATGACTATGATTTCTTTACAGGAATTCGGGTGGCTGGTGAACCAGCAAAAGTCATTTCTGGTTCCCACCCAGAGGCTCGAATATCTGGGTCTAATTCTAGACACAGTCAGGACAAGAGTTTTTCTTCCGGTAGGGAAACTCCGAAAGATTCAATCAGCAGTCCAGTTGTTACTATCCAACAGCTGGTCTTCCCTTCGGACTTGCATGAGGGTTCTGGGGTTGATGGTGGCTTCCTTCGAAGCAGTCCCATTTGCCCAGTCCCATACCCGAATTCTTCAGCAAGAGATTCTTCTCAGATGGAATCGGAATCCGGAATCCCTGGACAATCAGATCCGATTGAGCAAACAGACCAGAGAGTCTCTGGTCTGGTGGCTTCGGTCTCCGATGCTCAGCCAGGGAAAGTCATTTCTGCCAATATATTGGACCATAGTGACCACGGATGCCAGTCTATCCGGATGGGGAGGAATTCTCGGTCAGTTATCTGTCCAGGGACTTTGGTCCCCGGAAGAATCCAGGTTGCCGATAAATGTATTGGAACTGAGAGCGATCAGACTTTGTCTGATTCACTGGACCGAGCAGCTCCAGGGCAGCCCGGTTCGGATCCAGTTGGACAACGCCACGGCCGTGGCTTATGTCAATCACCAGGGGGGCACCAAGAGTGTCCGAGCGGCCAAAGAAGTGGCTTGCATTCTTCGCTGGGCGGAACGATTTGTTCCAGCTATCTCTGCGGTGTTCATTCCGGGGGTGGAAAATTGGCAGGCAGATTATCTCAGCCGTCAGACTCCGGATCAGGGGGAATGGTCCCTCCATCCAGAAGTTTTCCACCAGTTGTGCCTACGTTGGGGCACCCCGGATGTGGATCTGTTGGCATCACGATTCAACAGAAAAGTACAGAGATTCGTGGCTCGCTCCCGCGATCCTCTAGCAGAGACCGCAGACGCACTGGTCACCCCGTGGGGGCAATACCAGCTAATGTATGCCTTCCCTCCTCTTGGGTTACTGCCAAGACTTCTTCGCAGGATAAAGGAGGAAGGAATTCCAGTAATCCTGGCAGCTCCGGACTGGCCTCGTCGAGCTTGATACGCCGACTTGGTCAGACTGGTGGCGGACGTCCCGTGGAGACCTCCTCTCAGGGAGGATCTACTGTCTCAGGGACCGATCTTCCATCCTGCTTTACGATCGCTGGTTTTAAACGGCCTGGTTATTGAGACCCAGGTGCTGAAGGACAAGGGATTGTCAGCTTCAGTTATTCCTACTCTAGTTAAAACAAGGAAAGCGACTTCCAGAAAGATTATCATCGTACATGGAAGTCTTATATTGTGTGGTGTGAATCCCTTGGGTTCCATCTACATCTTTATTCGGTAGTCCGAATATTGGCTTTTCTGCAACAGGGAGTTGAGCAGAAGCTGGCCTTGAGTGTTATCAAGGGTCTGGTTTCAGCATTTGCGATCTTCTTTCAGTAGCCTTTGTCTACTCATTCCTTGGTGCGGAATTTTCATCCAGGGGGTGCGACACCTGGCTCTGCCAGTGCATGCGCCGTTACCATCCTGGGATCTTAATTTGGTGCTGTCGGTTCTTCAGACACCTCCCTTTGAAGATATCAGGGAGATTCCCTTGCTTACTTTATCCCAGAAGGTGGTCTTCTTGGTGGCTATCACTTCTGCACGCAGGGTGTCAGAACTGGCTGCATTATCCTGTTGTTCCCCAGATCTGGTGGTTCATAGGGATAAGGTTGTTCTTCATCCGAATCCATCCTTCCTTCCTAAGGTGGTTTCAAAGTTTCATTGAATGAGGACAGTGTATTGTCCTTCCTATGTCCTTAGCCCAATCATCCTCGAGAATTGCGTTGCATTCCTTGGATGTAGTTCGGGCGATCAGGATATATTTGAATACACGGATTCAATTTGTAAGACGGATTCACTGTTTGTGATCACGGATGGCCCTAAGAAGGGGTTGCCTGTTCTGCTGCGACCATCTTTAGATGGATCAGACAGACGGTGGTATAGGCTTATTTTATCTAAGGGTCGGGATCCCCCGTTCCCTTTTACGGCGCATTCTACTCGGGCGCTTAGAGTTTCCTGGACCTTCCGCCATCAGGCGTCAGTGGTTCAGGTTTTCAAGGCGACTGTTTAGTCGTCGGTTCATACCTTTACAATATTGTATAAGGTTCATGTGATGGCATCGTCAGATGCCTCTTCTGGCCGCAAGGTTCCTGCAGGCCACTGTTTGAGGAGACTGTTGGTCTACCTCGAGGATTTGTGGGGTAGGTCTCATCTGTTTACTCGATGAGTCCTTTGATACTTCTGGTTGGCTCCGGTTGGGCCTTCTAGATTGGATTTTGATTTCTGTCAATCCCACCACTCATTTGTGGCACTGCTTCTGGATGTCCCAGCTCTTGAGAATCAAGAAGACTACGTCTGTCAATGAGCGATAGAGAAAAATGGATTTTTGTAAGATCTTACCGTAAAATCCTTTTCTCTTAAGCTCATTGACAGACGTAGTACCCGCCCCTCTATCATTGAGTTGGGTTGGGTTAAATTCTCTGTTACTGCTTTAGAACATAACTGATTCCCTGTAGCAGAGAGAGGGAGGATATACCCTCAGGGACTGCCCCTAAGGTGGAGCCAGAACGTTTTGTCTTTCTGCCTAGTCCTACTCCTGCGGAGACAACATAACCCAGCTCTTGAGAATCAAGAAGACTACGTCTGTCAATGAGCTTAAGAGAAAAGGATTTTACGGTAAGATCTTACAAAAATCCATTTTTTTTGAGCGGCTGCATGCCCTTCTTTAGGTGGACTAATGAATAAAAGCTGAACTCCAGCTAACACTTTTTAAATAGTTATAGCAACAGTTTATTTCCTTTTAGGATAAAGGTTTTACGTGATGAAATAAAAGCTGATCATTGTAAGCGTCCATGTCAGTGGTATAGGGATTGTCTCATCCCTCTAACTGCCACTTTTCCTGGACTGCTTGGTCTGTTAGAAGAAGTTTAAAAATAACTGACTTACTGACGAGATCAACAGGTGAAAATAAAGCTTAAAGCGGAGCTCCACCCATAAAGGCAAGCTCCACTTGTTTGCTTCCTCCCCCCTCCGCTGTCACATTTGGCACCTTTCGAGGGAGGGGGGAGTGGATACCTGCCAAAACCAGGTACTCGCTCCCACTTCTAGGTAAGATCGCCTCTATCGCTGTACAGCGATCTACGTAATTTCCAGCCCCTCCTCCTAGAAGACACACAGGTCTCAAAAAAAAGCGGGACCCTTCAGAAAGCACAGCGCGGCCAAGCATTCGCATTAGGGAACAGGCTGGGAAGCCGCCAGGCTTTGCTGTCTTACGTCTGGGCCACTTTTTGCGATTCGGCGCTGTGCAACTTTAACTGACAATTGCGCGGTCGTGCGACGCCAGCATCTCTAGTGTGGGCACCCAGTTATGACAGCTTGCGCCTTTACAGCCAGGTGCGCAATGCACATGCGCGAACCGTGCTGCACCTCCTGAGTGGACGGGTAATCTTCTGGGACTTGTGGCGTGTTAAATCTAGGTACCCGCCCCCCCCCCCCTCAAAAAAATGCCATGCCAAATGTGGCATGTCAGGGGGTCAGGAGCGCTGAAAGCGGAAGTTCCACTTTTTGGTGGAACTTTGCTTTAAGCATACACTTTACAAATTGAACAGTCACTTTGCTAGATTAAAAGTCTCTATTGCTTTAATAAATCAACCCTGTAGTGGATTTGATTTGTCTTATACGATTGGATAATTCCACAGAAATGTAGGTGCCTGGTGACAATACTTTTTTTTTATGCTGAAATAAACAAAATCATCCAAAACTAGAGAGATCTGCTTATTTTCCCCTGAAATGAGAGGCAGTTGAATAGCTAATTCACTAAAATTCATTCCTTTTTGGAGACATAAATGTTGTTGGATGTGAGAAGAAATTGCAATCTAGAATGTAACACCCTTCAGGCTGCTAGCAGCTGCACAGAAAGACCCCCTACCTTGCTTAAGCTCTTTTTGTTCTGTGCTAGACATCTTTCTGTTGCATTTTTTACATCAGTCTGATGAGACCAATGATTTTTTAATGGTCTCGCCGTATCAGCCTGTACCACCCCTCCTTAATGGGTACTCCATGGATTTCTTCACATATTCAGAGTCTGACATTCCTTCAGAATCAGACATGATCTATTGTTGAAGAAACCTTTATTGAAAAGCTTTCTTACCTATGTGTTGCATTCATTTTTTTCATAATATTTAAATGTCTTTACTGAGTTTGTTAGGTGTATTTTAATTTCCCACACATTATTTTTTGATTAGCACAAAGCATTTTATGTTTTAAATCGGAAATTCACTACAGACAGTCAACATATGGGGAAATTAAAAAAATTAGGACTTGATGTGAAGATCCAGTTTGGGTTGGAGGAACTTGACTGGCCCTGCATAGTCCTGACTGCAACCCGATAAAAGACCTTTGGGATGAATTGGAGCGCAGACTGCAAACCAGGCCTTCTAGTCCAACATCAATGTAGGTTGATGTCTTTGCTATAAATCTGTTCTCTGTATATAACGTTTATTGTATTTTAAATATAAATGTTTTTTAAGTGTTTTTTATGTGTATTTTAAAAATGTATTTTATTATTGTGGACCTTTCTGTTCCTCTGGTGCGTTTCGGGTTGACACCTGTAGATGGCGCCGTCTCCTTTACGTTGCGGCCCAATGTGTAATTTTAGATTTATTCACCTTTTGTGTGATTCGCATTATCAGAAATTACATTCTTTTTTTTAAAAATGATTTGTGGCATAGGACTCCTTTTAAGGATCTATTTTTGTTGCCGGCGGAATTGTGATTAGGTTCTCGTTCCCCGGATGTTGTTATCTTTGCTCTCTTCCAGTGTGGGGCTGGTTCCGGTGTGTGGAACGCAGCTCCCATTTCCGGTTGTCAATTCGTCTCTTCAGTTCCGCTCTCCTCCGCGGCTTTATATAGCGTAAGCGCACCTCGAGGCCACACCCCTGGACGACGTCTTTGATGACGAGGCTTCGATTCTGAGGCTATTTCATCTATCTTCAGTGTGAAGTTATTCCTTAAGGACCGCCTTTGGTTCATTCATTTGGGATATTTTATTAGGGTTTAGCGCCACAGTTATTGTTTTATTCCTGTTTAACTGTAATTCTCCAGATTAGAGTGGCTGCTTCCCTCTATGATTTTTTTGAGTAATGTTTTTTAGCGCAGCAATATTGTGTTTCTAGTCCAACATCAATGCCTGACCTCACAAATGCTCTTCTAGAAGAATGGTCAAACATTCTCATAGACACACTCCTAAACCTTGTGGACATCCTTCCCAGAAGAGTTGAAGCTGTTATAGCTGCAAAGGGTGGGCCAACTCAATATTGAACCCTATGGACTAAGACTGACTAAGACTAGGATGCCATTAAAGTTCATGTGTGTGTGTGTGTAAAGGCAGGCATCCCAATACTTTTGACAATATAGTGTAGTTACATTGATCCAACTTGAACCAAAGTAACTATTCATATTCCATATCAGGCCGTTTTGCCTGGAAGCTGGAACAAACTGAAGTAGACATTGCTATTTTACTCCACTTGCTTCCAGGTCTGACACTAAGCGCCTGACCTTGATGCATTCTAAATACAGGAAGGCAGCCGCATGGCACAGGTGGCGTTCAGAGAATGTTTTCCATTACCTGAATCTCTGCAAAACATTCTTTGATTGGGCGAGTTGGAGACGTGTAGCAGTGACGTCACGCTTTCCACCACGTCCAATCAGAGAATACTTTGCATGTATTCAGAAAATGAAAAGCTTTCTCTGAATGGCACCCTTGACAAGTGGACAAACTCCTGTGTTCACAATGAAGCAGGGCAGCCATTTGGCATGGGACGTGGAAGCAAGTAGACATCCCTGGAGTAGCGGTGTATGCTTCAGTGATTTCCGGCTTCTAGGGGAATCGGCCAGGTATAGTATATGCATAGTTCAAGATGGACCAATGTAACTGTATAAAATCTCCACACCTGGAATTCTATCTTTTAAGATATTTAACATGCCAAATCACATTGGAAATGTCTGTTTATCACTCGGAGAAAAAGAGCATCTAACTGGATTTTAAAAATTCCAGCTAAAACTTGTTTTGTCTTTGGACACAGAGGGGAAGGGTTGGATATTCTGTGGGTTTTTTTGTGATTTGTAAACCCCCATTGTAGAGATGTACTCTTATTTATTGAGTGTTTTTTGGTACAATTTCAGATTTTTTCCTGTCTCCATGGCACCTAATTTCTAAAAAAAAAAGCTTGGCTGTAGTCATAAGGATTGGGTTTACAGGAATCCTGTTGTCACAAATGTTGTCTGAAGCAGTCGACAACTGGCTGTACAAATTATTTTTTTGCGTCAGTAAGACTGTACAATCATACTCTTCATTTTGCATAGTCATTTGAAAATTTTTATTATGCAGTAATCAAGAGATTGGCTGGATAGGACTGCTTTTTTCTTTATGTATTTAAGTAGCAGAATAGATCTCTGATTTACTAAATCCTGAGTTTCTCTCATATTTGTATTACTTGGTTCATTGTGAAAGCTGGTCTTTGTATGTTCTGGGCTTTGCTAATGTGTAATTGTTGTAAAAAAAAAAATACAGTTTTAGGCCTTGTTTAATTTATTTGTTATGGTACACATGGATTGAAGCAAAATGGCAAATAATAGTGTAACTTTATTCCTGCCCGGGTTCATGATATTTGGCTTGCTGTTACTTATAATTTGCCTGCATACAGGATTACATTTCAGGATAAAGCAACGTACACTTTTCCAGCTTGCTGCCCTTTTTTTATTTTTTATTTTTTTTTTTAAATTGACCTTCTTTTTTGATACCTTTGAAACAAACCTAGTTTGCTTAGATTATTTGATAAATATTTGTTTACTGATTGCTAATTGTTTTTACTCTGTATAAAGTTAAATTCTAATTCCGATCTAGTGATCATTTTCTGGAAACACCTTACAACAGTTAACATGTTCATTCCATATTGCGCAGCCAATTTCAATTCTGAACATGTATAGTCATCCCTTAAACCAGTGTATTCTGTGTGTATTCTGTGTAGACAGGAATTCACTAAATTACACTAGTGGTGTTTTACATACAAAAAATATGTGCATCAGTGTGTATAACAGTTTGTGACTTTTATTTGCTTCTTCCCATCTAGTTACATAGTATATTAAAATAAAGGACTGATGGTGTAGTGGTTAGCAATTTCGCTTAGCTGCAAAAGGGTCGCTGGTTCGAATCCCAAACACAACACTACCTGTCTGGAGTTTGCATTTTCTCCCTGTGCCTGCGTGGATTTTTTCCGGGTCTTCCGGTTTCCTCCCACACTCCAAAGACATGCTGGTAGGTTAATTGGCTTGAGTCTAAATTGGCCCTACTATGTGTACAGTGGGGATCGAATGTTTGGGCACCCCAGGTAAAAATTTGTATTAATGTGCATAAAGAAGCCAAGAAAAGATGGAAAAATCTCCAAAAGGCATCAAATTACATATTAGACATTCTTATAATATGTCAACAAAAGTTTGATTTTATTTCCATCATTGACACTTTCAAAATTACAGAAAACAAAAAAATGGCGTCTGCAAAAGTTTGGGCACCCTGCAGAATTTATAGCATGCACTGCCCCTTTGCAAGGCAGAGACCTGCCAGTGTCATGGATTGTTCTCAATCATCGTCTGGGAAGACCAGGTGATGTCAATCTCAACGGTTTTAAATGCCCAGACTCATCTGACCTTGCCCCAACAATCAGCACCATGGGATCTTCTAAGCAGTTGTCTAGAAAAATGAAACTGAAAATAGTTGACGCTTACAAAGCTGAAGAAGGCTATAAGAAGATAGCAAAGCGTTTTCAGATGTCAATATCCTCTGTTCGGAATGTAATTAAGAAATGGCAGTCATCAGGAACAGTGGAAATTAAAGCAAGATCTGGAAGACCAAGAAAAATATCAGACAGAACAGATCGCAGGATTGTGAGAAAAACAAGTCAAAACCCACGTTTGACTGCACAATCCCTCCAGGAAGATCTGGCAGACACCGGAGTTGTGGTACACTATTCCACTATAAAGAGATACTTGTACAAATAGGGTGTTCATGGAAGAGTCATCAGATGAAAACCTCTTCTACGTCCTCACCACAAAAATAAGCGTTTGAACTTTGCAAATTAACATATAGACAAGCCTGATGCATTTTGGAAACAAGTTCTGTGGACCGATGAGGTTAAAATTTAACTTTTTGGCCGGAATGAGCAAAGGTACGTTTGGAGAAGAAGGGGCACAGAATTTAATGAAAAGAACCTCTGTCCAACTGTTAAGCATGGGGGTGGATCAATCATGCTTTGGGGTTGTATTGCAGCCAGTGGCACAGGGAACATCTCACGAGTAGAAGGAAAAAGGGATTCAATAAAATCTCAGCAAATTTTGGATGGTAACTTGATACCATCTGTGAAAAAGCTGAAGTTAAAGAGAGGATGGCTTCTACAAATGGATAATGATCCTAAACACACCTCAAAATACACGGGGGATTACATCAAGAGGCGTAAACTGAAGGTTTTGCCATGGCCTTCACAATCTCTTGACTTTAACATAATTAAAAATCTATGGATAGACCTTAAAAGAGCAGTGCGTGACAGACAGCCCAGAAATCTCAAAGAACTGGAAGACTTTTGTAAGGAAGAATGGGCAAAGATACCTCAAACAAGAATTGAAAGACTCTTGGCTGGCTACAAAAAGCGTTTACAAGTTGTGATACTTGCCAAAGGGGGCAATACAAGATATTAACTCTGCAGGGTGCCCAAACTTTTGCAGATTCCATTTTTTGGTTTTCTGTTATTTTGAAAGTGTAAATGATGAAAATAAAATCTAACTTTTGTTGACACATTATAAGAATGTCTTATCTGTAATTTGATGCCTTTTGGAGATTTTTCCATCTTTCCTTGGCTTCTTTATGCACATTAATACAAATTTTTACCTGGGGTGCCCAAACTTTCAATCCCCACTGTATGTATGAATGTCAGTTAGGGACCTTAGATGGTAAGCTCATTGAGGGTAGGGACTGATGTGAATGTACAATGTATATGTAATGCGCTGTGTAAATTGACAGCGCTATACAAGTACCTGAAATAAAAAAATGTATGTTAAATTTAGTGTCTCGCAGCTCCTAAAGTTTTGTTTCAGAGGAAGGTAGAACAAAGCTCTGTGAGCAAAAGTGACTAGTTTTGTCACATCTTCTGTTTCTTGGTATTTTGAACTTTTCTTATTGAGCCATATATGGTTTCTTTTATTCCTGTTCTTCGCATAGAGAATGTACCCACTACAGTACCTTTAAAGAATTGTTAATACTTTTTGCTTTGGTTTTGGTGTCCCAATGCATCTTCCCAACCTGTAGATCTATGTGCTGTTTAAACTTTGCTCTCCCCTGTCCAATACTTTATTGAATTTCAAGTCAAATGTTTCCATATTTGTTAACCTGCACATTAGGTATGGTATCTGGTTTTTTAGAAATTTCCTAAATCAGCCAAACCCCCCAACCCAGTTAATTCAGCTACAATTTGTGTAAGAATGTTTCTGTTAAAACGGAGTTACACTTAAAAGTGGCCTTTAAGGCCTCCTGACCCCCTTACATGCCACATTTGACATGTCATTTTTTTCGGGGGAGAGCAGGTACCTACATTTGACAGGTACCCGCTCACTTCCACTCAGGCTACCTAGGCGGCTCAAGCTAGAAGTTCTCCTCTTCCCCCACCCCATCACGTGTCCCAGAAGATTGCCCGTCCACTCAGGACGCGCAGCACAACTCAGGAATGCGCAGTGCGCACCCGACTGTCAAGCTGTGACAGCCGGGTTCCCACAGTAGTGATGCTGGCGCAAGAGGGAGAGAACCGAGGCACCCATCGGCCGCATCGTTGGACTGTGAAACAGGTGAGCGTGTGTTTAGTAAAAGTCATCAGCTACACTTTTTGTAGCTGCTGACTTTTAAAAAACACAAAAACCTGTGGAACTCCGCTTTAAGTTGATCATAAAAATATGTCCTTTACTACTATCATATGCTTCAATATCCCAGATGATAAGGTTTTCTATGAAGTTTTTCTATTGGTTGAACAAGATAGCCTCGTGTTTATGATGTTTAAATAATTGAACATAATATAGACTGAATTCCTTCATACTGAATTTTTGATTTGTAGCAGCATCAAAGGTTCGACAATAAATACATTACAATTATGACCTTCATCTGTAGACTCTAGTTTTGTCTCTGTCACAGATACATTATATTACCAAAATTATTGGGACACCTGCCTTTACACGCACATGAACTAATGGCATCCCAGTCTTAGTCTGTATGGTTCAATATTGAGTTTCCCCACCCTTTGCAGCTTTAACAGCGTCAACTCTTCTGGGAAGGCTATTTACAAGGTTTAGGAGTGTTTCTATGGGAATGTTTGACCATTCTTCCAAAAGCCCATTTGTGAGGTCAGGAACTGATATGGACGAGAAGGTCTGGCTCACAGTCTGCACTTGAATTCATCCCAAAGGTGGATTGGGGTTAGGACTCTGTGCAGGCCAGTCAAGTTCCTCCACCCCAAACTCGCTAAACCATGTCTTTATGGACCTTGCTTTATGCACTGGTGCTCAGTCAGGTTGGAACAGGAAGGGGCCATCCCCAAACTGTTCCCACAAAGTTGGGAGAATTAAATTGTCCAAAATGTCTTGATATACTGACACCTTAAGGGTACCCTTCACTGGAACTAAAAGGCCAAGCCCAGCCACTGAAAAATAACCCCACAACATAAACCCCCCGCCACCAAATGATTTGGACCAGTACACAAAGCAAGGTCCATAAAGACATGGATGAGCGAGTTTGGGGAGGGGGGGGGGAGGACTTAACTGGCCTGAACAGAGTCCTGACCTCAACCATTTAGGATGAATTCGAGTGAGACTGTGAGCCAAGCCTTCTTGTCCACATCAGTGCCTGACCTCACAAATGTGCTTCTGCAAGAATGGTCAAACATTCCCATAGACACACTCCTAGACCTTTTATTATTTTGTTCCTGTGATTTACAATCAATCGCCGGACTGGGCAGCGAACTGGATAATCCAGATCCTTAGTTCCCCCAGTTCAGCCAGCGAGTGTGTGCAGACCGCAGCTCCATACTAGGTTGCCAGCAACATAGCCCCACTGGACGCGGGCTGGCCTGCGAGGTAAACGTCTCACGAGGGCGCATACAAACTAGCTTCAGCCTGAGTCGCAGCGTTTCCTCCTAGCCGACAGCACCCACATTATGATGGAGCTGTGTTCTGTCTGCAGCGGTGCCCACCTTGTTCCTGGTGTGGTAAGTAGCTGTCCCTCCTCTACGCCTGTAGGGTTTTGGGGTGGATGTGGGCCACTCCCTGGGACGGTGGGAACCCTGGGTTTCCCTCCTTCCCCCCCAGCCCCTCTAAGATTTTGGTAGTCACTGTGGGTCTTTTGCCCCCCCCCCCCTGGGTGAGGTTATGAGCTGGCACTTAAGGGGGAGCTAGTTGGAGTTGCTGCTGACTGGGCTGCTGACCGAGTTTTCCTGGTGCACAACAGGTGGTTGAGCAGGGTTCCCTGCCATCCTGTGGGTTGGTGACTAGGGCATTTCTGATCCATTCGTGGGCCCTGGCCCTTGGTTGGTGTCCCCTTTGCGGGATCTCAGTCGCGGCCTCCGCTGATTGTTATGTTATGGGGTGAGCTTTTTAAATTGCGACCCTACTGGGTCTGTGTCCACGCACCCTGAGTGCTCAGATAGTGAGGATGATTCCTCTGCTCCTGTAGCCGTGCATGAAAAGGCACTGGTGGATGCACTGTTTGTGTCAGTGCGTGACACTTTGAAATTGGAAGTTGCGGCTGATGCTTTGTCAGAGGCGCCGAACCCTTTTTGGCACCCACAGGGTGTTCCCTTTTCCGCTCACTTTGACAAAATTGCCACAAAATAGTGGGGTTGTCCAAACACAGTGGTTCCTAAGCGCTTTTTGCTTGCGGTGTCCATATGAGGATAACTTCCTTAAAGGTGGATGGTTCCACCTGTGGTGGATTCATTGGTTTAAAGGTTAAATAAAGCTACCTTAATTCCGGTTGAGGAGTCTTCGGCCTTTAAAGATCCGGCTGATAGGAGGGCAGAGACTCTGGCCCGCCATATGTACACTGTGGCTGGTTCGGCACTTTACTATTGGCACTGGTATTTACTATTGCTCTAGTGTCGCAAACTCTGACTGAGTGGGTTAAACTTTTATGTCTTTGCAGAGCTGGCGAATTAGTTGGTCCAGGGGTTTATTTGTGATGTCTCCTTTGATTTCTAGGCTGTCGGTATCAGCAGTGGTCCTTCGGCATATTATCTGGCTTAGCTGATGATCTGCGGACCAGACTTCTAAGTAGGCCTTGTCTGATCACCTGTTTTGAGCTTCCTTGGGTGACATTATTAAGGATCTCGCAGGGGGGAAGAGTACTCTTCTTCCGCAGGCTACTAAGGGCATAGTCGTAGACTTTGGCCATGTTCCTCGGCTCATAAGAGGCCTTTTCGTCTCTCAGGGTCTCAAGACAAGGGATCAAAAGTCAGGGCCTCCACCAGAGGTTCCAAGAGGACCTGGTCTGGCAATCCATGAGCGGGCTCTTCCAGACCTGCGGACAAGCTTGCTTCTGGATGCAGGGGCGCCCTCACCTGTTTCTGGGGTGGGGGGACAGCTTCGCTGGTTTCTGGATCCATGGATCTCCCTGGTACAGGAGAAGTAGGTTCACAAAGTTATTCGGTTAAGATCGAGTTCTTATCCTCCAATCCTCCAGAAAGGTTCTTCCCTTCCAACCTGCACTTCTCTTTGGGGCAGTGCAAGACTTGTTACTTCAGGGGTGATTGTTCTGGTTCTGACTTCGGAAAGTTTTCAGGGGTTTTTACTCAAACCTCTTTACAGTCCCCAGGAAGAAAGGCAAGGTAGGTCCAATTCTGGACCTCAAGGAGCTAAACTGCTTTGTGCGAGTACAGAAGTTCCACACGGAGTCCATTCACACGGTAGTGGCGTCCCTACCTCGGGGGGATTTCTTCTCGCTTCTATCGACATGAAGGACGCCTACCTATACATTCTAATACATTACATTCTAATATGTGTCAGTCACCAGCCCTTGCTCCGTTTTGCCGTGGGTGGGGAGTATTATTAGTTTGTGGCATCGTCCGTTCCTTGGGTCTTCATAAGAGTGTTGGCCCCGGTGCTGGCATTGTTTGAGTTAGCAGGGGATCGGGGTACTGGGGTACCTGGACGATCTTCTTCTGTGAGTCTCTGACTGCTCTGATGGCCAACTAGAGATTGCTCTGCAAACTCTGAGGAAGTTCAGTTGGATTATGAACCTTCAGGAGTCTGCTTTGGTTCTGTCCACAAAAACTGGACTATCTGGGTCTGACTCAGAACTCGGCCTCAGCCGGAGTGTTTCTTCCTCTGGAAAAACCCCAGACTTTCCAGGAGGCAATTCATCTTCTGTTGTTTGGCAGACGGTCATCCCTCGAAGCTTGCATGTGATGGTGTCAACCCTCTAGACGGTCTTTTTACACAGTTCCACACAAAATCTCTGCTAAAGAGATTCTGGTAAAATGGGACAGGATCCACGGTCTCTAAAGGTGGCTTCCTTCTCCGGCACTTCGACAGGGAAAATCCCTTCTCCCCCTGTACTAGACGGTTGTCACCACGGATGCCAGCCTGTCCGGGTGGGAAGGCGCCCTCAGCACAGACGTGCTCAGGCAGAGTCCAGACTGCCGATTAAAGTACCGAATCTCTGAGCGATCAGACTTTTCGTCTTCAGGGGTGTACGGTACAAATTCATTCGGACAATGCTACAGCCGTGGTCTATATCAATCACCAAGGCGGCGCAAGAAGTGTCCTGGCGGCTTAGTAGCTAATATTCTAAGGTGGGGTGACCGATTCGTTCCAGCCTCTCAAACTTCTGCCACAACTCCTGTGCAGGAGGGATTCCGGTCATTCTAGTGGCTCCAGACTGGCCTCGCCGCTCTTGGTACGCCAATCTGGTACAGCTGGTGACCGATACTTCTTAGGGACTTCTCTCAGGGAGGATCTGCTGTCCCAAGGACCAATCTTCCATCCTGCTTTACAGTCACTGGCTTTGATAGCTTGGCTGTTGAACGCCAGGTGCTGATGGATGGAGTTTTGTCTGAGTCGGTGATTCCTACGCTGTTAAAAACTAGAAAATCTACTTTTAGGAAGATCTACCATTGTACGTGGAAGATGTACATTGTGTGGTGTGAGTGTCTCGGGGTTCATCCTCGCTCCTTCTCTGTGGATCGAATCTTAACCTTACTTCAATGGGGGGTTGAACAGTAATTGGCCTTGAGTACCATCAAGGGCCAGATATCAGTTTTTGGCGGTCTTTTTCCAACGACCTTTGGCCACACACTCCCTGGTGCGTACCTTTTCTTCAGGGTGGCCGACATTTGGTTCCTTCAGTGCAGGCTCCGTTGCCGCTCTGGAATCTTAATGTGGTGCTTTCAGCTCTACAGAAGCCTCCTTTTGAAAATATTTGGTAGGTTTTCCTGCTTCGCTGACCTAGAAGGTGGCTTTCTATGGTGGCTATCACTTCTGCGCGCAGGGTGTCTCAACTGGTGGCATTATCCTGTCGTTCGCCTTATGGTGATTCCCAGGGATAAGGTGGTGCTTTGCCTCTGTCCTTCATTCCTTCCTAAGGTGGTCTCTGACTGTCATTTGAATTAAGACATTGTGTGTCCTAGGCCTAAACATCCGAAGGAAATTGCCTTGCATGCCTTGGATGTGGTTCTGGCAATTAGGGTGTACCTGACAGCTACGGAGTCTTTTAGGAAGTCAGACTCTCTGTTTGTGCTCACGGACGGACCTTACAAAGGGTTGTCTGCTTCTTTTGTGACCATTTCCGGATGGATCAGACGGTGCTTCAGGCCTATTGCATCAAGGGTCAGGTTTCTCCTTTCAGGGCACACTCTACTAGGCCGCCTAGTGTCTCCTGGGCTTTCTGTCATTCAGCGTCATTGACGCAGGTTTGCAAGGTGGCCACCTGGTCGTTGGTGCACACTTTTACACAGTTTTTTGTAAAGTGGATGTGTTGGCATCTGCGGATGCTTCTTTTGGCCCGCAAGGTTTTTCTGGCTGCTTTTTAGAGGACCTGGTCCTCTTTGTTTTTTCCCGTGAGCTCCAGTTGTTTATGGTTGAGCTCCATGTTACCTGGTTGGTTATGGTTAGCCTTGGGAATTTTTTTCTGCTGTTTCCCACCCCTCATGTTTGACACTGCTTTGGGACATCCTAATGGTTAAGAAGAATCAAGAGCTGTGTCCATCAATGAACGAGGGAGAAAATGGGATTTTTGAGTTACCGTAAAATCAATTTCTCTGATGTTCATTGGCTGACACAGCACCCACCCCTCTGTGGAGCTGGCTTTCTTCTGACACTGCTTGTAACAACAATTTGTGCCTATAGTTGAGAGTGGGTGTATACCCCCTGGGACTGCCCATAGGCTTAGTCAAGTTTTTTCCTGTCTAGTGTCCTACTGCTGTAGGACAGTATAGCCAGTATAAACCCCAATGGTTAGAAAGAATCAGGAGCTGTGTCCGTCAATGAACATCAGAGAAATGGATTTTACGGTAAGTCATGGTGATTGGAAGACACGGGACTAAATTCTGTGATTAATGGGTATAGATTTTGCCTCTAGGCCAAGGTTTTTTAACCAGGGTTCCTCCAGAGGTCGCTAAAGGTTCCTTGAGCTATGAGTGAATTCTGTTCTCAGATAACTTTCCACTGACACTGTTAATCTTTTTAGCTATCTGTAAGGAGGTATTTCTTCCCAATGACCATCACACTAATGTATCCTGTGTTGTAGTTATAGTAATCTTTAGCAGTGGTTCCCTGAGACTAGAAAGCTATTTGAAGGGTTCCTCTGTGTTGAAAAGGTTGAGAAAGGCTGCTCTAGGTAAAGCAAAGGGCACAGCCCTATATATTATTTTGTTTACTGCAGTCCTTGCATCTGGATCAGTGCCATACTATACCCCCAGGCTGTATGCTGGCTTCTGTTGTGTCTCTTGGGGGAGCAAAAATGGCTGAAGCATTTTCTCCTCTAACTCGAGTTTATTTCTCTCTATCTAGTCCCTGTGCTTTACTTTCACTTTCAGCTTCTGCATTGTTTTGCTATTGTTCCCACTGCTCTTCTGAGGCTATTAGCACTTTTCACTGCAGGAACTTTTCTTTTTTGCAGGTGAACGCTTGCAGAAATTGGCCAGACTTATTGGAGGACCTGGAATTCCAGGACCTACCTTGTGCAGCAGCATTATTGTGCTTTGTACATATATTTTCTGCATCAGGAATTAAGTTAGGCCTTTTGACTACTATTCCTCTGCACTCTGATACCAACAGCCAAACTTGTATTCAGTCAATGTTGTGTGCAACCTCAGGTTTGTGTCAAGGATCTATCACTCTAACTTTTGTAAATCCTCCTGTGAGCTTTCACAATGTCTCTGCCAAGAGTGTAGCCACTATTCTGGGCTTCCAAAGACTAAAACTCTCTGCTAATGTCTTTCCTAATCGTGAGCAGCATGGCAAGCTGTTCTTTACCACCAATTTGTTGTACATCTTTTATGCATTCCTGGAGAAATCAGTTGTTAACGCTTTCCACAGTGCACCCGCCAGTATCTCACCTTACTAAGGCGAGAATGATTCCTGTTATATATTACTCTTCTTTTTCTCTGCTGCTGGCAAGGCCCTCATGTCAGTTATTCTTATACCTGTGTTTTTCAGGTGATTGGTGAATAGACAAGAGTCCTACCAGGCAACTAAGAGGTCATTGTATCAGCCCCCTTTCTAAGGAGAGGTTCTGTTCGAGGTTTCTCCAGACAATAAAATCTAGGACAACACTAAAGGGAAGATTACCCATCTTCCCAAGACCATTCAACAAAGGTCTTTGGTGTGAAAGAGTTTCTCCCTCCTTTCATCCTTTCAAGCTGCCTTTTCATTCCTAGGAGATGCATACCAAGTCCTTCTGCTTTAAAATATACAGGCCCCAATACAGGCCTAGGCAGTCCAGGAATGCCTGGTCCTCTGACAAGTCTTCCTCAGCATGAAGGTCTGCCCCCACCTGTGGACAACAAGGTGGGGGGGGGGGGGACACTTGCTGATGATTGCAGAATCTTGACTCCTTTACTTCTCTGAGCTTGAGTAGAATCAACAGGCTAGGGCTTCTGTCTTTGTCCATGCACTGTCCTAGGTGGTACAGGGGCCTTTGGCCCAGGTAGTAGCAGTCCCCTTGCATTCCTCTAAACACTAATTTATTAATATTTTTTTGCCATGCCCAAGAAAGATCATTTATTTCTAGATGTAAAGGCAGCAAATGCCTATTTGCAGAAGTTCTGAACAGGACTTATTGGCTTTTATACATTTAATATGCCTATCACTACATATCTGTTTTTCTCAGACACTAAAGCTGTGCTTTGCCATGGGCAATCAGCTCTTCAGTATATGACAGTAATCTTCAGATTGGATATGGTTCCTAGAAAAGTGATAAGCACAGAGCACAGTCATGAGCCCCAGGCCTAGCAGAGCTGAGAATCAGGGGTATATCTTAAAACCTGATAACCGAAGCAGCATTGGCTTGTAACTTACAGACTAGTTTTGCAGATGATGCTCAGTTCCTTTACGGATGTTTGGGTACACCTCCATAAGTTTCTCCTAGTATTGACAAATGACCAATGTAAATAGTAGTACTGTTTACACCGGGGAGCCCACCCCACAGAGGCAGGGGAACAAGGAGGATTTAATGAACCCATTCATTAAATCCTCCCAGCTGTAGCAAATAAAGGTTGCAATTTAAGGCGGAGAAGTGGGAATTAAAGAGCCACTGACCACCAATGATTGTGGGACCATTTTGGTGATGAGGGTAAAAATGCCTCTGATCACCAACGTTCTGTGAATGTTTTGTGTGGTGGAATGGGGAAAAGGGATCAAGAGGATTAAAGGGCCCCTGACCATCACTAATGGTGGGTGGGGGTTAAAAGTGTTTTGGGTTTATCAATGACATTTAACAATTACACACAATGCAATTTCAGTGTAATGTTAAACTGTTGTGTCCTGCACTATGGGATTAAAAAAACCTATAAATGCAGCTGTTCATAATCTTATGATCTTGGACTAATTCTTTCGAAACACAGCGCAAAAATAGGTATACTAATCGTGAATGCAATTCCCCCAAAATATCTGGGTTCAATAGCCAAAGTGCTAAAGTGCTAGATATGATAGAAATAAAACAATAGTAGAATTAATAATCAAATTAAAGTGCAAATGGTCTAAATTCTATTCTATTTTGGGACAGGGAAATAGGACAGGGCCTTGGATTTGGTTTCTAAGCTACGATTGGATACTTCGCAGCAGTGGGCGGGAGAAAGAACTTCGAAAGCTGAAGGCTTCAGACTGTTTAGAACCGTGATGCATCTGCGCTGTGGGCGGCAGTGTCCCATAGTGCTCTGTTTCTGGGTCCTGTGTCCTGAGGTTGTGGCAACGTTGTACTGTCCAAAGAGTCCTAAGTGAAAAAAGAATTTCAGAAAAATAATTCCAAGCTTGGGGAAGGCCATTGAATATTTTTTCCTCTTGGGGGAGATCGAATACCTATTTGCGAGTCCATCCAACAGTGGGGGATCCAACTATACACTCATCAGGAAAGTCTATCCCACACCTTACTGGACCTAAACGCTTTTGACCCACATGCAATATTGCTACAGGGTCCTTTGAGTCTGGTAAGTGGAATTACCTATGGGGAGTGGACCTGCACATACTGCACTTTATCCTCACGGATTGGCACTGATTTTTGTTTACTAAGTCAGCACAGAGCACATTGCACTTTCCTTCACTGGCTACTTGCTGAATTTGGATTTTTCTTCACTGGCCACTTGCTGAATTTGGACTTTTTGAAAAACTTCAAGGGACACTATATATATATTGTGACAAGAAGTCAGGTAAATCTGTGGATGTTGTCACAGACGGGAGATACATTTCTGCTTTGTTTAGACAATTCACCAATTACTATAGGGTGTCGGCTGCAGAGGTAGCCAGGAAGGTGTAAGGACGTTGAAAGGACTTCAGCTGTTCAGGATGAGGAAATTAAGGCCTCTATAAGTTATCCAGAGGATGATTACTGATCGCTGCCTCCTGAAGCTGTGTGAGTATAGGAGAGCAGTGGGCTGCCTCCTGAAGTGATGTGCGCTGAGGAGAGTAGTCAGCTGAAGACTTCTCAAGGTGAGGTCATGGATTTTTTCTGTGTGAAGAAAAACAAATGGACATTTTCTGTGTGAAGAGAAAATAAATGGACTATTGATTGTCTGCTGTATGATCAGCAGTGTCTGCCCAGCTGTAGGTTGGGACAGACTCCCTAGGTAGGTTCCTGTGTGTGAAGGTAGACGCCCACAGTGGCCAGGATTTAATTTGTTTATTTTTTATTTGTGCTGTTTTTGATGCTTGCACTTGTGTGAAGAAAATTGCAAGAATAAACCATAGACTGTTGTTTTCAACTACTCCTATTTCTCTGGGTAACGAACCCCCCCAAGGGGTCATCCACACCCGCCACCGAGCTAATCCCTCACATATGGTGGAGGATTGCATTGGGCAGAAGCAGAGATCCTGCAAGAGAGAGAAAACCTATTCTCTTTAAAGAGACAGTGCTCTCAAATTTTTGCTGGACTTTGAAAAATGTATTGTGGAGTGACTAAAGATGGGGCGGTCAAAGCTCCAGAAAGAAGCAAAGATGGCTGAGATGAGAGACCGAATTCTATGGTTGGAGGGGAAGTTACCGCCTGAAGAAGCCCCATACATGCCTGAACAGAGTCTGCCGAGGAGAAAGGCTGTTGTCCCTAGCAACACTGGTGCAAATGGACCAGTTATGGAGATGCAGTGTTCTCAGATGGAAAGTAAACCCAAAATGGAGGAGATGCTGAAACAACTGATTATATCGAATGCAGCTCAACAGCAGGCAAATGCGGATTTTCAGCGGAGCTTTGCAGCTCAACAACAGGCTCACCAAGAGAGCATTGCAGCTCAACAACAGGCTCACCAAGAGAGCATGGCAGCTTACCGAGAGGACATGGTAGGCTTGGAACAGAGACACCAGCAGCAAATGGAGGCCATCGTTGTGTGGGAAACCGAGTCTTAGTGCATGGCTGAGCTGGATGTCTGGAAAAGACCACTGGAAGAAAAGGAAGTCCTGCATGTTGCAGAGATTGAGGTTCGGGAGACACATTTACAAAATCTACAACAATCCTCTAGGCAGAAGGAACAAGCCCTGGAGTTGCTTAGGATGGAGCAGGAAAAGAGTGATCGACTCAGGTCTCAGGTGTTACAGTGGGAAGAATCCACTGCTCTTCTTTTTGTCGAGTTGCAAAAACGTCAAGAGACTATAAGGGAGAAAGATACCATCCTCATGGAAAAGGAAATTGAAGTTCAGACTTTGCAGGAGCAAAATATGGGTGATATGTTTGAGTTGCGTAATCAGCTGGCACAAAGTCTTCAGTCTTTAGAAGCTACCAAACTAGACCTGCAAAATGTACAAGAACAGAATGTCTCTCTGAAAACTACCTTGTCTCTCAGCTCCAAGGAGAAAAATGAGAGGGAGAAAAAACACAAAGCAGAATTAAAAAAGCTCAAGCAGCATCTTAAAGAGTGGAAGGACCAGTCTCAAAAACTTGTAGAAAAGGTGCAGACACAGACTGATATTCAGAATATGGCCTCACTGGAAGCTGGATCAAACCTGGCTACTTTGAATGAGCAGGTGAAAGCTGCAGAGCGTCTAGCAAGTGAGAGAGAGACTAAATTACTGAGTACTGCGTATGAGCTCACCACTTTGAGCAATGTGGTAGATGAATTGCGTACAGACTGTGAAAGTTGGAAAGCTGAAGCCCAACGTGTCCAGCAGCAGCTAAAGAAGAAAGAAGCCTGTGTGGCAGAATTACATTCTCATTCCCAGAAACTAGCCAATGAGGTGAAGGCTCTTATGCAGGGAAAAGGAGATTCTGAACACAAGAGAAAAAAAGTAGAGGCACAGCTTCAGGAATTGCAAGTCAAAGTATCAAAGGGTGACCGATTGTGTGCTAAGCTGTCAGAGAAGGCAAACCGACTGCAGGTTGAGTTGGATAATGACACAAGTCTGCTTTCTCAAGCAGACAGAAAATCTAGCAAATTTGCCAAAGATTTTTCTATCTTGGAATCGCAGCTGCAAGACACTTAGGAACTCTTACAGGAAGAGAGATGTCAAAGGCTGAGCTTTAGCACAAAACTCAAACAAATGGAAGATGAGAAAAATGGCATCCTGGAACAATTAAAAGAGGAGGAGGAAGCAAAGAAAAACCTATCGAAGCAAGTCTCAACACTGCAAGCTCAGATAGGGGATATGAAAAAGCGAATGGAAGAAAGCGTTGGTTCATTAAAAAATGTTGAAGAGGTGAAAAAGAAACTGCAGAAAGACCTTGAAACTGCTAATCAACACTATGAGGAAAAGGCAGCTGCTTATGACAAGCTTGAGAAGACCAAGACAAGACTTCAGCAGGAATTGGATGAACTGAGTGTGGATCTTGATCACCAGAGTCAGATTGTGTCCAACCTGGAGAAGAAGCAAAAGAAGTTTGATCAGATTCTTGGTGAGGAGAAGACTGTGTCTGCAAAATATGCAGAAGAACGTGACCGTGCAGAAGCAGAGGCTCGTGAGAAAGAGAGCAAAGCCCTGTTATTGGCTCGCTCCTTGGAGGAAGCTCTAGAGTTTAAGGGTGAACTAGAAAGAGTTAACAAACAGCTGTGTACAGAGATGGAAGATTTGGTCAGCTCCAAGGATGATGTTGGGAAAAGCGTTCATGAGCTAAAAAAGTCTAAGCGGGCTTTAGAACAGCAAGTAGAAGAGATGAAGACTCAGTTGGAAGGACTTGAAGAGGAATTACATGCGACATAGGATCTTTCCCAAAGATGGGATAGTGTGCCTGATGCCGTTTATAAAAGGATCAGTGTTTTGGGGTCTGTCCTAATCAGACATTTGATTACATGTTGCTTAAATCATCCCTCTGGATTAAACAGTTCCTTCAAAAACTTCAAGCACTGGAAAATGTATCATTAGAACTTCAGCAAGCAAAGGAGCTGTGTAAGAAAAGTGATGATTTCTCAGTTCAGGCTGAAAGTCTAGTGAAGAAGGCAAGTGATATAAAGCTTGGAGAAAAAAGCAAACACCACCTAATGGAGAAAACTAAGGCGGTTGATGAAAACGTGAAGCGAATTAATAAGTGCCTTTCCGAGAATATTACCAAAATGGAACTGGTGAAAGACAGGTGGCAAAAGTTTGATCGTGATCTTGAGATACATTCCATGTGGAGTTCAGATAAAGAAAAGGAACTAGGTGACCTTGAATGGTCAAATAGTTCAGCAGATATACAATTCAACCAAATCAAGGAAATACTAAAGGAGCTACAAGGGAAAAGTAATGCAATAGCAGGGGGTGCATTGAGGAAGCCTGTGGTGGACTGTGTTATTGCGGTTCCATGCTTCTTCGCTGATGCAGAGAGGAGGTCTGTAATCGATACCACACAGATCGCTGGGCTAAACTGTCTACAGCTTATTAATGAAACTACTGCAGTGGCACTTGCATATGGAATCTATAAACAAGATCTGCTTCTAAATATTGAATGTTTTATGAATGATATGGATGTCTCTGGAAAAATGAACAACACTTATGCACTTTTGTATTGAATTTAGACCATTTGTAATTTAATTTGATTATTAATTCTACTATTGTGGTTTTATTTATAGCATATTTAGCACTTTAGCACTTTGGTTATTGAACTCAGATATTTCGGGGAATTGCATTCACGATTAGTATACCTATTTTTGAGCTGTGTTTAGAAAGAATCAATTTCAGTGTAATGCAATCTCTGCTTCCAGAGAACTTTTTTCCAGTAATAACGGAAGTCTCACATTTGGCATCAGTGGGTGACTTTTAAAGGCTAAGCGCACATTCTTCTTTTTTTTAAAGTTTTTCTACGAGTACCTTCAAAAACTGCAAATTTTGCTGCTGTGTTAAAGGCAAAGGATGGTCATACCAATTTTTGTTTTACTTTTATTTTATATTTACTGCACTGTCCAGGTAACTTTTTTTTCTGCCTCTTAATGTGTTTAGAAGTAATATTGCACACAATTGTGTGATTCATTTAAAAAAAATACTAATTAGACAATCGAGAAGAAAGAATTCCATTATGCGTGGTCTATAATGACACTGGATATATGAGGTTATCATTTTTCCTGTTCTTTACCAAAAAAAAAATAGCATTCTTTTTACCTTAGCTGGTTCTAATCAGGCTTCCAAACCCTAGTTTAAAACAGAGGAAACAAAAGTAACCTGACTATGTCTTTTAAAGATGCAGAAAACTCTGCAGATGTGGCTTTCAGTAGTTTTTTGATGCAATCAGAACACAGTAATACCTTTATATATATAATCATGACAATACATAGGGAAAATCTCTCATCTTAACCCCAGATAGCAGTAAAAACTCAAAAGGGATCCTGATCCCTCCTGTGTCCAAATCGAATTTATAATGCTAGGAAAAGTTGTTTTTTAAGGGATCGCACTTTGGTTCTGAAAGCAGGATCCACTTTAATTTTAAAGTCATTTTCTGCTTTAAATAAAAACAGGACCTGTAATCATATGCATGCTTAGTAAAATTACCTCACTGGCCTGCCCCTCAAAGAATTCTTTGTGGAATTTGCTAATAAATACAGTTACAGTGTATGTTATTGTTTTACAGATGCTTGTCAGTAATTCTAGAAATATATTGGTCTATAACATCTATAATCCAGACGTGAGCTGGTTTTTCCATGTTTTTTTTTTTTTTTTATACCTGGAAAATGTATTTACAGCTCATTGGCAAAATCTCTATGATTTTTTTAAACTCTTATTTGTTGTAAATATCTGTTGCGATCAAAGGTTCTTCCTGAGCTGCACATGTGAGCCTTTTTTTTTCTGCCATATAGATGACTGATTGCTCATGACTCAGGAGAATACATGCATCTTAGCACATGAAAGTGTTCATAATGTTCACTTATTTATATTGCCAATTACACCACATATTTGTATATTTCCAAAGCATATATACAAAAGGTATTATGGATGTTGTAATCCAAAATCCTTTTTTTGCTCTTAACCTTAATTTTATGGTAAACAAGAGATTTTGACTTGTTTTTAGTCTATGATAAATTTTCTAGAGATACTGATTCCACCTACAAGATTTTTAGAAAACAATGTTTCCTGCTTTTTCTCTCTGAATGCATTTGTTAAATGTTATTTATACCCTCCACACTGTTCAGACATTAAGACCCCTTTCACACTTGTACGACTCCAACGTTATGCCGACTTTGGAGTGCAACTTTGACGCAACTTTGGATGGGTGAACCTTGGATAAGACTTTGGCTTTGACCAGACTTAATAGACACAAGTTGCATTGTATAACATTCAGGTATGATTTTCATGCAACTTCTGAGGGTTAACATTGAAGTCTTTGGCCCTCAAGTTGCATGAAAGTTGGACAAAAGTAGTGCATGAACTGCTTTGAAGTTGCTGCAACTTCAAGTTGCGCAGATATGAATGGTTATCATTGTAAAACATGGGAAACGACATGTCCTGCAACTCTGATGTCCAAAGTTGCATGACAAGATGCACAAGTGTGAAAGGGGCCTTATTATAGATGTAATGTGTTGCCATTGATCCAACCTGGTATCTTCACGATAAAACAAAATTACAACAAATATTTTGTGAAACATCATGGAACTGAATATATTGCATATGTATCACAATTGAAGAGATAGAGTACTACTCACAGTATGTATTATATTTAGTTATTTTTTTATAGTTTTAAAACATTGAATATATGAATTTAATAAAATTCAGGAGATGTATGAACAGTATTTAATACCTCCTTATGAACCTTAAATGCAATATTATTCTCAGTCAGTCTGGTCTCTGGCCTTCCTTTCCTGCACTGCTAAAAATACAGCCTGATCATAGACTGCCCTGGCTTATGATTGGATATAGAAGGAGCCACAGAATACTGATGGGTTCATTCATCCTTTGATCAGCAAACTCCAACAGTTTGATTGTACCATGCAATGTAAAAGACTCTAGAGAATAAGAAACCCCACTGGTCCCAGTTACCAGTAGGATTGTAGAGGGTGGGATTTTACCGGGTAGGTTGCATAGTAAAGTAAGCAATTGTAATAAAATTAAAATTGTTTATTACAAAATTACATAAAAACAGACATGCATCAATACAGCCAGTACAAAATGAGTAACATACAACAGATGCATAGATGAGTAATTGTGCAACTTAGTCCACTCATTCAACGTGTTTCGCAGGTAAATATACTGGACGTTGCTTCATCAGGAATGAGTAAGGATTTTGTTCATCTATTATGCTTATAGATAAAAGAAAGCACAAAATCAGTTATGATACTCACAAGGCTATATCACAAAGAGATTCATGAATTCAAGGTTAACAGCTTACCATACATTGTAGATACGTTTTAATACATATTCAAATTTAGAATGGACTCCAAGTAATGGAATAACTCCCGTGGGTTGACACGCCCGAAATCCGGCCACAACCACCCAGCAGGTCCTATTGTTCCAGTCGGGGGTGGGCCATAATGGTACAGCCTGGACTAGCCAATTGTAACGGTTCAATTCCGTGGCGGGAAAGGGACCTCACCTTAGGTCAACCATTGATCTAATATAAAGTAATTGAATAGCAAAAAGAAGGGGAAAAAAGAGGAAAACAGCCGCTTAATCCCATTTGCCAAAACAATGGCTATAGCCCCAAATATTTATATATGTGGATATCGTTTTGCAATCACCCATGAGTCCGGTCATATAGTCTCTTATGGTCAAAATGTTGACTATTCTGCCAAGTTTAAGAGTGGATGTTAGGGCCAAATATTTTATAAAGATAGTACACTTAAAGAGTGTGCAACAACAGCTTATGTGCCTGAATGGCCAAACAATTAAGCTAACCATACCTTGACAAAAGATGGATAAAGAGGGGTTAAATATTTGTAGGATTGCTAGCCCCCCGATCTACATGGGGCTCTTGCAAACATATGTAAAGGTTCCAATTTTATCCTCCATCCCACCTAATCTTGGCAGGGCATAAGGACATGTCAAATAAAGAACTCATTTTGAGTGACAAAACATTCCAATACTCCACCATATAGTGCATCTGGGTTTTTTTTTCAATAAAAGGCCATATTTACCTCCGCTTTTGGGACGTTTATTCCACCGTTAGACCATGCGGTAGCACAGGAAGAGCCGCTGTCGGCGTCCTCCACGTGCGCTCCGCTTTTATGACTGGTCCCGCCGGAAGTGACGCCACATCCGCCTGCGTCACTTCCGGCGCGGGCACATTACGTAGCCGCCCGAAATGACGGAGGGTGAACACACCCCCCGATCACGCGGTCTGCTATCTCCGGTCAAGGAGACCGGAAGAGGCACAGCGCCCGACAAGTGGACGCTCGCCTCTTGCTTTGCGCCCGAGGCTGCACCCATGGATAAAGGGCCAGTGTGTCCTACAGCGGGGTTAGTCAGCTTGGAATCCAAATTGCAATAATATGAAAACATAGAAGACAATTACATACGTATATTAAGGAGAACTCTCAGCAAAAACAAACATCAGATCAGCAAGAAAAGTTATATATAATGTAATAATATTGAGTACAACCAAACGTACTCATGTGGAACATATATGCCAACCATAACAATGTGTTGCATGTAATTATAAATAAAAAACAAAAAAACAAAAAAAAAACAAAACAAAAGGAGAAAAAAGGGGGGAAGAGGGGGGGAAAAAAGGGGGAGAAAAGGAGCCAAGGCAGACTATAGGAAGGGTTTGAAGGATACGGCCGTATTAAGGCCTGGCCATGTGGTGGCCTGTAACTTGTAAATCCATTTTGATTCACGTTGCAAAATTTTATTTTATAGACAATAAAATTTTGCAACGTGAATCAAAATGGATTTACAAGTTACAGGCCACCACATGGCCAGGCCTTAATACGGCCGTATCCTTCAAACCCTTCCTATAGTCTGCCTTGGCTCCTTATCTCACCCTTTTTTCCCCCCCTCTTCCCCCCTTTTTTCTCCTTTTGTTTTTTTTTTTTTTATTTATAATTACATGCAACACATTGTTATGGTTGGAATATATGTTCCACATGAGTACGTTTGGTTGTACTCAATATTATTACATTATATATAACTTTTCTTGCTGATCTGATGTTTGTTATTTGCTGAGAGTTCTCCTTAATATATGTATGTAATTATCTTCTATGTTTTCATATTATTGCAATTTGGATTCCAAGCTGACTAACCCCGTTGTAGGACACACTGGCCCTTTATCCATGGGTGCAGCCTCGGGCACAAAGCAAGAGGCGAGCGTCCACTTGTCGGGCGCTGTGCCTCTTCCGGTCTCCTGGACCGGAGATAGCAGACCGCGTGATCGGGGGGTGTGTTCACCCTCCGTCATTTCGGGCGGCTACGTAATGCGCCCGCGCCGGAAGTGACGCAGGCGGATGTGGCGTCACTTCCGGCGGGACCAGTCATAAAAGCGGAGCGCACGTGGAGGACGCCGACAGCGGCTCTTCCTGTGCTACCGCATGGTCTAACGGTGGAATAAACGTCCCAAACCCGGAGGTAAATATGGCCTTTTATTGAAAAAAACCCCAGATGCACTATATGGTGGAGTATTGGAATGTTTTGTCACTCAAAATGAGTCCTTTATTTGACATGTCTTTATGCCCTGCCAAGATTAGGTGGGATGGAGGATAAAATTGGAACCTTTACATATGTTTGCAAAAGCCCCATGTAGATCGGGGGGCTAGCAATCCTACAAATATTTAACCCCTCTTTATCCATCTTTTGTCAAGGTATGGTTAGCTTAATTGTTTGGCCATTCAGGCACATAAGCTGTTGTTGCACACTCTTTAAGTGTACTATCTTTATAAAATATTTGGCCCTAACATCCACTCTTAAACTTGGCAGAATAGTCAACATTTTGACCATAAGAGACTATGGGCCTAATTCAGTATAAGTTTGGAGTAGAGCTGCTCACTTCTCCAGAAATAACTCCAGCCTAAACTCATTGCATCCTAATTAGGTAAGTGGCTGGAGTTAAACCATCAACTAGATGCTTTAATGAATTCGGAGTTGGAGTTAACTTAGACTGAATTCGGGTTTGGAGTTAACTTAGGCTGAATTTGAGTTTGGAGTTAACCAAATTCCCTTTGTGTTTTTCATAAAAGGAAATTTGTCTATTCTGAATCACTATTACACAGCAATGTCATCTATTATGGTTTATTTTAATTTTAAGGTATAGTTATGTATCTTATGTGTTTTAACCTTTAGATTTTCTAATAGCAGACTACACAGCTGTCTAATTAGCAGTCTTCATTCTTTATTCATCTGAAACTTTCAGGCATATCTGATTGTATTCAGCACTTTGGTGTAGTGGGCTAAGCTCACAGCTAAAGATTGCTAGGTCATGAGTTCAAGGCCAGACCATGATAACACCCTGTGTGCCATAATTTTTTTTGGCCACATAGTAATACATTGGCTACATCACCTAAAATTGCATGTCAATGGCCATGTATATTCAAGAAACAAACATGCATATGTGCAGAGTGCAATTATGCATTTGCCAAGTTTCAGTATTTATTTATAGCTGTCTAAAATTTAGGAAGGTGATGGCACACTTGGGATTTGAACTCATGCTCTCAGTGTTTATAGCCAGGAACACTAACCACTGAACCATTGAGCTGAGCATGATTACCCCCTGGAATATTTATTCCCATGTTTCAATAGTTAACCACTTCCTTACAGGGCAGTTACACCCCTTCCTGCCCAGGCCAATTTTCAGCTTTTTATACTGTTGCATTTTGAATGACAATTCCGCGGTCATGCAACCTTGTACCTAACACAAATGTATCACAGTATTTTCATTAAAAAAATAGTGCTTTCTTTTGGTGGTATTTGATCACTGCAAGGTTTTTTTTCTATTGGCAAAAAGAACACCTAAATGTTTGACCCCTAAAATAATGTGTTTTTGTTTATGTAATAAAATTTGGTAAATCAATATGTTTTTTGTTGCACTGACGAGCATTGTAGAGGCTGCGCTGGCAGGCACTGATGAGACACTAATAATATGCAGCACTGATAGACAGATAGGTGGCACTGATATGCAGCATTGATGGGCATTGATAGGTGGCACTGATGGGCAATGATTGGCACTGGTGGGCAGCACTGAAAGATGGTAATGATGGGCAGCACTGATGAGGAGGGCACTAACAGGTTCCCTGAGCACTGATTGGCATCAATGGTGGCATGGGTGGGCATCCCTGGTGGCTCTAGTGGCATCCCCCAAGGGTCTGCACTGGTAATCAATGCTCTGATTACAAGCACAGACCCCCCCCCCCCACACACACACACTTAATTTGCATATGAATGCCATTTCTTCACAGCTGAAAGTGGCCCTCACCATGATTAGCCAGTTGATTGTGACCACTTGCTGGAATGTGTGCAAGCCAATGTGGTGTCATTTCTGGTCCAGGGCGAACGCCAATGTGCCATTTGCAATTTATTGTAAAGAGATTTTGCTTTATTTTAAAAATGGCGCACACAGACAACTAAAATGTATTGGAAATGTTTTACCCAGGCCAGTGATGGTAACCCTTAACCCCCCCCCCCCCCCCAAGATGTTTTTGCCCTACATTTCCCAAAATGCTCATGTACTCTGCAGTGTAGGTGAGCATCATGGGAAATGTTACAAAACACCTGTGTTGCCAAGGTTCATCATCACTGACCTAAGCCAACTAAAAAGGCGAGTGAGCGCTGTAGCAATCTTTTATTTAGTAATCATTTTTAGTGATTTTTTTATTAAATGTTTTGGTTACATTCATCCACAGAGGCTGAAGGGAAATTTGGTATTATTCCTTAATTTATATATTTTTAGCTAAATATATACATAAACACTTTAATTTTTTCTTAAAATTTAGCCCACACACACCCCCCACACACACACCCCCCCCACACACACACACCCCCCCCACACACACACACCCCCCCCCCCCCACACACACACACACCCCCCCCCCACACACCCCCCCCCCCCCACACACACACACCCCCCCCCCCACACACACACACCCCCCCCCCCCCCCCCCCACACACACACACCCCCCCCCCCCACACACACACCCCCCCCCCCCACACACACACACACCCCCCCCCCCCCCACACACACACCCCCCCCCCCCCCCCCACACACACACACCCCCCCACACACACACACACACACACACACACACACACCCCCCCCCACACACACACACACCCCCCCCCCCCCCACACACACACACACACCCCCCCCCACACACACACACACACCCCCCCCCCACACACACACACACACCCCCCCCCCACACACACACACACCCCCCCCCCACACACACACACACCCCCCACACACACACCCCCCACACACACACCCCCCACACACACACACACACACACACACACACCCCCCCCACACACACACACACACACCCCCCCCCACACACACACACACACCCCCCCCCACACACACACACACACCCCCCCCCACACACACACACACACACACACACACCCCCCCCCCACACACACACACACACACACACACACCCCCCCCCCCCCCCCCACACACACACCCCCCCCCCACACACACACACACACACACACACACACCCCCCACACACACACACACACACCCCACACACCCCCCACACACACACACACACCCCACACACACACACCCCACACACCCCACTGGAGTAAAGGGAGAAACCCTACCCATGTTCATACTGCACTGCCATTGCACACACACACAAAAAATACAAGAAATTGATTACATTCAATAGACACAAAAGGTATCTGAATTACATCTAGACAAATAAGAAAAGAAAACAAAAAACCAGGAGCTGTGTACAAATGAATAAGCTTTATTGAACATGTATAAAACATCAGTAATCACTCAAGCAAGCATGTGAAATGTGAAATGCCCCCCAAATCAAGTAATTTTTATTCAAATTACAGTGCAAAAAGATACAACATATGATGGATAGATAGAGCTTACAATATCCAAAAGTCAAGCAAAATAAGTTGTAGACACCTTAGTATTAAGCATTAAACATACCCAACATACTTTTATGTTAATTGTTTGCATGAGCCTGTCTTTCCATTTAAATACCATCAAATCAGTAGAACATACAGCTACACAGAGGCATGAAAATAAAAAAAAAACATGTATAGAGTACATAAAGACACACTTTGCAAAAACAATACCAAACTGTTAGAGCATGAAAAGTATTCATCCAAAAGAATACACTTACTGCAATATGGATCATTAGGCATGCCAGCAAACCCCCCACCCCCAAAAGCAAATTCGGACATAAAGACCTGTGGCCCTTCCACAGGCCAAATGATATGATCTCATACACCCCTTTATATAACCTTGGTTAAACTACACCCACCCAGTATAGGAAACGCCCAGCAAAGTAATTAATTGGGTCTGTTGGTTCCTAAACCAAAATCACCAGTTCACTAATGAATGAGTGTTTGGCTGGCCATCCATGATCCAAGTTTCTTACAAGTCAACACACATAAGAAATGCTTTCAATAATCTCAGCATGAGCACAAAGTGGCTTTTTCATTTAGACTAATGCCTCGTACACACGTACCGATCGTCGGCCGACCGATCGGCCGTCTTTTGTCCAGGGCTGTCCTGTCTGTTGAAAACTGCAAAAGACTGCACACAAATTTTGTCGGCCAACAACAGACGACTGCAGAAGTGATGTCATGTGATGGTTAACTTTCCCTGTGTTTTTTCTTTTCTGAGCATGCCCAGTCTTGCAAATCTGCTGATTGTCGGCCGAATTCTGTACTGACTGGCGAACAATCGGCCGTTCTGGTGTCGGCATACAAACATTTTAATGCTTGCACGACAGATTCTGTTTGGCCGAAAATGTGCTGTCGGCTGTCGGAAGCATCATACTAACAAGCCTACAATCGGCCGATCGGTCGTCGGCCTAATGTTTACGGCCGACAATCGGTATGTGTGTACGAGGCTTAAGGCTGGCCATACATGTTCCAATTTTCTTACAATTTTCTGTCCAATTTTCTTGAAATTTACCTTCAAGTATGTAGTACAAAGGCCTGCCTAATTGGATACAAGTGAATGTGTTTTTTAGCTTTGACCTCACATTATGTGGTTTGTGGTAGATCTACCAGAAAATTGTACAACAAAAGTTGAACATGTATGGCCAGCTTAATGGGCCATACACACTATAATGCCTCGTACACACGTACCGATCTTTGGCCGTAAATATTCGGCCGACGACCGATCGGCCGATTGTAGGCGTGTTAGTATGATGCTTCCGACAGCCGACAGCGCATTTTCAGCCGAACAGAATCTGTCGTGCAGGCATTAAAATTTTTTTTGGCCAACACCAGAACGGCCGATTGTTCGCCAGTCAGTACAGAATTCGGCCGACAATCGGCTGATTTGCAAGACTGGGCATGCTCAGAAAAGAAAAAACACAGGGAAAGTTAACCATCACATGACATCACTTCTGCAGTCGTCTGTTGTTGGCCGACAAAATTAGTGTGCAGTCTTTTGCAGTTTTCAACAGACAGGACAGCCCTGGACAAAAGACAGCCGATCGCTCGGCCGACGATCAGTACGTGTGTACGGGGCTTAAGATTTTCTGAAGACTTTTTCCTTTAGATTTACCAAAACCATATAATATGAGGTCAAACCTAAACACTTTCAATTTGTATGCAATCTTGCAGGCCCTTGCACTACATAGAAAAGGTAAATCTGAAGGAAAAAGTCTTCGGAAAATCTTATAGTGTGTATGGCCATACATGTTCAATTTTTGTTGTACAATTTTCTGATAGATTAACCACAAACCACATAATGTGATGTCAAAGCTAAACAACACTTTCACTTGTATCCAATTAGGCAGGCCTTTGTACTACATGCTTGAAGGTAAATTTCAAGAAAATTGGACAGAAAATTGTAAGAAAATTGGATCATGTATGGCCATACACACTATAAGGTTTTCTGAAGACTTTTTCCTTCAGATTTACCTTTTCTATGTAGTGCAAGGGCCTGCCAGATTGCATACAAATTGAAAGTGTTTAGGTTTGACCTCATATTATATGGTTTTGGTAAATCTAAAGGAAAAAATCTTCAGAAAATCTTATAGTGTGTATGGCCCATTAGTCTTAATAAAAAAAGCCACTTTGTGCTCATTCTGAGATTATTCAAAGCATTTCCTATGTGTGTTGACTTGATGTAGTAATTTTATATATATATATATATATATATATATATATATATATATATCTTTTTTTTTTTTGGGTTGTTGAATTCTGAGTTCTGGGGTTGCACTGCATATGTTCAATCAATTTGCAAATTCTCAGATTTGCAAGCTGAAACACTGCTATTTTTCAGAGTGTAATGTGGCTCTATATAGGAAGCAACACATATGGCTCCCCACTCAACAAATATATTAATTTCACACATATACAATGTTTTATTTTTGGGGTGTTGCTTGTCATATATAACAACAGACAGTTGTAGGTAGTTCAGGGATTTGAACACCCAAATACATTGTTGCAAGGCAGCTGTGCTAACCACTTGGATATTTTGGTCAGTTTATTTAATCAAGCTCAAGCTCAATACATATTTGCAACATTTTT